>NW_011888810.1:12110284-12113197 GCF_000151845.1 Pteropus vampyrus
CCCAGTCCAGGACCTGCGCCAGGACCTTGTAGAGAGACTTTAACCTCCTCTGCTGACAAACGCAGGTGAATTGAATTTTGTTGACACTAGGCTCGTAATTCGGGGCTGTCTGTTATTTGAAACTCTGTCCCTTTCTTGTGCTGGAGAAACTTTTCACTTTGTGAGTCAAAGACAGCCTCTCCCTATAGAAGGTGAAAATGCAAGAAACCCGGTTTTTCATCCCCCCATGCACCTAGAGTGAGGCATGGAACCTGGGCTGTGCCTGAATGAAATTGGGAGGTGGTGCCACTGTAGAGACCCTATTTTGGGAGTGGGTGACAATAGTATTGGGGCCAACATGGAGCTTTCGGGGGGCAGAGGTGGCAGAAGGGGAGCCTCTCCCAACTGGTTCTCTGGCCTGATTTTAGCCATCATCCTGGACACGACCCAGCCTCCTTTGCTCTTGTCCCTTCCTTGGTTCCTCTTCCCTGGTCCCCTCCTTCCCTCCTTTCCGCCATTTTTCCATTTATAAAATATTTTCAACATACTATGAGGTACTAAGATATTATCCACCTCATTCACAACTGCCCAGCTTGATAAATTCTTAGCTTTTTCCTAAGAAATAAAATATCGCAGATAAATTTGAAGCCTCTGTGTAATCCTCTCTAATCCCTCTCTAAATTACTGCCTTCCAGAGTTACCTATCCTGAATTCATACAAAGATATATCTTCAGTATATAAAATTTACTAATTTAATAAATTTCATATACGTATGCATAATACACACACTCATAATACATCAGTGACTTCTGCTTCAGACAATCCGGCAAGGAGATATTCTGAGAAACCCTCATTACCAAATACCTAGAACAAAGATGATTGTCAATAAATAAGTGACCTCACTAAAATGTAAGGAAAATCAGTAGACTTGAGTAAAGCAGCTTGTCCTCCCTAATGTGGGTGGGCCACATCCAATCAATTGAAGACCTAAACAGAACAAAAAGGCTAAGTAAAAGGAACTTCCCCTGTCTGACTATTTAAGTGCAGACATCAGTGTTCTCCTGCCCTTGGACAGGAACTCACACCATCACCACCCTAGCTCTCAGGCCTTTGGACTTGGACTGGAGCTATCCACCAGCTCTCCTGGGTCTTCAGCTTACTGACCGAGATATGTCAGGACGTCTCAGCCTCCATAACCATGAGTCAATTCCTTATAATAAATCTCTTAATAGAGAGGAGACACAGACCGACAGACAATAGATCCTATTGTTTCTGTTTCTCTGGAGAACCCTGACTAATACAGATTGTGATACCAAGAGTGGTTCTAGTGGAACAGAATTTTAAGGATGAGTTTTCTGAATTAGTTCTGAAGTTTCCAGAACGGCTCTCTAATCTGATTCGATTTAAAGACACTAATGTCTCTATTGCCTGCAGTAAAGAGCATTGGCAGTCCATGGCATGATGTGGCAGCAGAGACACATAAAACATCAGCGGAGAATACTCCTGACCAACCTCTTGTTTCTAAGATGCCCGGGGATGGATGACTGTGTACATGAGACTTTTGAACATTTTTGGCTGACTAATGAATATAATGAGATTGGCTGGTTTCTCCTAATGTCACTAGACAAGGTGGAGAAAGAAAAAGATGAGCTCGAGGATTCAAATTCCTGACTCAAGTGCCACATAAATGAGAATCCTAATGCATATACTATGTGAGAGAGGAGGACAGAGAGAGATCATGGAACGTCGGTGCAGGCTGAGGGCATGAAGGATGGAGGAGAGGTGCCAGTAGCGCACAGTGGGGCATAAGAGTGACAGGCAGCAGGACAAAAGCTGGGCAAGGATCTGTGAACCGCTGGAAGGGACAGACACCCAGCATCCAAGAGCTCTCCTCTCCCCTTGTACTGTCTTATTCTTGCTTTATTTTTGATGATTCAATGAAATGAATGTGTAAAGCTCCCAGCTTCAAGAGAACAGCATTTTTCTTCTCCTGAGAAAAAAGAAACAGGGCTAGATGAAGGAGGAGGAAGCATTTGGGGATGTGGGCGAGTCTGGGCAGATTCAGAAACAGTCGTCTTAGTTCCAAGGAGACAATCTGCTCCTTGGAAGTCATATTTTGCCTTCCGGACAGGGAAAAAAAAAAGAAAAAAAAAAAACCTTTGTTCAAATATTATTGTTATAAAGTAATACAGGCTCAGTGAAGAAAATTTTCAGAGTAAAGAAAAGGAAATTAGAGATAGAAAAATCATCCATAGACTCAGCAGCCAAAGAAATTTACTGTTGCTAACATTTCAGGGTGTTTCTTTTCAGATAAAGAATGTAATTTTTAGGGATGGGAAATGCTGTCAATCGACAGAGAGCCGTGAAGACGGGGGACACTGGGGCGAGTAGAAACAGCCATCCTGCTCCCTAATTGCTGTCACACTGAAGACCATCCTATTTCCTGGGCTGGGGATGACAGAGCTGGGGAACCCAGAGCCTTCCCTCAAGTCCTGGGGTACAGCCTCCCAGAAGACCCCAGGACTAGGATCCAGGAGTCTGTGGTGGGGAGGAGCTTGGGCCTGTGCTTCTCGACTTCTCAGGCCCCGAAACAGGGTTGAACCTTTGCTCCATCTCACATTTCTGCCTAAACACCCTGGCCTGGAATGCATCAAAATGAAGAGTATGTGACATGGCTCGGCTTCCCAGGAAGGAGGCCTGGTGTGGGGACAGGGCCCAGATGGCAGGAAGATGTACTTATAAATAGCATATGGGAGGTCCTGTCACCACGGCAAGGCTTAGCAACTCCTGCCTGGCTCTCAGCCCTGAATCCTGGGTGAAATCAGCAGCGGTCGGTGCTTCTGTGTGTCACCCAGAACCAGCGTTATCCCCACCCAGCCTGTACCCATGCCCACCTGCAGAAGTCTGGAACATCCAGTCTGCCTAGCAGGAGGA
>NW_011888810.1:12117912-12120047 GCF_000151845.1 Pteropus vampyrus
TGGCTTCTCCCTCCATGAGCACTGCACCTCATCCATAGAAAGCACCCAATACATTTGTGATGAATGAATGAATTAGTTCATTAATATGTGTCAAGTTTGGTGCAAGGCTTTATCTAAATTGGCGCTCTCCGTGAGAAACAGAATGCGAGCCATTTGTCATTTTTAATTTTCCAGTAGTTATGTTTTAAAAATGTAAAAACAAGTAAAATTAATGTTATTGTATTTTATTTAACCTGATACACTCAAAATATTATTTCAACATATAATGAATATAAAAAATATCACTAAGTTTTTTTAACCTTACTTTGTTCATCCTGTGTTTTAGAAATTAGAGTGCTTTTTACAATTACAGCATATCTCAATTCGGATGGTAAATTTTTATTGAATTATTTGATCTATCTTTAGACGTCATGAATGTACAGTTGAAAATGTCGCTTCGCATACCCACGTTGTTCCAAATACACTTAAAATTTTTTCAATCATTGATTCAAGTAATGATTTTCAAATTTAAATTAATTCTAATGAAATAAAAAGGAAAATTCAGCCCCTCAGTTTTATCAGCTCCATTTCCAGGGGTTCATAGTCCTCTACGGGGCAGCATAAGTCTATATGACGCTGTTAAGCCTAAGTCTGACTGTGCTGTTGCAGTTCCCCATCTCGCTCGGGGTAAAAGTCACAGTCCTGACGATTGTCCACAAGACCTTTCCATCTGCCCTGCCCACCCTTCCATCTTCGCCTCTTGCTTCTCTCCCCATCGCTGACTCACTCCAGCCGCCTGGCTACCTCATGGTTTGTCAGACTCCCCAGACCCACTCTTCCCTCAGGTTCTTTGCCCTCGCTGATCCCTCTGCCTGGATGTCCCTGCCCCCTACTCCCGCAGCACCGTGAGCCGCTCCCTCACTGCCTGCAAATACCACCTTCTCGGTAAGTCCTGGCCTAGCCACTCTATTCTCAGTAAATGACCCTCACCCCCTGACACTTCAAACCCTACTTCCCTGAATTGTTTAATACTTGGCAGTCAGCTATCACTATCTGACAAACTGTATTATATTTTTTTGAGATGTTTATTAGGCCACCTCCTCCCCCAACAGAACGTAAGTTCTATGAAGGCAAAATTGTTCTCTGTTTTGCTCACTGTTAGATCTCTGGACTTTAGCCCTTCATTTGTTGAACAAATATATGAATGAATGAATGAATGAATGAATGAACGAATGAACAAACGAATGAACAAAGACACATTTGTGTCACATGGTGATTTACTATCTTCGCCTTACAGATATAGAAAGAAGATCCAGGTGGGGAAATGATGAGCCCAAAGGCAAAGAAATAGAAAATAGTCAAAATAACCAGAATGTAGGTTTTACTTCAAATTGCATGTAATTCTCATCATGCATGCTGCCTTCAAAAATTGCTCTTTGTCAGATACTTTCAGGAAGGGGATTAGAATGCTATGGAACACTTGAAAAATACAAATGCTTCAAATACTAGGTCAACTAGCCAGTTAATGATTGTTTGTAAGGTGCCCACATGTGGGCCAAATCCATTCCCTGGGTTTTGCACGTTCCAAACACGTACTTTGCTATCATAAAGTTGAAGTCTAGGACAGCTTTGCTTTGAATATAATCTGTACGTGCCCACTTTTGCCCCTACTGGATGCTACTTGTAATAGGAGTGTGTGTGTGTGTCAGGGGCAGCTGCCCCATCCGCCCTCTCCTTTAACCATTCCTACCCCGAATCCCACATTTGTAGTCACACAATGAAATTTGAAAATATTTGTATGAATGGAAAATTTTCTTTTTGCTCCAATAGGAATGATCGAAAAGACTGCTTAATATGAAATAATAACTACCAATTATTAGATGCTGGTTTTTAACACACATTATCAAACACGTTAAGTATTACTATGATACCCACTTGACAGATGAGGAAACTGAGACTAAGAGAAAAAATTAAGCCACTATTAAGTGACAAGATCAGGATTTAAACCCAGGACTGTCTGCTGCCTTGTCAACAGTAAACTACTTTACCCTGCAAGCTCTTAGAAACCCATAATCAAAACGTCTCCTGGAAATAAGATAGAATTAGTGTAGCAAGCCAAGTTAAAACCCATTTATTTCTCAGATAAGTTCACAAAT
>NW_011888810.1:12120097-12123526 GCF_000151845.1 Pteropus vampyrus
CCCTCCTTCCTGGGGGCGTCCTTGTCTTGGCCACCAGGTCCCACCTCTGAACTTCTGCTTGTCCCTTACCTCCAGCCCGGAGCACCCTCCCTGCTCCTCTCCACCCGCTCAAAGCTCCCCCTGCTTCAGACCTGCATGCTTCCTCTTCCTCCTCTGAGGCGTGTCCCCCACCTACCTGATCTCCGCCCGTCATACTCCCACACATATCACCCAGCCCTGAGGACACCCGGTCCCCTATTAGCACCGCTGCATTTCCCTTCCGACCAAACTCCATGAAAACTGGAATCTGTTTAGTGCTTCACTTTATCTTCCAAGAGGCCCACGATGTCCGAAATCCTTACCAACACCTCTCATGTGCCCGATGGGGCAGACACCCCAAGTGAAATGTTGAACCAGACTCAGTCTCTGTTCTCAAGGGGACCGTAGTCCAGCCAAATGCCTTGCCCCCAAGAACACTGATACTAACAGTAACTCACTTTGATAGCACTTGAAAGTCTAAAAAGCACTTCTGTGTGCCAGTCTGATAATCCACAAGCAGTCGTGACTCCTCAGCAACTCAGAGGGCCTGTCTTGACCGCCGCCTAACGGCCCTTCCCTAGAATGTTCTTTCTCAGACCCTTATTTTCCTTTCATAGAAATTACAATTTTGCATTATTTAATTTTGCTGTTGTCTGTCCTTCCCACCAAAATAGAAGTCCCATGAAGACAAGGAGCACTGGCTTCTCCCTCCATGAGCACTGCACCTCATCCATAGAAAGCACCCAATACATTTGTGATGAATGAATGAATTAGTTCATTAATATGTGTCAAGTTTGGTGCAAGGCTTTATCTAAATTGGCGCTCTCCGTGAGAAACAGAATGCGAGCCATTTGTCATTTTTAATTTTCCAGTAGTTATGTTTTAAAAATGTAAAAACAAGTAAAATTAATGTTATTGTATTTTATTTAACCTGATACACTCAAAATATTATTTCAACATATAATGAATATAAAAAATAACACTAAGTTTTTTTAACCTTACTTTGTTCATCCTGTGTTTTAGAAATTAGAGTGCTTTTTACAATTACAGCATATCTCAATTCAGATGGTAAATTTTTATTGAATTACTTGATCTATCTTTAGACGTCATGAATGTACAGTTGAAAATGTCGCTTCGCATACCCACGTTGTTCCAAATACACTTAAAATTTTTTCAATCATTGATTCAAGTAATGATTTTCAAATTTAAATTAATCCTAATGAAATAAAAAGGAAAATTCAGCCCCTCAGTTTTATCAGCTCCATTTCCAGGGGTTCATAGTCCTCTACGGGGCAGCATAAGTCTATATGACGCTGTTAAGCCTAAGTCTGACTGTGCTGTTGCAGTTCCCCATCTCGCTCGGGGTAAAAGTCACAGTCCTGACGATTGTCCACAAGACCTTTCCATCTGCCCTGCCCACCCTTCCATCTTCGCCTCTTGCTTCTCTCCCCATCGCTGACTCACTCCAGCCGCCTGGCTACCTCATGGTTTGTCAGACTCCCCAGACCCACTCTTCCCTCAGGTTCTTTGCCCTCGCTGATCCCTCTGCCTGGATGTCCCTGCCCCCTACTCCCGCAGCACCGTGAGCCGCTCCCTCACTGCCTGCAAATACCACCTTCTCGGTAAGTCCTGGCCTAGCCACTCTATTCTCAGTAAATGACCCTCAGCCCCTGACACTTCAAACCCTACTTCCCTGAATTGTTTAATACTTGGCAGTCAGCTATCACTATCTGACAAACTGTATTATATTTTTTTGAGATGTTTATTATGCCACCTCCTCCCCCAACAGAACGTAAGTTCTATGAAGGCAAAATTGTTCTCTGTTTTGCTCACTGTTAGATCTCTGGACTTTAGCCCTTCATTTGTTGAACAAATATATGAATGAATGAATGAATGAATGAACAAACGAATGAACAAAGACACATTTGTGTCACATGGTGATATACTATCTTCGCCTTACAGATATAGAAAGAAGATCCAGGTGGGGAAATGATGAGCCCAAAGGCAAAGAAATAGAAAATAGTCAAAATAACCAGAATGTAGGTTTTACTTCAAATTGCATGTAATTCTCATCATGCATGCTGCCTTCAAAAATTGCTCTTTGTCAGATACTTTCAGGAAGGGGATTAGAATGCTATGGAACACTTGAAAAATACAAATGCTTCAAATACTAGGTCAACTAGCCAGTTAATGATTGTTTGTAAGGTGCCCACATGTGGGCCAAATCCATTCCCTGGGTTTTGCACTTTCCAAACACGTACTTTGCTATCATAAAGTTGAAGTCTAGGACAGCTTTGCTTTGAATATAATCTGTACGTGCCCACTTTTGCCCCTACTGGATGCTACTTGTAATAGGTGTGTGTGTGTGTGTCAGGGGCAGCTGCCCCATCTGCCCTCTCCTTTAACCATTCCTACCCCGAATCCCACATTTGTAGTCACACAATGAAATTTGAAAATATTTGTAT
This sequence comes from Pteropus vampyrus, assembly GCF_000151845.1. Classification (NCBI taxonomy): domain Eukaryota; kingdom Metazoa; phylum Chordata; class Mammalia; order Chiroptera; family Pteropodidae; genus Pteropus; species Pteropus vampyrus. The sequence goes on from NW_011888810.1 coordinate 12,122,581, forward strand.
GAATGGAAAATTTTCTTTTTGCTCCAATAGGAATGATCGAAAAGACTGCTTAATATGAAATAATAACTACCAATTATTAGATGCTGGTTTTTAACACACATTATCAAACACTTTAAGTATTACTATGATACCCACTTGACAGATGAGGAAACTGAGACTAAGAGAAAAAATTAAGCCACTATTAAGTGACAAGATCAGGATTTAAACCCAGGACTGTCTGCTGCCTTGTCAACAGTAAACTACTTTACCCTGCAAGCTCTTAGAAACCCATAATCAAAACGTCTCCTGGAAATAAGATAGAATTAGTGTAGCAAGCCAAGTTAAAACCCATTTATTTCTCAGATAAGTTCACAAATTTATTTGCAAGTATGTAGAATCTTGTAGCAATTACATTGCCTCGAATTTGCTTAATGGAATGACAACTCAGCAAAGTAGAAATGTAGCTCAAAAAACCTTTTATTAACATTTTTCTCTATATAAATCTACCCATGCATCAAGTTAATGATAACAAATCATTAGTAACAAAAGCACCTTCCTGAATCCGCACATTTAGGTCCTGACCTTGGTATCCATAAAGTCTGGCAAAAACGCATTGCCACAGCTTCTCTTCGTATCAACTGTGACAACCTGAGTTAGACTAATTCAGCCCAGGCACTATGTTGACAATCATCTGTTTTTAAGTGACACGCATATTTCATATTCTCAATGCACAATTGACCTGCTTAAGTACTGTCATTAATATTCACAACCTGGCCATGACATGGAGAAGCATGTTGACAGGGCCATCCAGATTTTCAGTTTTTCAAGGGAAAAAAATGGATGTTGCTTAGGAAAGGCCCTATTGGTAGCACATGACAAAACAAGCTTAAGTGGAAAACAGGAAATTCATTGGAATGATACACTCCTTAAAAACAGGCAACATTGCCAGGCCTCAGCTTGCTAAAAG
>NW_011888810.1:12124616-12132155 GCF_000151845.1 Pteropus vampyrus
TTTTTTTTCTTTTTCTCCCAGCTTTATTGAAATAAGGACAGATAAAGAGCTTCCCAGACAAAAATAAGCTAAAGGAATTCATCAACACCAAGCCACTATTATAGCAAATGTTGGAGGACTTCTTTAAGAAGAAAAAACAGGTATCAAAATCATGAATAAAAAATGGTAATAACTACATATCTATCAACAAATAACTCAAATGGAAAAGAATTAAGTGCTCCAACCAAAGGAGAGGGTGGTAAATGGATAAGGAAACAAGACCCCTGCATATGCTGCCTACAAGAGACTCACTACCGATTAAAAGACACACAGACTAAAAGGAAGGGGATGGAGAAAAATATTGTCTTGATGGACCTAGAGGGTATTACGCTAAATTAAGTCAGTCAGAGAAAGACAAATACCACGTGATTTCACGTACATGAAGAATCTAAAGAAAAGGCCCACTTTTGTTGATGTGACGTTCTGTGGCCCCGGGAGATGGCATCCACAGGATACCTGTAGGGTAAGGGCAACATGACAGGCATGTGGGACCATGACCATGGGTAGATTAACACCTGAAAAGAACCTGCTACAATGTGGCTGCTCTCAGGAAAATCTTAGTCAACGATATTTTTTTCAAAACGGAATCTATTTCTCTGTACAAATTTATTCAATGAACATAACTGAATGCCCACCAAGTGCCAAGCAATCAGCCCTACCCAAAGGAACAGGTAACATAGAAAGACGGGCTAGCAGGCAATTTTAAGGCCATGAGGAAGTTGATACAACAACAATCATGAGATGTTATGGGGTCAACACATAATTCAGCCCAAGGTGGGAGGGTGAGGTGACTGAGTGGGGTACAGTGAGGTTAGGATATTTCCCAGAGGGGGGAAGACAGACTCGAGATTTGGAGGATGAATAAGAACTAAGCTATAAAAGAGCAGAGTGGGTGACTGTGGCTAAAGGGAATGCAGATGCAAAGGCACCAAGCTGTCAGGAAGCAAGAACTGGGGAGAAACACAGAAACTTAAACTGAAGAGACAAGCAGAAGTCCCATCTGGAAGAAGCTTGTGTGCCAAACTAAGGAACTCGGAAATATTTCAATAATTCTAAACATTAACTCAATAGAACCGAAGATAGCCTGCCGAGAAGGTAAGTTTATAAATGCTGCACTTTGTATCACCCTTTTGGAGATTCACAATTCATATCAGCATAGTAAAGGCTCTGAGAAGTCCTGTAAGAAACACACACATACAAAAATACCCAGTTAACCTCGTTTAACCCAGTGTTTCCCAAATGTATTAAACAGAATTTCATTCCTAGCCCCTATCTTATGAAACACTCATTAATGCAGTGTGAGAGATAACTGCTTTGAGGCAATGAGGAGCCTATTGTAGAGTTTTAAAAAGCAGAGCGAGATGACTCAATTTGTGCTTTAGCGGCCTACTGCCTGCTGCAGAGAATGGAATTGAAGAGTGTAAGCCAAGATGCTAGGAGACTTGTTAGGGGCTGCTGTAATTATCTGAGGGAGAGACGATGGGGATCGGAACTGAGGCAGTGGCAGTGGGGATGCTGCGGCTGGGAACAGCCATGGTTGCCTAAGATCCTAATACAAATGGCTGTTCCATGGCAGGCTCCATTTAGGAAGATAAAAAATGAGCATGAGACTGAACTTTATTATGGGAGCCAAGAATGGAAGCACTAGCAGGGGGCAGGGCAATTACCAAGCAGTGACTGTAACTCTGCAGCTTCTAAAAGATCTGTCATTTCAAAAAGGACAATGCCCCTTTGCTATGGAACTGTACAATCTGCCCTCTGGGAAGGATGGTCCTAAGCCAAGATTGCCGGCCTGGTTTACAGATCAATCCTGTGCAACAGAGAGATTGTCTCGTCAAAGTAGAAGACTGCAGTGGGCGATCGTAAGGTAATCTGAATGCCAAGCTACAGAATTCACCCCTTCTTTCATGTGCACATTTTAATTAAGCGACTACTATGTGCTAAGTTTATCCTGGCAAATTTTTCATTTTCACTATATCAATCATCTATTGCTAATAACAAACCATCCCCAAACTTAGTGGCTTAAAACAACAAAGATCCTTATGATTCTGTGGGTTGGCTGGGATCATTGGGTGGTTCTTCTCTTCACATGGTGTCCAAAGGGTCACTGCCATTAGAGGCTGCTGGGGGTCGGATCTCTCCATGTTGTGGCAGCTGGTGCCGGCTGTATGCTGGGAGTTCATCTTGGGTTCTATTCTGGGACACTTCGGTTCCCTTCTATGTGGCCTCCTGTCACTACGTTGGGCTTCCTCAGAACATGGCAGCTGGGCTCCATGAGCACAAACCCCAACTCGTAAGTGTTTGTGAAGGCCTGCTGTGTCATGCCTGTCAAAGGCCCACTGGCCAAGGCACATCACATAGCCCACTCGAGTGTCTACAGGAGAGGGGACTACATAAGGCCATGAATACGGAGAAATGGCTCATTGGGGCCAACAATGAACAATATACCACACTTTAGAAATGATGAATGGTGCATATAATAAATCCTATGATGTATTTCTGTATCTTTCAACATTGTGGTAATATGAAATAAGGTCTAATTGGAAATGAGTTCTCAAGAGAAACCAAGACCAAATGCACATATGTAGGAAAATAATTTGTGAATAGTTAATTTTTAAAAAACGCAGCTTTGGAGGTTGTGGGGCAAAGTTTATTTCAAGGCCTACCTCATCTTTCCTTAGATGTGTGATTTAGTAAAATACTTGTGCCTGTTTCTCATCTGAGAAATGGATATGAAAGCTGCCTCGCAGAACTATTAGGAGGATTTAACATATGGAGAGATATGTATGTATATAAAATAAATTATTAAAATCAAATTTAAAATATGTATCCATATAAATACAAAATAAATTGTGTCACCAATGTAACAAAGCAGACATAATCATGTCTTTTTATTCCTTTTTAATCTTTCATGTTTATATGTATGTATATAATTCTACATCATTTTAATCAGTGTACATAAAATATTTTAATGGTATTTATTTTAAATAGGTCCATGTTTCTACATAGGTTTTGCTCTTAGCCTTTTTAATTGCTGTGAAATATTCTGTTACGTTGATGCACTATAATTTACGTAACCTTTCTTCTATATTTGTGAATTTAGCTTACTTCTTGTTTCCACTCTTGTAAATTACACTGATGCCTATATTTAAACTGTTTCTCTTTAAAAATCATTCTCTTATAGTATTTCTTATAACTGATATTCTAAGGTAAAACTATATGAAAATGTTTATGACTTGGTAGGCACTACTATGCATTCCCCCAAAGTATGTCTGTGCCTGTTCCCTCACAATGTCACCAACACTGGCTTTTTATAATTTCCTTTGTTGTGCTTCGTTTTGATTTTTCTTCTATAGGGATAAGATAGGTGTTCCGCCTTCCATCTAAGTCTCAGGTTGTCATGCGCCTACAACACGAAAGCTTGCTATACGTGTGCGCTGTGTTAAATATTTTTTCAGAGATTTCCAAAGATGTATAAAGTAGCTATTATTATTATTATTTCCATTTTTAATGATGAATTGAAGCTGAGAGACTTTGAGTGCTAAAAAGTCTAGTCAAATCTGGAGTGGCTTTAAGATAAAGATACGGATCTGTTTTAAAAGAGAAACACACACTTTCCTCTTTACCAGCTGTTACCCTGAGAAGTTAATAACTTTATTCATTCAGAAAAAAAATTACTTACAGGAAGCAACCACGTATGAGGCACTGGACTAAGTCTTGGGGGGACCCAGCACTAGAAGTGGGGACGACACATGCACAATACACATTTTGTTCACATTTATGGCAAAACGTTGTAATTTCTGATGATATCTGAGACTTACGTAGGAATCTAAAGTATTAACTGAACTTGTGCTGTGTGCAAGCTACTGTTCCACACACTGAGGATGTTCAAGGTGGAGAAGAGGCTCTCCCTAGAAGAGGAAGCAGGAAGGAAACAGCAGATGTGAAGGGTGCCTACTGTGCCTAATAATACGGTGTCAGGTAGGAACTTTTCTGAAGCCCTCCATCACGGACAATGCTAATCCCACTCGTTCATATAAGAAGGATCAAAAGGTTCATGGGCATGGGTTCATCTCTTGCTGGAGGTAATAATGTCTGTTTCACTGAGCCAGTCTTTAAGCAACAGGAAGGATTCAGCCTTGCTGAGAGAAGAGGCAAGAGCAGGTGTCAAGCTGGGGAGGTGTAGGAGCCAGGGGTTAGCTTTGCAAGAAGCTCCCTCACCTCTGAGTGCTAATGCAGCCAGGGACACCAGTCACCTGCCCAGAACCGCACCAGCGCTGAGTTAATTCTGAGTCAAGGGTTGTTGTCCAGGCCTCCAAGGAGCTCGATTGCTGCAGAACTAATTGGAGAAGATAAAGCAGGATATAATTAAGTGCTAATTGGGCAGGCAGGCACCTAGTCAGCTAGAGCCTCTCAGCCCACTCACCCTACAGATTTCGATTCAGTAGATCTCGGAAGGCATCAGAATCCCAGGAGTCACAGGTGACCCACATCTTCACCTATGCCACTATGCACATTCCCTAAGTCACTGGTTCTCAGAGTGTGACCAGACCAGCCCTAATCACCCAGAGCCCTTGGCAAACCATGCACAGATGCCATCTCCCCACTCAGGGATGTCTGCTTCTGCAGCTCTGCCAGCACACTATGACAGCCTCCCTGCTAATGCTCATGCGCCCAAAGTTTGGGAACCACTGCTCTGAATGAACCCTTCAGGAAAGTAAGGACATAAAACAAAGTAAATATAGCCCGCAGGGGCTCCAGCTCCTTTTCCCTGGGGCAATGTTAGCCCTCTCTGAGCCTCAGTTTCCCCAGAAGGGAGAAAATGATTCCAACCCCTCAGAGGTGCTGGGTATAGAAGGAAATGATGGCTGCTTAAGCTTTGATACTGTGCCAGGTACACAGGTACTGGAAGACATGAGGTGACAGATAAGGGCTTTCTGAAAGAGGAGGCTTGAGACGGCCTCGAAAGGATATTTTAAGAAAAAGGGACTACATGGGAGCATTCCAGAAATGGGGGTTCAGGGAGCTGGGGCAGAAGCAAAGATCCAAGGTTAGCATGAGCCTAGGATATTCCAGGCACAAGAAAAGAAGAAAGTAAGGACACTGGGAAACAGTCCTGTTGCGCTGGATCTCGCCAAGGCCTGTGCTGCACGTGGAGACGATCTGGATGCTGCGGGTGCAAGCTCTCCGACACGCAGGTAGTAACTCCAGGCAGCCAAGCTCAGAACAAGGAAGCCACTTGCCTGGTGGCACATAAGGCAGCCTTGACCTTCCTGGTTTCAGTTCGGATTGGTCACATTAGTTTGCCCTTCTTGAGCTGTGCTTTATTCTGCAGGCTTGAATGACAGCCCCAGGAAGCATGTCCCTGTCCCTAAGAGACAGTCACCTTTCAGCCTCCTTAGGACTCCAATTACCTGACTTGGAACTTTTTTGCCCCGTGGGTCTCGTATTGGACGAGGGTGTGTCATTTGGTACCTATCTGCTGACCAATTAAAGTTTCCTCATTTAGCATCTTCTTCCCTCAGAGGGAAACAGGAATGTGGATGATGGCTATTTCGTCCCTCTCTTGGTGGAGGTAGAAACGGGAAGAAGTGTGGCAGTGTGGCTCCAAGACATGGCGGGAAACCGAATCACAGTAATCTTGCTAAAATTCAAGTCTCCAGTTCTGAATGGCCCCAGAGCCCACTTCAGCATATGCCCTTCCCAGGGTTTGGTTATCTCGGGCCACAAGACTCTGACCTCCATGACGACAGGGATTTCCACTAGTTTTGATAGCTGCTGTGCTCCCAGCATGCACAATGATTTCCGGCACACAGTAGACACTTGACAGATTTGATTTATTCTCTATCACTTTCAACTGAAGTGACCTAACACTCAGTTCCCACTAGCGGTGTTCCCAACATTCTCTGTCAGAGCATTTTCTATCAGTTCGGGGCCTGGAATCAGTGTTGCTGTCCCACACCTGCACCTGGCATGACTTGGAGGCTCTGTGCACATCGATACAGCCAGGAGGCGCCCACCGTCTTCCACCCCATCTCCATGTGAAGCTAGTCTACACTGCCAGAAATGGGTGCCTCACAAATGGCACTGGACTGAGAGACCCTGTAAGGGGCACATGCTGCCCTGCACATCACCCCCACTGTTCCTGGGCTTTGGGGGAGCCCTAAGCAGCAGCGACGGTGGCAGACTGGGAATGTCCCTTCATGTTATTAATATCTAAGCTACTGCTCAGTGACCCCGATTCTGGCTTCTGATTCTTTGTTTTGTTTCTGTTTTTTATTGAGCTTTTGCACATCTAGCTTTTAAGAAAATGGGTTTGGGTTTGACATTGAACCTAATCTCAGTGTAAGAACTCAGGGACATCTGCAGTGAGAGAGAAAGGCTACATCTATAGAGAAGGCCACCTGCCCTTTGTCACTTCCCCAGCATAAAAAGGAAGAGAAGGACCTGGCAGATACTCTGGAGAGGGAGCAGATCCTGCCTCTGCTAACCCAGAGGTGGAGAGACGTTCATGCCCCTCGGACACGGTGACCCTGGCCTGTCCTAGCAGTCAGGATAGGGTGGGTACAGGTGGGCTTGCTGAACTGGAGATCCCCAGGCTCCACCCAGCGCAGCCCAGGTCCTACAGCTTCGGCCCCATCTCACACCAAGGTCGGACCCTCCCCCCGGACCCAGCAGGGTCGGCACACAGCACGCACCACAGTTTCTGGATAGAACCAAAAGCACGTACTGAACATGGTTTTAAACAGGCACAACCTGGGTCAGAGAGGTAAAGAGATTTCTCCGAGGACCAATGGCCAGGCCCACAACATGACAGCCTGAGCCAGCAGCATGTCGACGTCTCTTTCCGTAGAACACAGAATTAAAAGCCCCTATTAAGGTATCATTAGGGAAAATGGGACACAGTGATGTTTCAAATTAGGCATGTATTTCATAGTTTGAAAAGGGCAGGTGAACTTTTCCAGCTGGCAGTACCCGAGAGAGCCCTACCTGGAACACACACGCACGTCCTCCCAGCAAGGAGAATGCAGAGCTTCCCAAGGACAGGAGCTGGGCCCTTCCCAAAGAGAAGGCCATTTCCTGGACCATGTTTCCGATTGATACTGGACCCGAGTTTGATGAGGTGATCCTGCAGGTCTGATAATCCTGCAGCACTGAGGGACTGCCTAAAAGGAGGGATGTTTAAAAGAGGCACTGCAGGAAATGCGAGAGGCTGTGATCTGAGTTTGAAGGGTCCCTCTGTGTGTCTGCAGGAGAAACAGGTTTCCTGATGGTAGAAGCTTGGGGCGGGGGGGAGAGAAGGAGGAAGAGGCAGGGCAGAAAAAGAGAAGGAGGAGGAAGAGGAAGAGAGGACGGGGAGGGAGAGAGAAAAGAGAGGTGGGGAGGGGAGGGAGAAGCTTTCAGGCCACATCTTTCTTTCTGAACTCAAATCCCCTTTCAGAATTTACTTCCTGACAAAGAATAGGAGCAACCAAGACAAAATTTTCTTTTCTCAAGCCA
>NW_011888810.1:12132205-12136736 GCF_000151845.1 Pteropus vampyrus
CCTGCACCTGGCATGACTTGGAGGCTCTGTGCACATCGATACAGCCAGGAGGCGCCCACCGTCTTCCACCCCATCTCCATGTGAAGCTAGTCTACACTGCCAGAAATGGGTGCCTCACAAATGGCACTGGACTGAGAGACCCTGTAAGGGGCACATGCTGCCCTGCACATCACCCCCACTGTTCCTGGGCTTTGGGGGAGCCCTAAGCAGCAGCGACGGTGGCAGACTGGGAATGTCCCTTCATGTTATTAATATCTAAGCTACTGCTCAGTGACCCCGATTCTGGCTTCTGATTCTTTGTTTTGTTTCTGTTTTTTATTGAGCTTTTGCACATCTAGCTTTTAAGAAAATGGGTTTGGGTTTGACATTGAACCTAATCTCAGTGTAAGAACTCAGGGACATCTGCAGTGAGAGAGAAAGGCTACATCTATAGAGAAGGCCACCTGCCCTTTGTCACTTCCCCAGCATAAAAAGGAAGAGAAGGACCTGGCAGATACTCTGGAGAGGGAGCAGATCCTGCCTCTGCTAACCCAGAGGTGGAGAGACGTTCATGCCCCTCGGACACGGTGACCCTGGCCTGTCCTAGCAGTCAGGATAGGGTGGGTACAGGTGGGCTTGCTGAACTGGAGATCCCCAGGCTCCACCCAGCGCAGCCCAGGTCCTACAGCTTCGGCCCCATCTCACACCAAGGTCGGACCCTCCCCCCGGACCCAGCAGGGTCGGCACACAGCACGCACCACAGTTTCTGGATAGAACCAAAAGCACGTACTGAACATGGTTTTAAACAGGCACAACCTGGGTCAGAGAGGTAAAGAGATTTCTCCGAGGACCAATGGCCAGGCCCACAACATGACAGCCTGAGCCAGCAGCATGTCGACGTCTCTTTCCGTAGAACACAGAATTAAAAGCCCCTATTAAGGTATCATTAGGGAAAATGGGACACAGTGATGTTTCAAATTAGGCATGTATTTCATAGTTTGAAAAGGGCAGGTGAACTTTTCCAGCTGGCAGTACCCGAGAGAGCCCTACCTGGAACACACACGCACGTCCTCCCAGCAAGGAGAATGCAGAGCTTCCCAAGGACAGGAGCTGGGCCCTTCCCAAAGAGAAGGCCATTTCCTGGACCATGTTTCCGATTGATACTGGACCCGAGTTTGATGAGGTGATCCTGCAGGTCTGATAATCCTGCAGCACTGAGGGACTGCCTAAAAGGAGGGATGTTTAAAAGAGGCACTGCAGGAAATGCGAGAGGCTGTGATCTGAGTTTGAAGGGTCCCTCTGTGTGTCTGCAGGAGAAACAGGTTTCCTGATGGTAGAAGCTTGGGGCGGGGGGGAGAGAAGGAGGAAGAGGCAGGGCAGAAAAAGAGAAGGAGGAGGAAGAGGAAGAGAGGACGGGGAGGGAGAGAGAAAAGAGAGGTGGGGAGGGGAGGGAGAAGCTTTCAGGCCACATCTTTCTTTCTGAACTCAAATCCCCTTTCAGAATTTACTTCCTGACAAAGAATAGGAGCAACCAAGACAAAATTTTCTTTTCTCAAGCCAACAGTTTATTCAATATGCACCTCCTGAGCTCCCACTGCATCCCAGGCCGCGTGCTGGGCCTTGGGGATACAGGAGGGCTGCGAGGCAGTCCCTGTTCTGAGGCTACTGAGGAAGATGAATATTATGGCCTGTATGTGAAGAGCTTTCTCAGCACACATTGTCACGTCAAAGACAGAAATCCAAAATCTTCCTCAGACTCCCTTGCAGCTGGTGATCCAGATATGACTTTTTTCTGCTCATCACATGCATGATAACAGAATTAAGTCATGCCAGGGAGAGGCAGGCTGCAGTGCAGCAGGCATTTTGCTGGTGTAGATCAGGGCAAAGGTGGCTATGGGGCCTCCATCAGCAGGGTAACCTCCTGATTCCATGGGCAGCTTCCCTTGTCTACAATGTCCTGGCTATGGCAGAGGCACAGCAGCCTGAGGGCCTCAATGCTGAGGTGATGCTTTGGGAATCACCCCTGGAAGCCGAGCCTATCATCTGTTTCTTCAGATCTCTTAATGATTTTGTGGGTCATTTCATAGCTGGACTGATAAGGCCTATGAAAAACTGCAATGGAGGATGTAACACACATGGCCAGTGTCCTGCTGATACAACCCAATGAGGGTGCTGGTAAATGTTTAATCAATCACCTGATCTTCAGAGGGAAATGAGCCCTAATAGCATTTACTGATTTCCATGGTGTAAATATTCTGAATGGCTGTGTACATATACATCACCATATTATATTTTCACCATATGAATATGACAGACATAAATAACCTCAAGAGCATAGAGAATAGCAAAGGGTAGTAAAATAATTAGATATGAGTATTTGTTACCTGTCTTCAAAATGATTTCTCTAATTATAAGTTTGTAAAATATAATTTGTAATAATGACTGTGTTTCACGAACAACTAGCAAAAATTCTTAAAATGTTTACATTCGGCTCCTGCGCACTTATATGACACCGACCCATGACTGGCTCCATCCCACCCACCCCAGAGGTCACCAGCAGGTGGTTCCTGACAGTCCAATGACCTTCTGTGCCTCTGTGTAAAGGTGGTTCCTGGCGAAGGCAGCATGATTGGCCCACATCCCAGGTGCACCAAGGCACCAGAGTTAGTGCCCAAAAGAGACTCTCTACTAACTAGGGATGGGAAGTGTGAATAAATACCCATCTCCCCACCACAAATGAGGTGTGCCTACGTTTCTCAGAGAGCCCCGTGGGGATTGTGCCCCAGGTGCCCACAGCGATCACCCCACTCATTTACACGCCCTTAATGGGTTTTCCCTTCCCTGTCTCACTTCCCCACTCACTCGCCATTCCCCCTAATAAACTACCAGCATCCTAATTCTTGTCACAGAAGCTACTTTGGCGGAAATTCAAACTAAAGCAGGGTAGAATTCACGCTACAAGTTCAGCAAATCCCCTAGTACAGGGTCGGCACACACGAAAAGAGTATAATCAATATGTTTTATGTTTTTCTATGACCAAGTACTTACAGGGTGTGGTAACTGCTGCGGGCCCTATAATGTGTGTTGCCTGAGTTGTCCAGCACGCGGTACACTGCGTCTGACTTTAGCATCATGACAAGATGTGGGCATGAGGAAGAATGTCTAAGGGCCATCCACTAATAAGAATCATACCGGGAGGCCTTAGGGATCTCCTGGTCCAGTGCCCTGATTTTTCAATTAAGGAAACTGAGGCATGAGGAGAGGAAGAGATTCTCCAAAGGTCGCTTCGAAAATCAGCAATGAAACTAGAAACTGGTGTCTCCATTGGTAGTGGAGGTCCCTGTCTGCTGTGGTCAGCTTGGGCTCCTGGCCCAGAAGCATTCTCCTTGCAAGGATGTGAAGAAACTGTTCATTGCTCTCTGGAGACCCCCAGTTCCACTTACCCAGTGCCTTGGAATCATTTCAGCTGAGTTACTTTGCTAAGCGACACTTTCTTGAGAAGTATTAGAAATTCTAAAGCTGAGAACTGCAACTCTTCACAAGACTGGATGCAGCAAGAGCCCCAAGGACCACCAGAGTTCAACTCTGAATCAGCACTTCATGCAGTGGCCCCAACATGGCCTCTAAAGGAGTGGGACTCGTGCTGGACCTCAGTTGAGGCACCACACGTAACTTTCCTGACCATCTGCAAAGTCTGACAGGGGAGAGAGGAACGCTCATGTTATCTCGCACCGGGGGCAAATGTGCCCATCACCGTGTCATCTAGTCATCTAGATTCCTACTACGACCCCATGAAGTGGAGTATTATTATTCTCATTTTAAAATGACCCAATAGAGGCTCAGTTGGGTTAAATGATATGCCTAAGGTCACATGGAGGCAAGTAGAGCTGGGCTTTTAGATTGTGGAATCTGAATTAGAAAGATTCTCAGCCCCATGAGCGCCTTCATGAAAGAGCACTGAATGCCACAGTGTCAAGTTCATGGTGTCCTCAAGAACTACAATTGATACAGAAGGGCTGGAGTGTAAGGTACAACGCAGGGCAGGGGGGCAAGGGTGGCTGGATTAGTGAGAGGTCAGGGTGTAAAGCGCCTTGAAGGTCAAACTAAGGTTTTGTGTGGGTTCAGAGAGCAAAAGGCAGACATACACTGACAGAAGATGAGTCTCTCACTGAGCCAAGGCGAACCCAGAGCCTATACCTGTCTCTGATGAAGGGATGGTATCCCACAGGCAGAGCAGAGAGAATTATTCGGGGGAATCTAGAGTCTTGGAGAACAAAGCCAGAAGCCAGAGGTTAGAACTAGAGACTCAAATCAAGATTTGAGGCTGAGGGCTAGATGCCGGACTACAGACAGCAGACAAGACTAGAGAACAGGGACATTGTAGAAATGGAGTGCAAAAGAGAGCTGAGATGAGCGCTCAGGACGTAAGCTGTCAGTGAGGAAAGGGTGTCACCAGCCCCTTTTTGTTGGCTATTGACTGGCGACAGGTTATGAAGCCAGATGAATGGTCAAGAGTCCCAGAACAGACTAAACTGGAATAAGCCAAGAGTGG
>NW_011888810.1:12136786-12156041 GCF_000151845.1 Pteropus vampyrus
ATGTCTAAGGGCCATCCACTAATAAGAATCATACCGGGAGGCCTTAGGGATCTCCTGGTCCAGTGCCCTGATTTTTCAATTAAGGAAACTGAGGCATGAGGAGAGGAAGAGATTCTCCAAAGGTCGCTTCAAAAATCAGCAATGAAACTAGAAACTGGTGTCTCCATTGGTAGTGGAGGTCCCTGTCTGCTGTGGTCAGCTTGGGCTCCTGGCCCAGAAGCATTCTCCTTGCAAGGATGTGAAGAAACTGTTCATTGCTCTCTGGAGACCCCCAGTTCCACTTACCCAGTGCCTTGGAATCATTTCAGCTGAGTTACTTTGCTAAGCGACACTTTCTTGAGAAGTATTAGAAATTCTAAAGCTGAGAACTGCAACTCTTCACAAGACTGGATGCAGCAAGAGCCCCAAGGACCACCAGAGTTCAACTCTGAATCAGCACTTCATGCAGTGGCCCCAACATGGCCTCTAAAGGAGTGGGACTCGTGCTGGACCTCAGTTGAGGCACCACACGTAACTTTCCTGACCATCTGCAAAGTCTGACAGGGGAGAGAGGAACGCTCATGTTATCTCGCACCGGGGGCAAATGTGCCCATCACCGTGTCATCTAGTCATCTAGATTCCTACTACGACCCCATGAAGTGGAGTATTATTATTCTCATTTTAAAATGACCCAATAGAGGCTCAGTTGGGTTAAATGATATGCCTAAGGTCACATGGAGGCAAGTAGAGCTGGGCTTTTAGATTGTGGAATCTGAATTAGAAAGATTCTCAGCCCCATGAGCGCCTTCATGAAAGAGCACTGAATGCCACAGTGTCAAGTTCATGGTGTCCTCAAGAACTACAATTGATACAGAAGGGCTGGAGTGTAAGGTACAACGCAGGGCAGGGGGGCAAGGGTGGCTGGATTAGTGAGAGGTCAGGGTGTAAAGCGCCTTGAAGGTCAAACTAAGGTTTTGTGTGGGTTCAGAGAGCAAAAGGCAGACATACACTGACAGAAGATGAGTCTCTCACTGAGCCAAGGCGAACCCAGAGCCTATACCTGTCTCTGATGAAGGGATGGTATCCCACAGGCAGAGCAGAGAGAATTATTCGGGGGAATCTAGAGTCTTGGAGAACAAAGCCAGAAGCCAGAGGTTAGAACTAGAGACTCAAATCAAGATTTGAGGCTGAGGGCTAGATGCCAGACTACAGACAGCAGACAAGACTAGAGAACAGGGACATTGTAGAAATGGAGTGCAAAAGAGAGCTGAGATGAGCGCTCAGGACGTAAGCTGTCAGTGAGGAAAGGGTGTCACCAGCCCCTTTTTGTTGGCTATTGACTGGCGACAGGTTATGAAGCCAGATGAATGGTCAAGAGTCCCAGAACAGACTAAACTGGAATAAGCCAAGAGTGGCTTTTCTACTGTTTATGGGTTTTTCTGGGGGAGTCAAGTGGTCAAAGGACAGTGGATGAGGGAATGGAGCGGAAAGGTGGGGGTGGAGTACAGGCTGTTGAAACTGCCCAGGCAGGACTCAGAATGGGAACCCAAGGTCAAAGCTCTGCGAGGATACACAGATGAGGAAGACTCTTCCAGGACCTCTGTGGCATGATATTCAAGGCCATAGGACACAAGCTTAAGTGAGGAGTGGTGCCATCCAGAACTATGACCATATGTCCTTAGACAAGCACACCTCTCTGGGTGACATTTCTTTTTTTACCTGGCAAATGTAGCTCTTCCTGATGTGGCACCTGCCCCCGTGACTCTTCCCCCCAGGCAACCTGAGGAATGCTGCATTCTCTCCCGTGCTTCAGAGAAAATGGGCTGCCCACGCCTCCTGACTGCGCTTTGAAGGGTTAAGAGAATTGGAACAGGAAGTGATGGTGGTGTGATGGAGCCATTCAAGGCTGGGAGAGGAGCAGGAGCAAAGCAAGGTGACAGGAAAGCCCTTGACGGTTTTGGGAACAAGGAAACAGACAGGTGAACCTGGAAAATAAGAGTATAGTGGGGCATGTCAATGTGGGATGACAGAGGAAAGTCATCTTGGTGAGTTTAGAATGGTAGCCATGTGTAGACAGACTGTCGAAGGCCTTGATGATTATAGCAAAGAATCAAGCTGTGTGCTTAATGAGGAGTCCATGCAGAGCTTTTGGGTAGGTCCAGATTTGTACTAGAAGAACATTCCTGTGGCTATTTGATGAGAGGTGATGGGGGCTGGGCAGAGATGAACCAGAAGTAGCCCTGAGGCAGCTGTAATAACCTAGTTGAGAAATACAGTGTCCATGGCAGCAAGAATACCCTAGAAGAAAATTCTGGAGATGCCCTTTCTTTTTGTAGTCTGTATATTCTGGGCCCACATGTGAAACCCTGGCAGTTATCCCAAAGAAATCAAGCAGAGCGACATCACAGAAAATCCTCTACTAGATAAAGATTTCAGGTGAGAAAGGAATTTAACCCTCTTTTCTTTGACCTATGTTGCCTGTTGAAAATGCCTGTCCAGCCCAAACTCAATTTTGTCTTCTTAATTCAAGTGCAAATGGATTGAAGGCTCTGATAACAACGTAAAATTGGTTAATCAACTTTCATCCCATATTTATATTGCAACAGGGAGATTTTACAGTTTTCTGTAGCTCAGCCTGGTGCTCTGTGAAAGCCAGCCAGCATTTTATGTCCCCTTAAAATTGCAAACCAGAGGCCCCGCCGCTGTCAGTGACCCGCCACCTCTCCCGCTGACCAGCTCTCTCATCTGTCTGGACAGGGCAGTCAGATCAGTTTTCATTCTGAGCGCGCCAGGCCCTGCAGGAATAGGTTTTATGTTTTATTCGAGAAATGAAAATCACTTTTTGCTCCCATCATCACATCACCACGGAGGGATGCCAGTGAAGTCATGGTATGAACAAAATTACTGGAAATATTTTAAACTTAATTTTCTGTGTCAGACCGACCCATACAATGCTCATTGTGGGCCTGGTTAAATACCTCTCTTGGCTTCCCATTGTTCGCAGGATAAGGTCTGAAGCTGATAGTCTGGCACACAAAGCCCTCTGGAATCCAAACCCTTCGTCTATTTTCTCAAGAAGTCATTTTTCGGAACCTAGAAGGTTCCTGTCACAGGGCCAGGTCTGGGCATACGACTGTGAGCAAGACAAGTAGCATCCCTCCTTCACAGTGTTTGCATTCTAATGAGGACAGACAAAAACGCATGGATCTCAACGAAAGAAATAATTACAGACTGTATAGGGCTATGAAAAAGAGAAAGCAGAATAGGTGAAGAGGGTAAGAGGAAAAGGAGAGGCACTTATTATAGAAAACTGAGTTTGCTGCGCAGTGGGAATGGCCTGTGCAAAGGCTCGAAAGAGAAACTGAGGCTGGAAGGTTTACAAACAGGAGGACAGTGTCGGGGGAGCCTAAGGAGAGAGAAGGTGATGGAGAGAATGTGAGACCCGAGAGGTGGGCAGAGGCCAGCTCCCACCATGCAGATCTGGACTTCATCCGGAGGGTAAAGGAGAGTGACAGGCAAGGATTTGGGTTTCAAAAAGATCCCTTTGGCTGTGATAGGGAAGACAGATTAGAGAGGGGCAAGGGTAAAAGTAGAGAGATCCAAGCTGAGGCTTCTGCTCTGGTTCAGGTGACGATAACTGGGACTACAGGTCATCTCGATGGGTGAGTGAGTTGGCAAGAATTTGGCTTGAGTGTACGCTCTCATTAACCTTGCCCTCCAGTCTCCTGAGCGTCACTCTGGCCTCTGAATGTCTCATGCCCTCTCTTAAGTCAAGCCATTTCTCCCTTCTTCCCCTAGTGACTCCCACTTATCCATCAAAACCCAACACCAAGTTCCCCTTTCCACGCCCTCGTCCCTGGAAGGGTTCACTCTCCCTCTTCTGTGTGTTCCTATCACCTTCTATCATCACTGACCTTCATATATGGTTTTGTAATCTATCTCAGGATAATTACAGTTTAATTACTTTAAAAAAATAGTTTTCATGCACATCTTTCTTACTAAATTTTAATGTAAGAACAAAGACTTCTAAATTTCTGAGTTCCTAGCATGCTCACATTTAAGGAAATGTCCTTAATTAACAGTGAATGAATAAACTGTAGCCAATGAAATGAAGCAAATGACCTGGCCTTGAAAGGATCTAAAATTATCATACTGAGAAGTGGCCATCTTTGTGTCTTTTTCTCCCTACACGGACTGCCCTGGTATTTGGGAAACAGATGCTCAAATACTTAAAAGGAAAAAAAAGGTCTTCCAACTCTAGTATCATTCTTGTGACTTAAGAGTCGTTTATGGAAATTATGACCGACACTAACATGATAATTAAAACCAAATTGAATACCTATTCACTAGTGCTCAGGCTTGGTAGGAACAAAGAGGAATCCACTACATATCAGAGCTGCCCTAATTATGTGCTCCTTGTAATCAACATTACTTTTCCTAGTTACATTTCACAGTTAATTTGTTTTTCCCACACAAATCGAATTCTGGACCAGAGATGCAAAGTTTATTGTATTACTGCACTTTATTTTTTTAGGCCCTAGTTTGAAAAAAACACAATCCCACATGTACATTAGTTTTAAAAAATAAAATTCTACCCATGTGGTTTAAGATTAATGATATTTGCTTATTATTGGATGATGTGCCTTCAATAAGTGGCATGGAAAAGAATTGGCTCCCAATCTTAACGTATTTATTTTCATAAGCCAAATAGCTATAAACAACATCAAATGTAATTCTCCAGAATGGTAACAGGTTATTAACTTCTTAAGCCATTTCCTAATGGGTTTTAAATCTATTTTTTTTTTTAAAATGAGTTCTAAAGCAAAGGAGACATGGTAAAATTCCTGTCTGCCTTGGAAAACCAGCCGCACTGGGATCCCCAGCGCCTAGGGCAGGGCCTGGCATGGGTTGTTTTCTACAGCTCCTCCAGAATTCCAGTCTGAATTAGTTCGCCCCCAAACCTCTGCCCAATCTGACCACATTTCCCCGCTCCCTTTCCATGGTGCAGGCAGACCTAGGTTCCGTTAAGCTTTAGGTCATTATGAGCGTGAACCAGAAGCAGAGTAGGGTAGCAAGTCAGGGGTCTACGCCTCCAGACCCAGTCCCCAGCATCCAAGAGCACATCCTGTGCGCAGCCTGGGCCTCAAGGTCTTTCAGAACAATCAAGACGGAACTGCAGTGGCCCAACACCTCTGGGCGACATCACTCTGCATGCAGAATGGGCCACCAGGCCAGTGCTCGTGAAGGTCAGAAGGGGCAAATGAAGAGTGAGAGAGGAAGAACTAAGGTGGCCAGGGCGGAAAGGGGACAGGGTGGCTCTGGAAGCACCCGCTGTTTTAAGTCAGACGGGAGTGATTTTGGAGCAGAGCATCTGCTCTCTGCAAGCCCGTCTGTTTCTATGTATTCTGTGTTTCTAAAACATTATGGGGAGAAAATTCTGTCTCTGTTCAATAGGAGAGAAATGGGTTCAGTCTCTTTCCGGACGAGAAGGGAGGGAAGGACAAAACCTTCCCAGCTTCATCTCACTGCACTTTCCACCAATGCCCTTGCACCAGCTTCTTAGCACGAAGGTCACAGCCCCCACTTTGCAACGGCTGATCCCCGGGCCCCCTCACTCCCTGGGTCTGAACACTCTTCTCTTCTCCTAGACCTGCTCATCTTTCAAGCCCAAGCTCAATGTCCTTCTCCAGTAAGTGCTTGGTATTGCATAGGCGTGAGATCCAGAAGCAGAACTAAGGCAGGAGATCTTGGGAGGATGACGGCAGAGGTGCAATCCTGAGATGCAGAGACTAGGGCAGGGAGAGTGGAATTATGGTCAGGGATAGCTATGTAGCTGGACACTTTCTATGTGGAGGGACCTCTGACCTCTCGGCTCAGCCCTAAGGTTCCCTTAGACCAGCGGTCTCTAACTTTTTTTAGCACCAGAGACTGGTGCTCCTATGAGAATCTAATGCCTGATGATCTGAGGTGAGGCTGAGGCAGTGATGCTAGCGCTGGGGAGCGGCTGCAAATACACATGAAGCTTTACTCTCTCACCTGCCACTACATCCTGCGGTGCGGCCTAGTTCCTAACAGGCCATGGACCGGTACCAGTCTGTAGCCCAGGGGTTGGGGACTCCTGCTGTAAACAAGTATTTCCACATCATCCAGGGAATCTGATAGGCATGCATATTTCTAGGCACCATGTTAGAACCACTGAGTACATGTATGAAAGGTGGCGTCCAGGAAAATGTAGTTTTATGGGCTCCCCGGGTGATTCTGAGACACCCTAGGGAAAAGACCCTGTTCTATAGGACAATTTACACAAAACCGGGACTTGAACCCCTGGGTTTAAAAACATGCTAATGTCTTTCTATAGTTCCCGGCCTTAGACCACAGTGGGCTTCTGTCTCCTAATCTACCAAATGCAGACAATGAATTTATTTAAAGGGCTACTGCATACGTGAACTGAAGTGAGTCAGTAGATGTGAAATCTGTGAGACCCTGGACTGGCACAAAACAAATATTCACCCTTGAAAAGACAAGAGCCAGCCTCTGACCTAACTCTAAGCAGGATTGGGCAGAGGTTCAAAATCTAATTTAACAAATATTCCACAGTGACAAAACAAGAAAAGAAAAAGAAAGAAAAGGCCCACATTTGGTAGCAATGACAAATCATTTCTCAGTAGTGACCCTGGTCTAAAGGTGAGGGCCACCATGACTCTCAGGAGTAACTGTTGCCATTTTCTTTTTCCTGTTTCACATTTAAATAATTGTTTAAAATGTTCTAGGTTTGAAGTCTCTGCACAACAAGGCCATTATCTGTTATTTAAACCAAAGGAGGGCCAGGGAGCCCTTGGCATCACGCTGAATTCCGAGCAGGGACGGGGAGGCTAACTTCCTCTATCTTCCCAACGGGATACTGGAAGGATTTTGCAGTTAGCTCAGGCTCCTTATTTCAGCCTGAGAGACAGGTGGGGCAGACAAAACTCCAACACTAACCCAGCCCCAGCGCCATCCTTCAGAACTGGCAACTGAGACCCAGCTCAAAGTTCAGAAAGACCATTCAACCTTAGGGACTAGGATATTGCATTATAGGTATTGTATAATTTAAACGTTTTAAAGGAAAGTATTCTGAGATCTTTGTATTGGGGGGGAATAAGAGTTTAGCTTTAGTATTTGTTGATTAAGCCCACGTTAAATAGTTGAGGGTAATGTAGCCACTAAAGGAACAAAATGGAATTTATAACTTATAAACCCGAAGGGGAAAAAGAGAGTATAAGGAATTCAATACAAAGCAGGAAAAGAGAGAGAAAAAACCCAAACCCCCCCCCCAAAATAGAACAGATGTAAACTATAAAATAAAATGAAGAAATAAATCATTATATATCAGTGTTCATGAAGAGATTTACTCTTTAAAATGAAGACATTCTCAGATTGGGTTGGAAAAAAATCCAGCTTTTATAAGAGTCACACAGAAAGTCCAAAAGTAAAGGGATAGGAAAGTCGTGCCAATCAAATACAGTCAATTGTCATAATTCCCAGTAATTATGCTTTATAAAGTCAACATGTACACTGAATTAGCGAGTACTGAACCATTGCTCCTAGGGGAAATGCAGAGTTAAGTTCCTACAAGCCTCTGGTTATAACATTTTCATCAAATGATCAATACATAACCTCGGATTGTGTCTATTTAAAGAAACCCATGTAACATATATTGTTGATTCATTAACGCTGAACTCACGACCAACAGCTCCATAATTTCATGCCTGAAGGAAGCTTAGTTACTATACATATTTTCCCCATAAAGCACACCACAGCCTTCTTGCTCTTAGAAAAACTAGACAGTACTTCAGCATTATGCTTGGGGGTCATTTCAAATAGCAAAATCACCACAAAAAAAAAAAAAAAGTACAAAAATGTGGTCCTAAAAAGACCACGGAAAGGACACTTGTTTATAGTATGAAAATTGCAACAAGAAAGCAGAGCACTGCCTTGTTTACTTCAGCTGGGATCAGGACCGTCAGATGTCTCAAATTTTTTGCATATGTCTGGTAATGATCATGAAAGTACATGAGTATCGATTTGGGGGTTATAGATAACTTTTAGACAGTAGGCATATTCACAAATACAGAACCCATGAATAACGAGTATTAACTGTATTAGTAAAAAAAAAATGGTGTAGCTATATTAATATGTCATTGAGGAAAGGAAGATAGTCAACAAATGAGGCTGGGACAATTGGCCATCCCTATAAGAACAAAATTAGAATAAAAGTAGATACCAACTTCACAACACACACACGCAAGTAAATCCAGATGGTTTCCAATCAAAAACCCTGTGTGTGTGTGTGTGTGTGTGTGTGTGTGTGTGTCTTGATAAGTTAATTATAAACTAGACATATGAAGACCCAGAAAGATGGAAGACACCTCTGAAGAAGAATAAAGGGTAGAACTTGTTCTCCTGTTCTCAAGACTGATTATAAGCTTAACTAATTAAGGCAGTGTGTTATCGATACAAGAATAGATAGACCAATATAACAAACCAGAAACCAGAAAAGGGCCCACGTACATACAGATACTTGATTTATGGCAAAGATTCTACTACAGAGGACTGGGGAAAGGACAGTCTTTTCGATAAATGGTTGTAGGAGAATTGGAAATCTACAAGGAAAAAAATGAAACTGACCTCTATCTTACATCATATCCCAAACTGGAAACAATCCAAATATCCAACAACAGTAGAATGGATAAATGCACTGGGGTATATTCATTCAATGATATAACGAACACATCATCATGCAAATGAACAAATCATAGCTATACCTCATGTATGCTAAATTCACAGACTGAATATTGAGGAAAAGAAGCCAGTTGTGAAAGATGACATGCTGTATTAGTCCACGTATATGCAGTTTTTAGAATACAAGTAAAACTAAACAATAGTTTAAGGGTGCTTTGGATAATAAAACTATAATGAAAAGCTATAATATGATTGCCATCATAGTTAGGACAGTGATTAATTTGGGCAAGGTGAAGGTGTTATAAGTGATGGGGGCATTTCTCTGGTCCTGATGTTTTATTTTTTGACTTAGGTCACAGTTACACTGTGTTTGCTTCATAATAATTAAGCTGTATAGTTTAATTTCATGAACTTTTCACAGTTAAAAAAAGTTTTATTTTTTTTTAATCCACTTGAATTATGAATTTAAATTCAAGGGTAAGGAAGGGGAGGGGAGGGGAGGGGAGGGAAGGGGAGGGGAGGGAAAGAAAAAAGCTTTAAAGCATATAACACATACCTAGGTAATAAAAGCAAAAAATACATACAAGATAAACACAAACCAACTTCAAAATAGTGTCTGCCTCTAGGAAAGGAGAAAGGGACAAAAATCCAATCCGGAAGGGTTACAATGTTGACTTCAATGGTGTAATGCTTTATTTTCTTTAAAGAAAATGTGAATCAGATGTGGCGAAATAATTTCCTTGCTTAAATTTGTCCAGTGTATATGTGTGCGTTTGTTTCATCATTTTCTGTCAATTTCTGTATATTTTAAATATTTCAGACTTATAATAATAATACAATTAAAACAAAAAACAAAAAAAAAAAACCAGGATATGCCATTCCCTGCAGAGTGGTGACACTGCCTAACACAACATCTTGCACACACGTCAGAGTTTCAGTATTATATTTTTATAAATCCCTTGGTTCCACTGAGAACAAGTCTGGGGTAAGAATAGAGGCCGCAAGGCCCCCAAATGAGTCTGCGCCTACATGCAGCCTTGTTTCCATCAGTCATTCCAGAAACGCATATCAGTGAGGTGTGCTCATGAACGCCCACCCGCCTCTACTTAACTTCCCACCTTCGTCATCTCCCTCCTCTGGCCAGGTCGGGCAGTGGCTACGCTACCTCCTCCAGGGTCCCACATTGCACCATTGCCCAGAGTAACACATATTTCACTGTGTGGTAATTGTCATTCATTTGTCTGACTCCTCCTATGGCCTAGGAGTCCCAGGGCAGCAACAGAGTCTTAGTCATCCACCGGCACAGAGGAAGTGACAACAAACACAGGCTGAACTGAAAAGCACACCAGCTCCACGATGCTGGCGACTTTGGTAAGCTGGGGTCCGGTCAGGGGCTTATTCTATGCCTCTGCCCCGAGGGGGCTTCTGGGACGGGGCTTTTGTAAGTGGGTGTCTCCGTGAATCCAGTGGGCTCTGTCCTCCGAGTAGGACACTGCGAGCAGAATCTGTGCTCCTGGCCTCTTCTGACTACACATCACACCGAATGGTGTAAGCACTGGCTCTGATCACATTCAGGAATACTTCTGTACAGAGACTCAAAGGGACCACATTTACATGAAAATACTCATTGCATCGAATTGGGTAAATTATGTTTTCTTCCCTATTTTCCAAGCTTTCTACAATGTGGTTTTATTGTCCTTATAATATAAAAACCCTATTTAATCTAAGGATGGCAAGTGTTTAGGTGTTTCAAAAGACTTAATTCCTCATCCTTTAAATTTTCCCCCTTGAAATGACAAATATATAATTAGAACATATAAATATAATTAGTATATATATTAAGAAATATCTAAATAATGGTACTGGTAACAGTACCATGGATGAGCCAAAAATTAAGTGCTGTTCCTGAAAGAAATCCTACAGATAGGATTTAAAAAACAGATTTCAGGTTTTCAGGCTTAGGGTAGAGGCTGGGAAGCTGCATGTGTATCCCAGGTGATTTTGATTCAGACCAGTTTTGGAAAACTCTGAGAAGAACAAATTAGTCTTGGGCTCAGGACCTACTTAGGAAAAGCAACTGTGATGGAAGTATATGGAAACTGAAAATCAGAGAGATGGGGTGAAGACAAATGGAGGAGGACCAAGGTGGCAGCCCCCTAGCCTGGCTGGGAGGAGCTTGACTTCAGGCTTCCCTGACACACAGGGAGCTCAGGCTAAGTGAAGACATTCAGCAGAAAATGGGGAGGAGTCTATCTAGAGTGGGAGGGACAGGGGAAGAGAGCAGTGCCCCAGACCACCTCCAAAAACCTGGGAAAGCAACCACCACCTCCACCCCAAGATATTACCGATCTCAACACCTGTACAGAAGGCAGGTCCCCCACACAAGTCAAAATCCACCTCCAGAAATGCAGTTTTCTACCTTTCTTGGACCCAGGCATTTGAACATGGACCCATTCAAACTCTGTCAGAACTCATTCTTCTCCCACAATGAGTAAATAGACCTTTTAAGAATGAGAAATAAGAGATCACGGACCACTGAGAATATTCAATAGTTCCTAAGAAAAGGGTCATTCACAGATACAACCACAAAGAGACAGACAATTTCAAAAGAGAGAGGGACTTCAAGAACCCCTAATTTATATCCTCAAAAACTTGTTTAGCTATTATATGGCTCATACAAAAAAGGATCGAAAAGTATTTAAGTGGAAACACATTATTGAAATAAAATATGAAAGACAGGCAGTGGGTAGCAGATTATTTAATGCTGAAAATTCAATTGGTCAAATCTACCCATTTTAGAAATTCTCCCTGGACTTCTCTGCCCCAGGCTCACCTTCTCCTATTTGGAATGTGGTTAACAGAACTAAACCCAGCTCTACCCAAGCCAATCCCCTGCTTGAAAATACCAAATGGCTCCTACTTGCCATCGAGATCCTAACACCTGAGGGTGACATGCACCAGAACTCAGCTATTCTCTATAACCAAGCCATATCTCCTCACCTCTGTGAACTGGCTCATGCTCGTTCCTCCCCATGAAAGCCCTTCCCTCTCATCACCGTCTAATAATTAGGACATTCACTGAATACTTCCATGTGCCAAGTACTCACTAAGTGATATAAGGATGTAAGTGACACTAGGTATGGCATTTACAAGAAACAAAAACAAAAATCACAACTATTATGTAGGGTACCTAACAGGTCAGGACATTTGTCTAAGTATTGGCGAAATAGCAGGAATAAAATAGATAACCCCTCCTAAGAGAAGAAGGTGAATAGGAGACAGTTAACAACAACAACAACAACACACACACACACACGTATGTGTGTGTGTGTGTGTGCGCGTGTGTATAAAACTACTCTATATATATAGGGTAGTGACTAGTGTGCCCCAAAATTCATATGTTGAAACCCTAACCCCCAAAGTAACATGCATCCCAATGTGGAGACTGGGCCTTTAGAAGGTAATTAAGGTTAAAGGAGATCATAAGGGTGGCACCCCAATTGGAAAGACTAGTGGCCTTATGTGAAGAAGAAGAGCGAGCTCTTTCCGGGGGCACAGAGAAAAGGCCACGTGAGAGCACAGCAAGAAGGCAGCTGTCTGAAAGCCAAGGAGCGGAAACTGAACCCTGCCAGACCTTACTCTTGGACTTTCAGCCTCTAGCACTGTGAGAAATAAGTTTCTGTTGTTGAAGCAACCCGGTCTATGGTATTCTGTTATGGTAGCCCCAGCAGACTGATAATACATGGATAGCGTATAATATAAATCTGTCAGGAGAATTTTAAGTACTACAAAGAACCCAAAAGCAGGGTGAGGGTGATACTGTCGAGACTGGGTAGGGAAGCTTTGGGAGGATCTCTCTGATGAGGACGTACGTGAGAAGAGACCTAACCAAACCTCGCGTATTTCTGGAGAAAGAGTTCCAGCTGCTGCCAATGCGGAGACCTTGCGGTGGGGCATGCTTGGTGGATCGGACGAACTCCAGAGAAGGCGGTGTGGCCGGAACGGAGTGCCGTGGACAAGCTGACGCGGGATAAAGTAAGAATGGGAGAGGAGGGGTAGGGGTGGCGGCAGTTCAGGGCCTACGGACCATGGCCAGGTTTTGGTTTTTACTCTAAGAGCATGGAGGAGCCATGGGAGGTTTGGGGACAGAAGAATAGCATGATGTGACATGAAGAAAGAATGCTTCCGGCTGTGAGTCAATGGTGGGGGCAGGATGGCATTTAGGAAGCTATTTCACAGTCCGGGGGATATGTAACATGGTGGCTTGGACCAGGGTGAGAACAGGTGGTGAGAAATGGTCACATTCTGGAATGTATTTTGAATGTAGAGCCCATGAAATTGGCTGTGGATTTCACACGGGGTATGAAATAAAGAAGAGTCAAAGATGAATGCCAAGTTTTTATCTTCAGCAGCACAAACGATGGGATTGTCAAACGCTGAGACGAGAGAAAACTTCTGATGGAGTTTGAATGGGTGAAGAGGATGGGGAATTTGGTTTCGGACGTATTGAGATTCGGATGCTAATGAGAGGAGATGTCCAGCAGGCAGCGGAATGTCTGAGTCTGGAGTTCAGGGGAGTCTGGAATAAGGACGTCACTGGGAAAACGTCAGGGCGTTACTGAATGAGCTCGGCAAAGGCGTGCGAGTAGATGGAGAATGGGTCCTAAAACTGAGCTCGACGGGTCTGGCAATTAAATAAAGCTCAGGGAAATGAAGAGGAAACAGCACAAGAGACTCACAAGGCACGACTTGGAAACTGGGAGGAAACCGACAGTGTGGCATCCTGGAAGCCATGGGAAGGAGGAGAAAGTGGTCACCTGCGTCAGTCGAGCGGCTAAGTAAGATCTGGACAGAGAACTGATCTTTGGGTTTTACGTCATGTAGATTATTGGTGACTGGGACCTTCGCAGTCACAGTAATAGGGGCAGTAGCCTGATGGTAGCTGGTGCAAGATAAAACGGGAGAAGAGGACCGACGACTAGACAACTTGTGTGAGGGGTCTGTTCTAAAGGAGAGCAGTGAAACAGTGGTGGCTGAAAGGGGATGTGGTTTCAAGAAAGGGTTTGTTTTGTTCTGTTTTAACACGTTTTTATAACGTGCGTGTGCTGATAGGAATGACCACTTACTTGCAAGGGAAACGACAATTACAGGAGAATATTTTAATCGAGAAGCGGAAGTTCAGAGAGCTGAAGTGATTTCACTAAGGCCGCACAGCCAGTTGGATGCCGATCAGGGTTCACATCAGGTCTGTGTAGATAAAGCCCACATTCCTAATGGTTTCCCCTATTTGATTCAAATATTCCTCCAATTCAATTTCGCATCATCCTTCATGTAGCTCTCCGCAAATATCCAAGCTAGAATTGATCTCCGCTTCCTCCCCCGACCTCTCGTACAACCCAATCTTAATTATTTAGTACGGCTATCCACGTTCTGTTTCCTACTATATTATAAGTATCTTAAAGGCACAGAATATGCATAACGAACCTCTTTATCTTTCCCATCCCCTAACAGTGCCAAGTGCATGGTAAGACACCAATAGCTGTTTGGTACAAGCAGGAAGGTGGCAGGGAAAAAGGGGAGTAGAGGAGAGGTGGCTTCTTCCCCAAGACTCCTCACAGATTTGACACCTCATATACTATGGCCTATTTTTTCTGCCCCAGACTAAGGGACTGTATTTACCTTAAACTTTTCTCCCAGGAACTGTTAGCGCTTTACTCACGTCTCTGATTTTTGGATCTGCTCCAGATCCACCACTTCCTGCTAATAATAAATCAGAAACTCAAATGCTCTGCAAAGGCGAGGCCTTCCATGTGTGCACCTGTTAGGTCAACAACCACCTGGAGAGGAATTTACCATCTGCTAATTACAGCTGGGAAGATGCAGACTGAGCTCGTGCCTTTCAAATCACAAGTCCCTGTAGGTCTCCTGCTCAGAGCCAGATCCTGTGCTGGACAGAAGGGATAAGAGAAGGGGTAAGACACTGTTCCTGCTGTCGCCAAGCTCATGATCTCATGGGGAGATGACTGGTGACAGGGCTCTGAAGGGGCGGTGCTGGCCCTTGTGGGAGTAAAGACAGGAGTGGTGCTTTACCCCAGGGGGTGGAACATGGTCAGGTATGCCCATGGGGAAGATGAGCTTCTTCTCCTGGCCAGCTCTCCCGCCCTGCAGCATGGGCTCCTGGATCCCCCCCCCCCCCCCGCTAAACTCAAAATGGGCAGCCTTCCAGCCACAGTCAACTATGGATACCAACCCCCAGAGGGTATCAGGCTGCCCAGGACGACTGTCAAGCCCAGAACAAGGCCATACCATGAAAATGCCAACCCCACCTCCCGGAGTAAAGGCAGACACAGCCCTGAGAAGTAACACCTTACTTGTTTCTTAATGACAGTGGGCGCAGGGAGAGGAGAAAGTCACCCTTTGGAGTTTCTCAGTGTCCCTTGGCCAACATAGGGAGGATGTGGTAGCAGAGAAAGAAATCCCCGAGAAGGACCCCAGATCTTCCTGGAGATGCCATGAAGAGAAGGCATTTAGAAGCAAAGCTGGAGAATGCCACGCTTACAAAGAAGTCCATCTAGAAGGACAGTCATCAAATTGTGTGGTGCCTGCAGGACAAGGGGTTGGGTGCCTCCAGCTTTAAATTTTCTGTCTTGCATGAAAGAGTTCGCAGGATTCCATCTGAAGAAACCTTTCCATGTGCTCATTTTTATTTTTATTTTTTTTCATAAATTTGGAAACTAAGACACGGAAAGGACACGATACTCATTTAAGGTCACACTTCCTGATTCCCAGCACAGAGTTTTTAGATCCAGCCTCTGAGACTGGGTAAATTAAGTGGGAATGGCCCTCAAAGATGGACCAATATGGTAGTCTGGGGTTTCAGGGACCACAAGACATGAGGGTTACTCAAGTGGGGAAGATAAGGTATCCCAGGAGGGCATGAACTGCCCCTCCTAAAGAAGTGGGGGCAAAGGTTCCACCTGCCTGGAGAAGAATGAACGTTCATACATTTTTATTGGGTTGACATCTAGTGCTGTCCCAGCCAGTGAACTCACACATGAGGCAGGAACACAGCCAGCCACTGAGGTCACCAGGGCCCTCCATCCCCATCTTCTCCCCTCACTCAGCTTCCAAAGCCAGGACATCCCCTCCTTCTTGAGGTCTGAGAGGCTAACACCATCTGCTCCTCCATTCCATTCTCAACCTACCTACTGGGGACAAGAAAATGAATCAGACACAGCCCCATCCTGGATGCTCACCTGCTGTAGCAGGAGGTAAATGGGGAGGTTGATACACAAAGAAACAAGCACAATACAGAATATCACACATTATAGTAGAGCTTTGCAAGCCCAGAAATTGAAGTTGTCTCAAAAATAAACCCAGGAATCACACAGCCAATCAGTTTCTCTTAAGTTCTCTCAGACTCAGGGCCTCCCTTTGAACACTATAAAGCAGGGAGGTCTTTCTAAAGCCAACATCCAATATCGTTTTCTGTTTAAAACCTTTTACATACATACATACATACATACATACATACATACATACATACATACACACACACACACACACACACACATATACACATACATACATATATCCAAATGAATGAATGAAACCTTTCAATTGAGCATACTTCATATCTCTGGTAACTTTCTTTGCTCTGAAGTCTACGTTAGCTGATATTAATATAGCCACTCCTGCTTTTCTTTGATTAATGATACATCTTTTTCCATCTTTTACTTTTAGCCTGCATATATCATTATACGTGAAGTGAGTTTCCTACAGATAACATATAGTTAGGACAGGATTTCTCATCCACTCTACCAATCTCTGTTTTTTAATTGGTATATTTAGACCATTTACATGTAATGTGATCATAGATACTTAGGGCTTAAGTCAACCGTTTTATTTTGTGTTTTCTGTGTGTTCTTGCTGTTTGCATTTGTTTTCCTTTTTCTGCCTCCCTATGGATTACTTGAACTTTGTTTAGAATTCCATTTATCTATAGTGTTGTTGAGTGTTTCTTTATACAAGGTTTTTTTAGTGGTCACTCTAGGTATCCACACTATATACAATTAAGTTATCATCGTCTACTGTGTCATCATTTTACTAGTCTGAATGAAGTGAAAATCTTACCTCCTTTCATATTCCTTTGCATTCCTCATCTGTAATATAATTGTCTTAAATATTCCCTCTACATGTTTATAACCACATTAGCAATATTATAATTTTTGCTTTAAGCTTCAAACATAATTTAGATTAAAAAAAAAAAAAAACAATTTAGAAAACTCCAGAGAAGGAAAGTCTATTGTATTTACTCATATTTTTGCTTACTGTCTCTTTTCTTTTTTCCTGATGTTCTCAGAGTCTTCCCTTTATCATTTTTGTTTATAGAACTCTCTTTATCCATTATTTTAGGGTAAGTATGCTGGTGACAAATTCTCTTAGTTTTCCTTCATTTAAGAATGTCTTGATTTCCCCCTTGATTCCTAACGGATATTTTTGTTGGATATAGAATTGCATGTTGACAATTCTTTTCTCTCAGCACTTAAGAAATGAGGTGTCACTTCCTCTGATCTCCCTGGTTTCTGATGAGAAATCCACTGTTATTCAATTTGTCCCCCACACCAACCCCATAAATATCATTTCTCTCTTCCTGCTTTCAAGATTTTATCTTTGCCTTTTATTTTTCAGAAGTTTGAGTACAATACATCTTGGTGGATTTCTTTGGTTTTATCCTATTTGGGGTTCACTCAGCTTCTTAACTCTAGTTGTATATTTTTGTCAAATTTGGCAAGTTCTCAGCCATTATTTGAGTGTTTTTTGGGGCCCACCTTCTTTCTCAACTTCTCATACTTCGATTTCACAAACATGATCTTTTTATTAATTCCACAGTTCTCTGAGGCCCCGTTCTTTTGTTTTCGCCTTATTTTCTCTGTTGCTCATACTGGGTGGTTTCTATTTTTCTATATTCAAGTTTACTGATTCCTTTCTCTGTTCCCTGCATTCTGCCGTTGAGCCCATCATTGAGCTTTTTATTTCAGTTATTTTATTTTTCAGTTACAAAATTTCTACTTGATGCTTCTTCATATCTTCTCTACTGGGACATTTCTTTGCTGAGAGTTCCTATTTTTTTATTTGTTTCAAGTGTCTTTGTAATTGTTCACTGAAACTTTTTTGATGGCTCCTTTAAAATCTTGGTCTGATAATTTTAACATCTCTATCATCTCAGTGCTGGTATCTGTCTTTTCATTCAGTTTGAGATCCTTCTGGTTATTGGTATGATTTTGGTTTCTGCTGAAATCTGGGCATGTGTTAGATATTGTGTTGTGACACTCCAGAGCGTATTTTAACCTTTCGTAGTTGGCTTTTTCTGACGTTGCTCTGAGAGGGGAATCAGAACAGTGTATCATTACCGCCAGGTGGGAGTAGAAGTCCAGGTTCCCGACTTTACCTTTGCTGGCATCCGAGAGGGATCCGCACATTACTGTTGGATAGGTAGGAGTTCTATCTCCCCAGTACACCTCCAGAGATATCACTCAGTCTAGGAGAGGTAGAAGGGACTCATTACTGCACCCATGTAACCTCCACTGACACCACACAGTATGTGGTCTTGTTACAGATGGGCAGTGGTCAATGTCCTAACTCTCCGGTAGGCCTCCTGTGAAACCACCCAGCAGAGATGGGGAGAGGCAATTCATCATTTCCGTTAGGGGTGGAAGTCCTGGTTCTCCACATGGCCTTCTCTGAAGAAGAGAGGAGGCTTTTTATTACCACCCAGCAGGAATAAAAGCCCCTACTTGAACTTCTCTGGCATTACCAGGTGAGAGTTTCTCTGTACCTTCATCTCAGCCTGGTGAAAATGGAAGTCTAAGTAGCCCACTAGGCCTTTGCTGGCATAGACGGGGATGGAGCCACTGTATTTTTGTAAGGCATCTGGCTAGAGTAAAGTGGTTATTGTGTTAAAGTTTACTGTCTTGTTAGGCTACCTCTTTTCCTGGTCCTTTGAATACACAGAACAGTTTTTTGTAAGGGTATGTGTTTTCTGTTTTTTTGTCTGTACCTATCAGTGTTTCTGAGTTGCTGGATTCTTCAGCTACAAGTCTGGGAGAGATGAAGTAGAAAGAAAATCCAAGGAATGCAGGACTGTCATTCCAAGGTCCCAATGTCCCTAGCTGGTCTGCATTCCTCCTTCCACCTTTCAGAGTCTTATTGTGTTTGTTTTATTGATAATATCCAGAGTTTCTAGTTGTACTTAGCAAGGGAACAAAGAAAAGTACATCTGCTCTACTTCCCATGAGTGGGACATAACAAGATTATGTTCAATGGCGAATATGCATTTGTCTCCAATCTGATTTGCCATTCTACCATGATGTAATTTCTTTAACTAAAATATTCATTAAAATGAGAATTATAAAGAATCTTTCTTAATGACATATGCACGACAAAATGTATCACATTAACATGGTAGTTTTCATGATGGGCCTTGAGAGTCCGCAACTTTAATTAAAATACTCATTCTTTAGTAGTTGATAGTCAGTCACGGGAAGGGGGAGCA
>NW_011888810.1:12156091-12161245 GCF_000151845.1 Pteropus vampyrus
GTTTCTCTGTACCTTCATCTCAGCCTGGTGAAAATGGAAGTCTAAGTAGCCCACTAGGCCTTTGCTGGCATAGACGGGGATGGAGCCACTGTATTTTTGTAAGGCATCTGGCTAGAGTAAAGTGGTTATTGTGTTAAAGTTTACTGTCTTGTTAGGCTACCTCTTTTCCTGGTCCTTTGAATACACAGAACAGTTTTTTGTAAGGGTATGTGTTTTCTGTTTTTTTGTCTGTACCTATCAGTGTTTCTGAGTTGCTGGATTCTTCAGCTAAAAGTCTGGGACAGATGAAGTAGAAAGAAAATCCAAGGAATGCAGGACTGTCATTCCAAGGTCCCAATGTCCCTAGCTGGTCTGCATTCCTCCTTCCACCTTTCAGAGTCTTATTGTGTTTGTTTTATTGATAATATCCAGAGTTTCTAGTTGTACTTAGCAAGGGAACAAAGAAAAGTACATCTGCTCTACTTCCCATGAGTGGGACATAACGAGATTATGTTCAATGGCGAATATGCATTTGTCTCCAATCTGATTTGTCATTCTACCATGATGTAATTTCTTTAACTAAAATATTCATTAAAATGAGAATTATAAAGAATCTTTCTTAATGACATATGCACGACAAAATGTATCACATTAACATGGTAGTTTTCATGATGGGCCTTGAGAGTCCGCAACTTTAATTAAAATACTCATTCTTTAGTAGTTGATAGTCAGTCACGGGAAGGGGGAGCACGGCAGAGGGAATGCAGTTAGTAATAATATGATGGCAGGTGGAGGGCTGGGGGGAGGGAGCAGTTGGGGGTACTGTTTTATGAACTATATAGATGTCTAATCAATGTACCGTATATACGTGAAACTAATTTAAATTAATTTTTTAAAAAAGCACAGGAAACGCAAAAGTTAAAAAAAAAAAAAACTCTTCCCCATACTTAAAATCATTTCTTTATTATTCAATATTTGTTAAAGCATAATACACGTATGGTAAATTGACCCATTTTAGTGTATAGTTCTGTGAGTTTAATAAATGCATGTAGTTGTATAACCACCAAAATGATCAGATAAGAATAGTTCCAACTCTTATTTTGAAACAAATAAACAAGCAAAAACTTCCAAGGCTTCTAAATACTTTCAGGGCTCCTTGCCAGGGGTCTGGCCTCTGCCCTCAAGAGCCTAGAATCTAGTTGGGAAATAACAGGTTCAGATGAGTTGACTATCAGCTTCAACTCTGACCCAGGTAACTGGGGTGTTGTCGTTGTTTTAATTCAAGGTGGGTAGAATATATACGTGCTGCACTAGAGGTACCAAAGGCAGTGGAAGCCCAGAAACAAGAGAGAGCCTGAGCTCCTTCTTCTCGTTGACTCTGATATTCTCTGTTATTTTGCTGAAAAACAAACCACTCCAAACATTACTGGCTTAAAACAACAAAAATGCATTATTTCTCACAATTCTGTGGGTCAACTGGACGAGTCTCATGGTCTGGGCTGACTCGGTTGAGCTCTGTGGTCACTGGCAGCTCACCTGTGCTGTGTGGTCTCGATGGCCTTGCTCACCTTGCTGGAGGTTGGTAGTCTGGCTGGTCTAAGGGGGCCTCAGCTAGATCTGCTCATCTTGGCTCCAAATGGCCTATCATGCTCCAGGAGGCTAGCCTGGGCATCCTCGCTTGGCAGTCCCAGGGTTCCAAAGAGCAGCAAGAGGGGGTTAGCACTTCTCAAGTCTTTGTTTGAATCACATTTTCTTATGTTTCACTGACCAAATCCAGATTCAAAGGAGTGGAAAGAAAGGCTCTACTGCTTAATGAAAAGAAACAGAGAGCTACACTGCAAAGCAGACTGGAGAAAGGGTCAGGAGGAAGCTTTGCGTACTTTTTACAGTCAACCACATTTGCTAGAGCTAGAGACAATGAGGTATAGAGACCATCCTGAATGACCAAGGCAGAAACCTATAGTGGATATGAATAAGGTTAGTCCTTTCTCCACTGCCATAGACCCACTGCTAGTGCACCTGGAGGAAGGATTGGGCATCTGGGTGCTGATAAATCTCAGCTGTCCTGTCCTAGTTTATGCTCCTTTCTACCTGACCAACCATTTTAAAAGGTTGATGTGTCCTTACAACATTTTACCTGGTCCTACGTCTCTATTCTCACTTCCTCCTATCAGCAATCCATACTGTATCCAGAGGAAATCTTCTAAAATACTCTTCCTCTCAAAAAAAGTGATGTTCCCCACACTTTACACACTAGTTGACCATGAGGTTGAATGATTAACACTCAGGCTTTAGAATCTAGCAGGCTCGCTTTTAAATCCAGCTTCAGCTAATTACTTTATGGGTGAGCTTGGACAAGTTAATTAACCTTGCTAAGCTCCACTTCTCATCTGTATGTACGCTAAGGGTCTTGCACAATGCTGGGCACATGGTACAAGGTGCCTTTGATGCTGGTCCCATGCCTGGCTGTGGCCCAAGTGCCGTTCTGACCCAGAGGCAAAGATGCACACAGCTTCCTGGGTGTCCAAAACAGAAGGGGATTGTTTTCTTTGTTAAGTTTTAACTTGCAACAGACAGAATGCTTGCCACAAAGTAATTATCTGTTGCCTCCAGGCTGGCGTTTGGACTGGCTCCTCGCTCTGTTCCAGACTGGCTTTCCAAACATTAACATATGTCAAGAGCTCTCACAAAGCCAAGGATGCAAAATCAGAAGGAAGAGCAAGGGCAGTTCAGGGAGCCAGGGGAGAGACAGGAGGCAGTCTCTTGAGGAAGCTGGGTCGGGCTGGGGTGCAGAGGTAAGATGAGGGCAGAGGCCAGGGTTGGGGGCAAGGGATGAGGCTGCCAAGGCGGAAGTCTGGATTTACACTATGACAGTGGCAGCAACTATTTTTTCAGAAACCACCTACTAGGTGCTACCTTCTTTCTACACACCCCACCTAGTCCTCTTGAAACCCAAGTGAGATTGGTATTGCCCATTTTATAGATCATGGAAAGGAAGTTTCCAGACATTAAATTACTTGCCCAAGTTCACACAGCATAGGGTAGAGCTGGGATCCAAATATGGATCTGATTGATTCCAGACATCACACCCTTCTCCCTAGACCTCTCCTTTCTGGAAAATTCTACACTGTTGGAGTAGGAAATGTCCTTTTTCTACGTGGTTCAACTCCCTTTTAACAGATTGAGAAACAGGCTCAGAAAGATGAGGCAAGCTTCCCAGCTCTGGAAGGTGAAGCAGATGAAGGACTCAGTAAAGGGAGGCATAGCAAGGATAAAGTGGCAACAATGAAGGCAGGAAGTATTAAGAAGGTTATATGAAGAGCAAACAGCTCTTGGTGACTGGTTTGCAGGGGTGAGAGAGCACAGAGAAGCTGGTGGTCGTGATGGGCTTGGTGGCTCAGGTTTGGGCCTGGGGCATCAGAAGTGAGCTGAATTATATGTAGAGCAAGAGCTCTCTGCAAATGCAAACCTTCAACAGATAATGCAAATCTACTGAAAAGAAAAAGAAATAATTACCACCAAGCAGCAGTTCGATACATCTCAGGCTCATTGCTCTAATGGGCCTGACCTCTGAGATGCAAGACATTGTCACTGCAAGTGAGGAGGTGGAGATTACTCTGGGATTAAGATTTATACAACCTGAATGCTTCGGGCTTTTGTTGAAGACAAAAGAAAGGGGCATGCTTAGTGTCTAACTGGAATTTCATTAAACTTCTTTTTTTAAACAGGAAAACTAAGCATCTCAAAATATAACGGCATCTAAGGAAGAGAAGCTAGAGCTACTTCCTCAAAGTGCATAAAGACCAAGAGGTTACAAACTTCTGTACAAAGGGGACAACCTGAGGACCTTCAAAAGCCTTTCAATGCTTGCAGGATGAGAAATTTTTACCCGCAACTGACAGATGAGGTAACTGAGGTCCCGACGGTATGAGCTACTCAATATCTCACTCCTAACCTCTGGAGACTCCCCGGTTGGAGACTTTCTGAGCAGCAGGATAGAGAAGGGGTCAATGCATGAGACCTGCATGAGTCCAAAGCCAGACTTCTTGGGTTCTGACAGTCGTGTATCCAGCCTGTTTCCGCCAGTTCAGACACAAAGAAAGAGTAGAATCCCTCGTTCACCTCTAGTGACCCCAATCTGAGAGGTGCCTCTTCACAGCCTTCCACCCTTAATCGTTCCTCATTTGTTCACAATTAAATGTCCAGCTGGAACCTCTGTCACGGACACTGCGTGGGTGCTGACTCAGCTCCTCTCAGCCACCCCGTTTGTATCTGTCAAGTGGGAGCATACTAGTACCTGCCTCTGAGTGAGGCTGTGACAAGTCCAACAGGATGAAGCACGTGAAGCACTTTCTAGAAGGTTTCTTGTGTAGGAAAAATGTGCGATGTGTTGCCTCCCATCATTTCCAGCCTCTCTATGCAGACTCTCCAATGGAAGGCCCAGGCTTCCTTCACGAAGGACAGTTTTGACAGAATGGGCAAGGAGGGTCGCTGCTCTAAGCTCGTGTGCAGTGATGATGGTGGTCTGCTCCCAGGTGAATTTCTGCACCAGGAAGAACAGAGCAGACTGAGGAAGGAGAATCCTCTTGAAAAAGTGACTCGTTAGGTCTCTTCAGTCACCGTCCCAGGAAAGAAGAGGCAAAGGCTCCCTATACACTTTGATATAGATACACAGACAGAGAGGCTACGGCTCTGCCATCCACCCTTGCAAGCTTCATCTCAAAAGGTCAGCAGGTATCACCCTGTGCAATAAACATCCCCAAAACTTAGTAGCATAACCAACTCCTCCTTAACATTCTCACAGATTCTGGAGGTAAGGAATTCAGATGGGGGACAGAAGATATGGCCTGTCTGCTCCATGATGGCTGGGACGTCAGCTGGAAAGACTCAAATGGCCAGGCGTGACTTGGAATCATCTGAAGCCTTCATTCTTCAAATGCCTGCACCTTGACGGGGTGATCAAAAGGATGGGCTCAGCTGGGACGGTCTTTTGGAGCAGCCGGCTTTTCTAGCATGGTGGCTCCAGGGCTCCTAGATATAGATAGAATTCTAGCAAAGAAAGTGCAAGCTACATGGCCATTATGATCTAGCTTTCAAAGTCTCAGAGTATAACTTCTGCCATATTCTATTGGTTGAAGTCATCACAAATTCATCCAGATTCAAGGGTCAATAACA
>NW_011888810.1:12161295-12185638 GCF_000151845.1 Pteropus vampyrus
ACAGAGAGGCTACGGCTCTGCCATCCACCCTTGCAAGCTTCATCTCAAAAGGTCAGCAGGTATCACCCTGTGCAATAAACATCCCCAAAACTTAGTAGCATAACCAACTCCTCCTTAACATTCTCACAGATTCTGGAGGTAAGGAATTCAGATGGGGGACAGAAGATATGGCCTGTCTGCTCCATGATGGCTGGGATGTCAGCTGGAAAGACTCAAATGGCCAGGCGTGACTTGGAATCATCTGAAGCCTTCATTCTTCAAATGCCTGCACCTTGACGGGGTGATCAAAAGGATGGGCTCAGCTGGGACGGTCTTTTGGAGCAGCCGGCTTTTCTAGCATGGTGGCTCCAGGGCTCCCAGATATAGATAGAATTCTAGCAAAGAAAGTGCAAGCTACATGGCCATTATGATCTAGCTTTCAAAGTCTCAGAGTATAACTTCTGCCATATTCTATTGGTTGAAGTCATCACAAATTCATCCAGATTCAAGGGTCAATAACACAGAGCCCCATCTCTGGATGCGAGGAACGTCACAGAATTCACATCCATGTTTTAAATCCTCCAGAGCGTTGTTCTAAATCTCTCTCATGGAATTCAACAATCTCTGAGGTGGGACTTGGTTTAATCTTCTAAAATGCCATAGCATTTAAGAACTCAGAGGATAGTTAGGGACCTTCTACCCCTACGCTTTAGAGATGAGAACCCTAAGGCCAGAGGAAGCAGTTAAGAAATGGAACAGCTGGGGATAGGAGGCCAAGAGAAGAACAATGGCTCGCCACATAGATGATGGCACACTTGGCTTTTCAAGCATTCATGATACTAAGGAGAACTTAAACACCTGAAGCTCATGGATAAAATGCAAAACCCATTTTAGCCTTTTGTTTTAACCCTTCTACCCTACTTCTTGCCATTAGTTATGGGATATAGTTAGGGGCCAACAGACAGTGAAGAATCATGTGATGGGATAAAGGTGTGGCTCAGCTCAGCACCTGGATCTTCTCATTGTTACTCCTTGCAAAGGTAACCCCAGGGTCCAGAGAGAAGGGATTGCTCATGAAACCAGACCCACGCTCCGGCTGTTTATAATGAACTGACCAGACAGACTGATAGATATGCTAAGTGAATTTGGGGTAAATAGGGTGTTTCTCTTAAAAGTGAGTCAAGTCCACTCAGCAAATATTTGTGTTTCTCTTAAAAGATTCTCATGAATAAATCTCTAGATATTGCTGAGGCAGGTAGACAGCTCAGACATTTGGAGTTGAGATACTGGTAACCAAGGTTTGCAAGTGAAGCGAGCTATTCCAGATGGGTCCTAAGTACAGTCATCCCCCCTTATCCCTGGGAAATATGTTCCAAGATCCCCAGGAGATGCCTGAAACTGTGGATAGTTCCCAACCCTATATGTGCTATGTTTTTTCCTACACATACATACCTATGGCAAAGGTTAATTTATAAATTAGTCACAGTGAGAGATCAACGATAACAATAAAATAGAACCACTGTAACAATACACTGTAATAAAAGTTATGTGAAAGGTTTTCAGGGTGTTCTTAGGTAAAGTAACAGTGACTTGTACACAAGCACTACGAGACTATGACAACTGATCTGATAACGAGATGGCGGCTAAGTGACTACCAGGCGGGGTGCGTGTGACAGTGTGGAAATGCTGGAAAACGTGACGATCCATGTCCTGGGTGGGACAGAGAGAGATGGCATGAGATTCCATCACACTACTCAGAATGGAGCACACAAGTTAAAACTTAGAAATTGTTTATTTCTGGAATTTTCCATTTAATATTTTCGGACCACGGGTAACTGTAACTGAAACTGCAGAAAGTAAAACCACAGATAATAGAAACCACTGTGGAGCCTTTCTTTGCCCAAGCGGGCTGCTCTTATATGTGTACAGCAAACAGGAGGGGGCCAAGAAAAAGACTTTACCAATAATTTAGTGTTGTTAGTTCCTACATACACTGAGATTGCACCTTCCTCAAAGGTAAGGTCCTAGCTCATTCTAGATGTTTTATAAGAGGGTATTACATGTTCTACAGTCCTGCAACATCTCCTTGGCCTTCGCCATTCCTAGAAGACCCCATGTAGCATCATCCCCATCAGACCATGAGACCTCGAGAGCTTATTCCAAACCATGCATTCTTTGCAAATCCCATGGTGTTTGACAAAGGGACAGATGCACAGTAGGAGCTGGATTGAGTAAAATTTTTTTGCTAGATGATTAAATGTGGAAGGTCCCAGTGCACAGTGGGTAGTCAGTGACTGGGAGTTGAACCTGAGTATTCATTTGCTGATGGAATCCTTGTATTTAGAGTTATAAAAGGCATTTATACTTTAAGGGGTAACCTGGACAAAGAGGCATTTATACTTTAAGGGGTAACCTGGACCAGAAAAGGAAAGTGGAGGCCACGATCATGAGCCCAAACTTGCGATTCTCTCGTTAATGAGGCAGAGACCCCAGGAGGCAGGCAGAACAGTAGAAGGGGCTTGCCTTAGTGTTTGGGGAAAGAAAAGCTTAAATGCCAATAATTATCCTCTAGAGGCTGAATGTCCCCAATCTAAGGGCACCAGGGGAGCCTATTCCAGACTTTCCCTAAGTACAGATGGGACATTTTGGTTCTGAGTTACAGACTTTGAAGCTATAGTCAGTTCAATTTAACACTTTTTTTTGGCTTCAGAAAATACTGGTTTCCAATTTAGTTTTCCCTAATGCAAAGAAATTCTCTTACTCTTCCTATCAGTGGTGAAATAAAGAGAATTTAAAAACATGGAATATTTATATATATGTATGTATGTGTGTGTATGCATATATACGTATATGTGTATATATACACACACACATATGTGATATTACATTCTGGCAAAGGCTGTACAGTTGATCCTTGAACAACACAGCTTTTGAACTGCACAGGTCCACTTATATGTGGATTATTTTCAATACTTTTCTTATGATTTTAACATTCTTTTCTCTAGCTAACTTAAAAAATACAGTATACAATACAAATAACATACAAAACTTAGCAGTTATCTTTTGGGGGAGTCAAAAGTTATACGTGCATTTTCCACTGCGCAGGGGGCTGATGCCCGAACCCCGACGCCTTCAGTAGATTTTGTTAAGCACCTACTATATGCTAGCTGTTATGTTATCTGCTAGGACTTCAGAGATGAAAAAGACAGTACCTGACCTACAGGGAATTTCCGATGAGAATGAAAATAAAAAAGGAATTAGAAAAAAATAGAATGTGGGGAGGTTAATATTGGGAAGAAAATCCTTTGATAAAGCTCACATAGCCCTTTCCTGTGTCTGAAGAATTGAGGACAGTCGTGTCGATGGTGAGGTGTATTACTTCTGGGTAATTTTGTTACCACTCAGGGTGTTGTGTAAGCTGACCCCAAAACTCAGTAGAAACATAACTAATTTTTCGCCTTTTGATTTGGTTCTAGAACCTGGTTAAAGGACTTTGGGTGCTAAGCCTAAATGTGTAGAGGAAAGAATTAGGTTTGCAGCCACAAAGACTTTACTTC
Source organism: Pteropus vampyrus (assembly GCF_000151845.1). Taxonomy (NCBI): domain Eukaryota; kingdom Metazoa; phylum Chordata; class Mammalia; order Chiroptera; family Pteropodidae; genus Pteropus; species Pteropus vampyrus. The sequence continues at coordinate 12,164,832 of NW_011888810.1, forward strand.
ATGATATTCTAGCCATGGGACATTGAAAGAGAAACTTGAATTCTAAATCTCAATCTCAACAACTCAAAAATAACAGCAACGATACCTACCCCGTGTAGTTGTTATATCAGATGACAAACATATAAAAGTACCTGAAGCATAGTGGGTGTTCAGTCACGTTAGTTTGCTCTTTTCCCCTTACAAGTGTTTCTTTAATGTTATTATTAGATTTTTTTAACAATTAGTATATGATATCAGTAATCTAAATGAGTTGGAAATAGAGATATTAGCCTAAACAGATAGCAAAAAAATATAGTAAAAATAAGGTTCAGCCTGAAAACCCAAAGGCGTCTTGGGCTTTGCTTCCTGGGTAAAGAGATCAGCTATCAATAGTCATTAGCAATTTACAATTGAATCACTTGCAAAACAATCAGTAAAAGGATGATAATTTTTCATGCTCAGGAACGATGACCCAGTTGAGGCTTCAAAATTAACAGCAAGAAAGATGCTGTCAATCTGACACCAACACAGCCCATAATGAATCAGACCCCAGCTCCTTCGTCTGCTGGGAAATCTCTGGAGTCTGTTCCGAGCACCTTAAGAGACAGAGACTGACCTCGCTCTGTTTGCCTAACAATAATTTATAGATGTGTAAACATTTACCACAACAATTACAGGTCGGCCTAATGAAATTCCAGGAGCGCAAGTCAAATAAGACCTGAGTGTGCGTCATAAATTTAGAATTACTCCCACAGGCTGGGATCTGCAAATAAGTTACAAGTCAAGGCAACCCTTTCAAGAGCAGACCTTTCCCAGAGGAGAGTGGGGACGGGGACAGTAGATTAGGGCTTGTGTAGTGTGACTCCCTTAGAGGATCTAGACGTGCGTAAGCCAGGTTTTGAATGCTAACTGCAATAGTTTTCACTTGGAAGTCACTTAACTTTTCTGAGCCTCTGTTTTCTCATCTTTAAAATGGGTGAGTGAGGTAGGGCTTCCTTATACAGTAACTGTGAATATGAACAATCTCTTCATTTATTTGATAAGTACTTATCAACTATGATATTCTGGATTTACCATCAATAACAATAACTAGCATCATCATTATTGTTGGAAACGTATTCCTTAGGGATTCTATCATGATTGTAGTAAGTTTTTCCTTAGGACGTTAGAGGATTATGAAAGAAATACGATGCTGGGAAGAGATAGGAGGCTACTAGTACCTCTCCCGAGCCCCCAGGTGAATGGAGTTGGGTTTAAGCAAGGAAGGAAACTTCTCCCTTGCTTCAACACAAACAGAACTGTTAAGGGGGAAGACAGTGACTTGGCCTGAGGGTTTCCCCCCGGCCAGGCCCTCTGCCACAGATGCACTTCAACCACATCCTTTACTCTTCACAGTAATTCTGTTGAGCCCACTATTGTTATCCCCATTGAACTATGATGTAATCGAGATGTCAAGAGGTTAAACCAAAAGATATAGAAATAAGTGAAAAAAGGGCCTTTTATTATAGACTAATCAACTTGGGGGGAATTTGTGAAGACAAATGATTCCTAAAGTCTAATGGCAAGTCCCAAGGAGTCTGAAGCTCAAAAATAAAGATTCTCCGTGTTCATAAAGACCCAGTCCCTAGATCTGGGGAGCGAACGCTTACCCAGGCTGGGTAAGAACATCCCGTTCAGAGAGCAAGGAAGGGCCAGCCCCTGCCAACCTCCTCTGGGAGGCTCTCGAAATGGGACAGAGACCTGAAAACACAAGTGCCACCTGTCTGTTTCTCCCCGCAGCAGTGCATTCGGATGTCCTCCTAAATCACGAACGGGAATATGCAGGAAAGCGACTGCCCTGTCTAACACTTCATGGCTGCAACTGCTGTCTGCTTTCAGCAAAACTTGATCCTATTTTTTTTAAATGCAAATACAAGACAAGTACCCTGAATGCCACACTCAAGAACACTTTGTCTCTGATTAATTCTAAATGTGACTATTCAGTGTGTGTATTTTTCTTTTCCTTGACTATAAACCCCATTTGTGAAGAAAGATTTGTTCCAGCTGATTGCTTGGCTACAAATCTCATCCCTAATTTTTTTGTCTCCCTCGTTACTTAAAAGAACCAAGTTCAGATCTCTGATTTTTAAGAGTATTTTTAAGTAGAGAATCTGTGCTCTAATCAGTTGGTCCATGTCTTAGGGAATCCCTACCCTATTTCAAGCACCCAGACTTGAGGGTGCATCAAAGGAAATGTCCCTAATACAGGCCAGTGGTAAAAAGTCAAGTTCAAGAGGCAGATCAGCCAGGATAGAACCCCAGCCAGCCCACTGGCAATTCGTATGGTCAATTGTTGACAAGTTGTCTACCTCTCTGTGCTCCAATCACTCATATATGGTCAGAATTATGAGCATTGGAAGTAAATATTCATACAGAGCACTTAAAACAGTGCCTAACACATCAAGTCCCAGTAAATATTAGGTAGAATGATCACTGTCCTTGCAAATGGCAGGAGGCATCTCACATGTTCTCCTGTGAAGTTCATTAGTATCTTCTCCTAAGCCGCTGGCACCCTCTTCATGTGCCCTTCACCTGTGATACTAAACGAAGGCTGAGCACTCCCTAAGTGCCAGGGATCCTGCTATGAATTTTACAAGCACCATCTCACTACAGCTCCTGGAAGGAGGCACAACTGCATGATTCTCATTTCACGGGGGAGACACAGAGAGGTGACAGGTAGGTCCAGAGCCTGAGTTGTTCAGCATCTCGGATCTGCTGCTTCCTGTAGCCCCTGACCCACCAGCCCCGTGATGTCAGGGGGAACTTCAGAGAAATGACGTGCTCCCGCTTCGGCACAAAGATTCCCAAAGAAACCTCTGGGAACAGGAAAAGAGGGTCGTGGTGGGCCACACTGCTTCCAGAGGACAAGAGACAGCAACAAAGAGAACGTACTGTGATTCTACTTATAAGAGGCTCACCAACAGGGTGAACACCATCAGAACAGGGGCAGCGTATGGGGAGCAGGGACTGGCTGGAAAGGGCTGAAGGGAACTTTCTGAGAGGGATGGAAATGTCCTATGTCTTATTGGGGTTTTTGGCTACACGGTACATATATTTGACAAAACTCTTTGAATGGCGTTTCATCACGTGTGAATTCTGACCTCAACTGACATTAATGTATCAAAAGGTGCAGAACTGAGAAGAGTGGGATGGGACAGGAGAGGCTGGCAGGAGACCCCTGGAGTGGCGCAGCAGGGGGTAAGGCATGGCAGGCGGCGGCGGACGCGTGGTTATGCGTGGTTGTGGCACAGGAAGGACGGCCTGGTTCAGAGACCTAGACCCAGAGTGTACCCAGCCCAGCGGTCTGTCCCTCCCACTGGCACGGTCTGAGCTCCGGGGGCCTCTTGGGGTCCATGCTACCTAATCAGTACCCCCATCTCTCACCCCAGGGCCCAGTCTCCATTCACAACACCTTGGCAGAAGTGTGAATCCTTTCTTAGCCCCCACAGGAAAGGCCGAGCACATGGATTCCCTGCAAATCCACCATGTCTTCCTCCTCTGTTAGCTGATGTCCCATCTTGTGGGGAGAGGCTCCCTGGAAACACACTGAAGACTAGACCAAGTGCCGCCAATCTTCCCGATAGCCCTGGAACCAAGAAGTTCATGGTCTTGACTCGCATTCTTGGGTGGGTTTTCTGGTCATACTGAAAAAGGTGACGTCAATACCAGCCCGAGACCTTTAGTTGAGCAATCTAAAGACCTTACAGAGGGCCCATCTCCCAATGGGTGCCAAGCCCAGGATCTTGAACACCCAATTTCTTTTCACTGTAATTTTTCAAATTATTTGATGTTTATCGTTCTCTTCCCCCAAACCCCTGCCCCCAGTCACCTGTATCTTAGCCATACTTGCTACTGGGAGTTACCAAAATGTATGAAGCTCCATCTCACCCCCACACTTCTGCATTTGCTATTCCCTCTGTTTAGGATACGTTTCTTTCTACTTTATCTTTCCAGCAGTTTCCTAATTCCTCTCAAGACTCAGCTCACGTCCCAGTGTCTGCTGCAAAAGCACTCAGCCGTGCAGACCCCGCTCCCAGGCCCGATGTCACAGCACTCACAGCACCTCGCTGGTCATCCGCGCTCCTCACTAGTCAACAGCCGCTGAGCAGCAGGAGACAGGAATCCTTCACTGTGCTATTCTCAAAGCCCGGTACACAGTGAGTGATCCGTAAATGTCTATTCCGGATTGAGGACACGGACACACACACACACACACACACTCCCTTTCTCTGCATAGATCTTCCTCCTCCTGGGTCCAGGGCCCCCTGCTGGGGATGCCTTTCTGGGCTGCGGTTGGGGCAGGTGGACATTTTCTCATCCCCCCTCTTCCACCCTCCAGGCCTTCCAGCACTGCCAAAGGCAAAACCATCTGCACCCACAGGGTCCTGGAGCAGGGGAGCCCTTCCCGCTAACCGTGGAAGTTGAGAAGGATAATGATTTCCCCACGTTTCTGAGAGGAAAGGAAGTTTTCTTCAGTTTCCTGTTTTCATGTGCTAAGTTTCTTGGTCAGGACTTTTTTCTTCGTTCCTTCTTTCATTATCATTTTATTATTAATTCTAAACTCCTAAGATAGAAGGGATCAAAGCGAGTAGTAGAAAGAGTGAAGCCTTGTTAAACACTGAAATTCGCGTCCTGTGCTAGGGATATTAGAGCACAGAAATGGCTCACCCAGAGGGTAAGCGGCTTCACCTCCAGAGTCCAGAGCAGCACTGCCAATGATTCAGGAAAGGCCTTCTGTCGGGGTTGCCATGACAACAGAGCTGTCAGAGGCCCAGGGCCTTGCTGGGTAAGCACAAACGGATGGCACGGAAGATCTTTCTTTTCATTTGAAAATTACCACTAATTTGCAATTACTTGGAGGAAAATTAGAGATGGAGGAAAGGGAATTGCTCCTTTCAGCAAACAACCATGACCACTAAAAACTGACTTTTCTCCCGAGTCACAGTAGAAAGGGAATAAAACTCATCACTACAAAGAACACTAGCTTTGGAGCTAGATCAAAGGACTAAATCCTAAGGTTCTCGCATTTCCTGGCTGTGTGACCTTGGGGAAGTCTCTTAACCTCTCTGGGCTTTACTTACTTCACCTATAAAACCTTTATAAAATACCCATCTGCATGGGAAGGTTAAATGAAATAACAGAAGTGAAGCTCCAGGCACATCGTGAATGCCCAGCTAATAGGGAGCATTAACATCACTGCTTGAGGTTTTCATTCATTCACAAAGTCTTCTCTCTTTCCCTTGCCATTCTCTTTATTTATTCAATTCATTCATTCTACCAATACTTATTAAGCACCTCTCCGTCCATGTGTAGTCTAAAACCTATAGCCCATCACATCAGAAGCTTATCAGCAACTATCAGTCAGAATCACACCCAACCTGGAGCCCCACAGGGCTCCTCACATTCGCCACTTTCTTCAGGATGCTTTCCGCCTTTCAGCAGCACCTTCTCCTCTCCATTCCTGCTAACGTGTCGAAACTCCCTCTTGGCCATCAGTGCAAGATCTTCATTAGTCCCTTTAGGGAAAGATCGGAGGAGCGGAGGTTCACAGAGTCAACAGTCCAAGGCGACACCAAAGGCAGGGATTTTGGTAGGGGAAATAGAGTCAGGACTTACTAAATCTAGGTATCCCTGGGCTCTGAGATCTCCAAGAACAGGGACTGGGCTCTGTTTGATTCTGAGGTCCCACCTCCAGGACCATCATATACAGTGGGCACCAGATTACCAACCAGCTGGGTAAAACATGCTAGAACAGCTTCCTGTGGGCTGGTCACTGCCGAGAGCCAGTCCAGAGGAGAGAGGTGCTGAAGCTTTGTCAAACAAGCCCCTGTCATACCTCATCCCTGAGGCCACTGTGGCTAGAAGCATGGACTGCACCCAAGTCTCGCCTTCCACGAAGCATGTGACCTTACACAAGTTACCTCTTGAAGCTGCAGTTCATTCTTTGGCAGAAATGAGTGATGATGATTTGATATTTCCAGGGTATGCTCCTTCTGTCCAAGCCTGAATTGCAGGGCCAGGAGTAAAAACTGTTCTCTTTCAAGAGTCAGGACACAAATCAGTAAGTGCATCAAGAGTTTCACCATGATGGGAGTAGAAAACTCAAGCCCTCTGGCCTGCACTAGCTGGACAGGAAACTAGAAGGAAACCAAGACCATCATGCCGCACACGAAGAAGTTGGCATCCAGAACAGTGTTGGCTGGCAGTGTTTGCAGTTCACCTTCTTCCCATCAGAATGAACGATGCTGACTAATGAAGAATTATCCACCCATATTGTAAGCCACAAGCAATTATGAATGTCATTACCCAGCTACTTGGCCAACATGCCTCCTGACTCACCCTCAGACAAATCCTACCCAGCAAATGAAGGCACCTGGGAAAGAAAACAATTAATTGGGATGGAAGGCAAGGCTGGCTAAGTAAAGCCTTCGCCAGAACCGGGCTGTGCTCTTACCAGGATGCCTTGCCCCTCCAAGGTGTGACAGTGCCAGAGCAGGAAGAGGCAGAAAGGGCGAGAACCACCGTGTTCAAATGACTCTTCCACAGTGGGGCCTGGAAAGGTGATCTAATCTCTTTGGGCTCCATTTGTCTCCTCTATCAAATGAGGGTGATACTAAAGTAAGGGAAGAAATGTATGTGGAGCAGCTAGAGAAGCTCTCTGCATCCCAGGGTCCTTGATGATGGACACTGGCCAACATCCACAACAGCGACCTGAATAAGGTTTTATCATCATGCCCATAACAACAGCTCACATTTTCGAACACTGGATCTACCAAGCTTAGGAATTTAACATGTATTATGTCATTTAATCCTCAAAATAATTGACAAAGGTATTCTCATTACCTCTCACTTGACACAGAGGGTGACTGAAGTTCGCAATCATTAAATAACTTGCCAATGATCACGCTACTTCTTAAATGACTGAGACAAAATCTGGATCTAGCCCTCCTGACTCCAGAGCCTGTGTTCCCAACCCCCATCCCATACTGCCTCCATTAATCTAGACCCCTTACCGAATCTGAGGAACTCTGAGGGGCCTTGGATCTGCATTTTATAGTAGTAATTTAATAACATCGCAGATGTTGGGAACTCTAAAAATTTTAGATTTTGTTTTCTCTTAAGGACCACAGGGTATAGGTCATGAGAAGGAGTACTTTGTATATGTTACACTAAGGTGTGACCAATCTCTGATTAATGCTGGGTGTTTGGCTAAGGTTTGCTCCCATCAATAATTCAGTTACTACTGGGACACTTGCATCAACACCTGTCACCACTGAGCACCAACTAATATTGGCATTTCTAACCAGGTATGGTTTTCTAAAGTCGAACAACCATTGATCAAAAAGGCTGGTCCTGGAAACATGGTCTCCGTACTCATGGCTCCTGAGCAAACTTTCTCCACCATCGCACATCCGTCTGCCAATGAAGACTCAAACTTCACCGGACAGGATGATTCACAAACAAAGTTCGGTCTTTAAGACTCACCATACAACCCATAAGAACACTCAACTGTGCACTGTTCAGCCTTTAGGTTAACAAACACGCACTTATTAAACACTTGACATAACCATGGTCCTTCGTCCTAGCTGAGCTGCAGATATAAGTGAATATCTGAATGTCAACCTTGTTTTATTGAATCAAAATCTCAGAGCTGAAGTCTGAGCAGACTTTTATAGAGTGAGTGCTCAATAAATATTTGCTGAATAAGTCAATAGCAACAAAAGAGCTTCTTTTTCTTGAGATAATACTATTTGTTACACACAGATCCTGGCTCCATTACTTACCCGAGCTATGTGACCATGGATATGTTTCTCAAGCTCTCTGTACCTTAGTTTACTATTCTATAAAATGGATAGGTAAATAATACCTCCTCTGGGTTTTTTAATAGCTTTTTTAAATTCACATATTATGCTACTCATCCTTTTAGAAGTGTACAGTTCAATGGCTTTTCGTATATTCACAGAATTGATGTTCATCACCACAATCAATTCTAGAATATTTTCATTGCCCCTCCCCTGAAAAACCCCACACCCCATAGTCATCACTTCCCCAACCTCACTCCCATGCCCCTAGCCCTAGTTTCTTCTCTATAGATTTGCCTATTCTGGACATTTCATGTATGTTGAGTCATGCAATATTTTATACTTTGTGACTGGCTTCTTTTATCCATGGTATAATATGCATCAATACTTAATTCATTTTTTAATGAACATATTCCATTATGTGGATATACCAAATTTTGTTTACCCATTCATTATCTGACGGCTACTGGCATTTTTTCATGTACTTATTGGCCATTTATATATCCTCTTTGGAGAAATGTCTTTTTAAACCCTTTGCACATTTTTAATTGGGTTGTCTTTTTATTACTGAGTGCAACAGTTCTTTATGTATTCTGGTACAAATCTTTTTTTAATTTTGATGATGTCCAGTTTATATATTTTTTTTTCTTTTGCTGCTTGTGTTTTGTGTGTCATTATCTAAGAAAGCATTGCCTAATCCAAGCTCATGAAGATTTAAACCTATGTTCTCTTCAGTTTCATAGTTTTAATTCTTACATTTAAGTATTTAATCTCTTTCAGTTATTTTGGGTGTGGTGTGAAGTTAGGGTGTCCGACTCTTTTCCAGTCATTTTTAAATCATTTATTTGAAAGGCTATTCTTATCTCCATTGGTCTTTTTTAAAAAAGACGTATTCTTTAAAAGGAATCCTTTAAAAAACAAAATGACCATAAATGTGAGCATTTATTCTGGACTTTCACTTCTATTCCATTGATCTGTATGTCCATTCTTAAGCCAGTTCACACTTTTTTTTCACACTGTCTTGATTACGATAGCATTATAGTAATATTTGAATTTGGGAAGTGGGAATCCTCCAAGTTATTTTTTTTTTCCAAGATTCTTTTAGCCACTCTGGGTACCTTGAATTTCCGTATGAATTTTAGGATCAATTTATCATTTTCTGCAGAGAAGTCAGCTGGAATTTTGATAGGAACTGCACTGAATCTGTAGATTACTTTGGGTAGTACTGCCATCTTAAAAATATTAAGTCTTCAGATTTTTTAATAGAGGTTATCTTCCAATTTATTTAGAGCTGTAATTTCTTTCTACAATGCCTTCGGTTTTCAGAGTACAAGTTTTGCCCTTCTTTTGTTACATTTATTCTTATTTCATTCTTTTTAATACTATTTTTAATAGAATCTGTTAAGTGCAATGTTGTAAAGAAGTGCTGAGAGCAGACATCCTTGTCTTGCTCCTGCTCTTAAGGAAAAGGCATTCAGACTTTTACCACTAGGTATAACGTTAGCTGTGGGTTTTTCACAGATGCCTTTTATCAGGTAGAGGAAGTTACCTTCTATTCCTAGTTTATTGGGTGTTTCTATTACAAAGGGTGTTGAATTTTGTCAAAAGCTTTTTCTGCACCTTTTGAGATGATCGTGTAGTTTCTTCTTTTATCCTATTGATTTGGTGCACTGAATTAATTGATTTTGGATCTTAAACCAACCTTGACTTCCTGGAAGAAATGCAATTTGGTCATGGTGTATAATCTTTTTCATATATTGGTGGATTTGATTTGATAGTATTTTGTTGTCGATTTTTACATCTATATTCATAAAAGATATGGGTCTGTTTTCTTTTCCTGTAATATCTTTGCTGAGTTTCAGTATCTGAGTAATACTAGCCTCATAGAATGAGATGGAAAGTGTGTCCTCTTCTAATTTTTGAAAGAGTTTGTAAATAATTGGCATTACTTCTTTAAATGTCTGGTACAATTCACCATTGAACCAACCTAATCCTAGGCTTTTCCTTTTGGGAAAGTTTTCAATTACTAATTCAATCTCTTTTTAATCTATTCAGACCTTTCTATTTCTTGAGTCTGTTTCAGTAGTTGTGTCTTTACCGTAACTTTTCCATTTAATCTAATTTGTTGGCATACAGTTGTATGTATTTCCATATAATTTAGTATTCTCTTATACTTTTTTAAATATTTCTATAAGGTCAATAGTAATGTCCCTTCATTCATTCTTTATTTTAGTATTTTGAGTCTTTTCTACTTTTTTCTTTGTTAGCCTAGTTAAAGGTTGGTCAATTTTCTAGATATTTTTGGAGAACCAACATTTGGTTTCATTGATTTTTCTCTACTGTTTTTTTATTCACTATTGAATTCATTTCCACTCTAATCTTTATAAGTTCCTTCCTTCTTCTTGTTTTGGGTTTCTTCTTCTATTTTCAGTGCTTTAAGGTGGAAGTTTAGGTTGTTGAGACATTTTTTAAAAAATATAAGTATTTACAGATGTAAATTTCCCTCTAAGTAGATTTAGCTGTATCACATAAGTTTTGGTATGTTGTGTCTTCATTTTCATTCATTTCAAAATATTTTCTAATTTTCCTTGTGATTCCTTCTATGACTTACTGGTTATTTAGTAGTATCTTGTTTAATTTCCATATATTTGTGAATTCCTAAATTGCTTTGTTATTAATTTCCAATTGCATTCCATTGTGACCAAAGGTCATACTCTGAACAATTTCAATCCTTTTTATACTTATTAAAGCTTGCTTTATGGTTTAGAATATGGTAAATTCTACAGATCCATGTGCACTTGAGAAGAATACATTCTGCTGTTGTTGCATGGAGTGGTCTATAAATGCCTTTTAGGTCTAATTTGTATATAGTGTTTAAATCTTCTATTTCCTGATTGGTTGGCATATAGTTGTTCATATTTTGTGTATTTTTAAAAATTTCTGTAAGGTCAGTAGTAATATCCCTTCTTTTGTTTCTGATTTTAGTAATTTGAGCCTTCTGTTTTTTTCTTAGTAGGGGTACTGACATCTCCAACTTTTATTTTTGAATTGTTTGTTTCTCCTTTCAATTCTATTAGCCTTTGCTTCATGCATTTTGAGGGTCTGTTTTTGGGAGAGTACATGTTTATATTTGTTGTGGATTTCTGATAGATTGATCTTTGTGTCATTATGAAATGCTCCTCTTAATCTAGTAACACTGTTTGTGTAAAAAGCTACTTCATCTCATATTAGTATAGCCACTCCAGTCACTGGGTTTTTATGAGGAGTTAAATGAGTTAATCCATATAAATCACAGAAAGCATGTGGCTCAGGGCAAGTGTTTGATAATTAACTAATACTGTGACCTATGGGACGCTGTTGGAGTGGCCTTACATACCTGATACCTCAGTTAAGCCTCACCATAGCTAACCCTGCAGTGCATACAGTTCTCTATATACTATAGAAGAACAGAGGAGGAACAAAGAGTTCAAGTAGACTGTCCAAGATCCTCAAGTCAAGACGATGATGCCAAATGCATATTTTTGACTCCAGGCCCACCCTCTCTTCTGTATGCTCTACGTGAGATGCTGTAGCCAAATTGGTTATCTAAAAGATCTTAACAATATAGTCAAACTGAAGACAAACTGAAGTAGTCAAGAACATAGACTGGGAGGTCATAGGAGTTTGGAGTAAATCTTGGAACCACTATTCGCTGGCTGGAAGACCTTCGACAAGTTTCTTAACCTATGCATGACTCAATTTCCTCATCCGTAACTTGGTGATTCTCATGATGCCTTTTCCCAAGGGTCATTATGAGGATGAACTACGACAACACCAGTACATTTCCTGGCACCTAGAGATCAGTCGATAAAAGCTAGCTGTTATTAATGTCATAATTATAATTATTCCATGTTTAGCTAAAGGGAGAAGTTGTGCACTAACATATCTATGAGGGAATATAAGAACCGCCACGAGGTAGACAAGAGAAAGATACATGTGTGTTTGCAGAAAGGAGCAATCTTCCCTGACCCAGGACCATCAGACATTTCCTGAGAAGTGTGACATTTCCATAAGATCTTGGAAAAGGTAGAATGAGGCTAGATGAGCAGGGCACGTGGCCTGGTGAACAGCGGAGCCAAGGCGTCAAGGCAGGCAAGTCCTCAACCGGCACGGGATGGGAGATGTGCTGGGGTTCCCCCGTCAGCACAGCTCTGGCCTCCTTTCCGAGTGCCATCCTAAACTCAAGGCGCCGTAAAAGCGTAAGCACCTCAGTAAAGGAAGAACAGATGGCCCAAGGTACAACAGAAAGGAGCTATATCACAAGGGGAGAATCTACACCCACCCCCTCCAGCCCACCACTGTTCTCACCTGTCCTGTTTGCCTTTATCTCTGATGAGTTTATTCAGAATCCATCTGCCTGGTGCTAAAAGCTCTGTAGGGTGCAGAGCATTGGTTTGGAGAAGTAACATCCTGGAAACTAAAAGCTCCCCTCGGTTCTGTGCTTGGATGAGAACTTGGATTTCTTAGGCTCAGGGCTACTACGGCAACCCTCTCGTCTGGACTTATGGCAAAGGCGTGCATGACCTCAGCGGAGCTCCAGAGGAAAGGGCAGGAGAAAGTGCTAGGATCCCCCATCTTCACTAATGCCCTGGAGCACAGCGCACTATGGGTACAGTCCCCAACCCCACTTTATCAACTGTGCCGCTAGATCACCCTCACAAGCACCCTGACTTCCAAGGCAGGGAAAATGAGGAATACCAGCATGAGGGCCATCAGCCACCTTCTGAGACACACTGTCCTGCATTTCACATGACTCAACCATGACTGTTCTCCTAAAAGTCTGTATGTCAGTTGCTCTTTTTACAGAATTCAGATAATCCAAGTGAAACTCAATGAAGTGAAATTTGCCTAAGATCATGAGATCATCAGTGAAGAAGCCAAAAGGTACCTCCCTTCCCCCACCATGCAGTGCTGTTGATACCTTTGTTTAGGGCATGGGACACAAGGCGGTTCAATGTGACTCCGGAACAAGCCAGTTGTAGCAAAGCTGAAACACAGGGGTCAGGTATTACCTGGTGGGCTCCGATCACAGGCCCACTTCAGGGTAATGGGTGAAGTAAAGGGGAGGAGGCACGAGCAGGAGGGAAGGGTCCCTGGGCAGGTAGATAGTCTCACCAACAGCCCCCAGTGGGCCTGCGCAAGCAAGGCCAGGCCATCTTCATTCCACTACAGGGCAGCGCCCAATCACCAGGAAACGAGCCCCATGGATCTGGAGGGGAGCCCCAGACTCGGGTTCCAGCCTCCAGTCCATGAGGGGAGAAACTGGCAAAACCAAGGGGACAGGATTAACATTAATTTAGCACCTACTATTTGTCAGAAGCTCTCATACCTTTCATTTACTTATAGTCCCTGCTGTGGCCCAATAAGGGGTAGTCTGTACCCCTATTTTATACATGAAGATGCTACAACTGCGATAAGCTAGTTGCTCAAAAGTTCGCACCTCCTTTTGTGGCACGCGAGTGGATGACACTTCCCAGCACCTGGCTTTTAGAAGGGGCAACATGACTGAGTTCTGGCTAATGAAATTAGGCGAAAAGTCTCATACATGCTCCTTGGTCCTCATATTTCCCCACAAGATCTTCCATGTTCCCCCTTCATCTGTCTGCTGGCTGGACAGAGATGATAAAATTCAGGCTTCTCAGCACTGTCACTGATGAGATGATTCATTTTCACTTCCAACAGGTGTGGCCCACTTACCTCTACCTCCCCCAGGAGGAATCACCACAATGACATCAAACCCTATCCAAAACCTCCCCTACCTGCTATGGGCCCCACCATCAAGCACCCCTGCAAGCATGAGACTAAGAGTTACTTGTCTTCTTTCTTGTCTGGATGCTCATTACAGGGAAAAGACATTTCATTTGCCACTAAGGCACAGAGCCAGTTCCACCATGCCCCAGTCCCTGGAGACCTGCAGAAGCCACAGAAAAGGTGACGGCTGCCTGCTCACGGCCATGAAGTCCAGTTCTGCCACTGGAGTCCTAAACCGGAAACACGCCTGGCTTCCTGAAATCTTCCCGAGGTTATTTATCGACAGTGTTATTTTTCTTCCCCTCTGTCTTCCTCTGTTTTCCTCCCTCCCGTGAACATTTGTCTTTACCATTCACTCTCCAGAGGCATTTGTCTGCTGGGAAAATAGCAGAGGACAGCAAAGGTCACTGTGACCAGTTCTGACTCTCCGCATACAAATGCGCCTTTTAGCTGTAGGCCCCGCAAAGAAGGACCAGGTCCTATTATTGATAAATCCTTGAAAAGAGTCTAATGCATCTTCATTTCAGGGAAAACAACTGCCTTCAAGGTTGCACCAGGAAAATAAAGCAGGTGGCCTGGTGACGGATTCGAGAAGTTGGCATTTTCCTGGAGATTAAAAGATAATACCACTTCTATTAGGATCACTCCGCCACGCTGTATTGATCTCATCAGGGAAGCCACTGCAGGTCTAATATGAACAAAGCACATTCTGGAATTAATCACGGGGGGGTTTATTACGGTTCATAGGGCGTTTCGTTCAAGCTGCATCGTTTGCAATATTTATGGCCCTGCTCCCCAGCTGTTATTAAGTGCAATTGGGCCATGTGAAGCTGGGCCTGCTGGGTTAGAACACAAAGTCATTCCTCAAAAGTAAATCTTACCTAAACTGTGCACACAAAGCCAATTATATTTTGATTTACATTTTAATTCTGCTACTGAGGCCCCATGCTAAAGTGGGAGGGGCCAGAAACACCCAGTTCCCATGAAGGCTCATGCCCAGCTAGAGATGTGACCTTGGACAAGCTCCTTCCTTGCTGAGCCTCAGCTTCCAGATCTGTCAAATGGGGATGACAGGGCCTTCCTCCCAGAGCAGCATGAGAATTTAAGAGACAGCATCCACAGAGCATGTGACACAAAGCCTGACTAGGGAGCAGCAGGCAAAAATCAGTACCGCCTTTCTTCCTGACAGGAACATTATTTATTCTCCTTTTTGGAGACCTTACCTAACCTGAATTCTGGAGAGACCAACCTAAGCAAAAAAATCCAATGAATATAAGCTGAACTTTTTAAAAATCTCAAACTTAAGACAAACACATGAGTGTGCTTTATGACCTGAGGAAACTAGTTCATGGTTCATTGCTTTCCACCTCCTATGCATTTCTTCGTAGATCAAGGATGCCTACTTTTACCCCGCAATGTGGGGCAAACCATCGGCTTTAGGGTAGAAACTGTATCTTAAGTTATAAATCTCACTGGATAGTTTTGAAAATGAAATAAGAGAGATTTGAAAGGCCATAGTCCAGGATCTCATACAGAATGTGCACGCAATAACTCAAGACTTTATCATTGCTAGAAGGAGGAAGAGGAGCAAACAGTAGTCAGAACACTAGTAACCATAAGAGTAATCACAGTAGTAGGACTAGTAACCAGGGTAGTGTGACTAGTAATCGTAGTAGTAGTAGTAGCAGTAGTAGTAGTAACAACAATCATAGCAGTAATACTACCAATAGTAATGGTAGTAATAGCACTGGTACTAGTACTAGTGGTAGCAATAAGAATAATAGTGACAGTGGTAATGGTGGTAATAGGAATATTTGGGTCTTAGTACCTGTGTGATGTAAACCAAGTGATTTAACCTCTCCGAGCTGCGTGAAGAACCATTATTTGTAATCCAGCAAGAAAAACATCTAACTCTCGTGGATCTTGTCCAGATAAAATCAGACACTGTCACTAAAGCTCTGCCTGGCTCACAGCTGGCTCAGAAAGCATTCCATTCCTTTCCTGACAGCCTCTACCTAGTTAAAGCCTCCTGCTCACTCCCTGCCCTGAGCTTCCAAGTCTCTGTAACTTCATGACTGAATGTTTAGAATTTATCTCTGTGAATTGTTATAGAAATTCTAGTGTCTAGAAAGAGCACTAGAAGGGAGTCTGACTGATGAATGGGGTTTGAGGCTGGATCGAAGCCCTAATACTCGTATCTTCATCCCAGGGCTGAAGAGAAGACTAAATGAGAAGATGCAAGTAAGCCCTTCACATGGGCCTGGTACGCCACAGGCACTCAATGCCTAGAGAAAGGCTCTTCGCTTTCCTGACCTTAGTTTCCCCATCTATACAATGGGAGTCCAGTAGACCTTTCCTATTTAACAGTGGCCACCAAATTAAGGAGCCTGTTATAGCACTTCTCGAAGATAATGAGCTCCATTGTCTCTCCATTCACAGAGCCTGATAAAGTCTCTTGCACACAACAGGCATCCAATTAATTATTGCATCATTAAGGTCACATAAAAATTCCCTTTCATAGCATAATAGTTAGAAGTTCAGGTGACATCTTACACTTGAATATCTCCAGCATCGAGGAGTTCATCAGCCTGAGATTCAGCTCATTTCCTTGTTAAACAGCTATAATTTCCTGATATGGAGTTGCAATCTGTATCTCCATAATTGCTACCCTTAAATCCCAGCTCGGGCCTTTGGGATTATATGAAACACTGACATGACAATGCTTCAAGTATCCCATTAGATTCCCTCAGTTTTCCTTTTCCACTGGTTGGACAACGCCAGTCCTTCGACTGTTATGCTCATGACATGGTTTGTTCACTAACCAACTCAGCAAGCACCGATGATGCGTGCAACTGAACAGGCCTGCACTGGAGCCATGGAACACAGAGACAGGAAAAGAAAGGCCTTGTAGGCGCAAGGTTAATGACCCTTGCTTACAAGTCTTTAATAACTTGGCCACCCTCTCACAAGTCTTTAATAACTTGGCTCCTCTCTGGGGTTCCCCTCTTCAGTGCAGGCCTTGGAGCTGAGCCACAAATCCAGCACAGGCTCAATGGTTCAGAGAGGTGCCCTGGCCTGTAGCCCAGCTTCAATACATAGTAAGTATCCAGGAAGGTATGATGACTGTTTCCTGAATGGCTATCACCTTTCTCCTTCTAAAAGCATATAGTTACTAATGTCCTTGGCTAAGCAGATAGTTGACCTGGAATGGGCCCCACAGGACAGAAACCAAGATTGGCCATCTCTTACCAGGACCAATGAATAAGCTGAACCTAGAAGTATGAAGTATGGAAAGCCAGGTCCGGAATGCAAGACCAAGGTCTGCTAGCCAGAGAGGAGACCAATAGGTGTCAGTCCCCAGAAGGACAGCTTGAGACAGAAGTCTCTATTAGTCCCTAGCAGGAAAGCTGATGCCAGATCCTAGGGTGGAGTGGGGGGCGGGGGATGACATGATATTGGAGTAAATTGGGGACAGGATAAACGAGTGAGGACGGAGGGAGCAGAGGGTGCAAGTCAAGTGTGCAGGTTAAGAGGAAATGCTAACTCAAAAACTGGGGCAGGGAGAGAACTTCTGACCACATGTGGGCACCTGTGGCCAGTTGTGGATGCAAAGGCCAGAGGCACATGAGCTTGTTCTGTGGCAGCTGCCACCTGTGCTTCCTGGAACAAATAAGAAAAGAGAGAAAGATGAAGTGAGAGAAAGAGGAAGAAGAGAAAGTGAGAGAGACGGGGCGGGGTGGGGAGCGTGTGCACACAAGCCCGCAAAAGGGTAAAAGCAGGAAAGAAGAGGCAGGAGGTAGGGTGGGTGGAGGAAGAGCGTTAAACATCAACCTTGTGAGCACTTTAATAAACTTGGTTTACTGAATAAGTCGTTTTTACCATAAAATAGATTTGCATTTCCCTCTACTCCTAGTCTCCCGGCTCTGCGGCCTGAAAAACACAGCAGTGTTGCCACCACAATGTGCGCCTCGTAAATCCTCCACAGGTCCCACTGCCTTCCTACAAAGCCCAGGTAGGAAGTCTTCCCAGAGGACCCGTGTCCGGAGCCCTGGCTGCTTCCAGAGGACCCCGCCTTGCCCGGGACAGGCCTGCAAGTGCACACCCCAGAACAGGCGTTAATGTCTATGGAAGAAAGAGTGCTCGTCACATACTCGTTTTTTAGCTGAGAAAACCCACCAGGAAGTGGCATAAAGGTAGCATTATAGATAGTGAAGAAACTCACAGAAACACATCACTTAAACACCAAAGTACTGGCTCCTACCCTTTCATCTGACGGGGGAAGTGGATGGCTGAGGGCGCGGAGACCAGAGGGCTTTCCAACACATAATTAGAAGCGCGCCAGGGGTTACCATTAATGACCAGGCCATTCTCTACTACATTGAATCCAGAGGCTAATTTTCAGGGGGTTATGAAGAAATTATAAAAATACTTTTTGACTCACAGGCTCTCATACTGGCTCAACTTGAAAATACTCTTACTATCTTTGGAAACGTGGCGGAGTGAGAGACGTCCCCAGATGTCTCCCCTTGAAACAACAATAAGCTGAACATCTAAAACTCAACAAAAAAACGCCCAAACTGCACACCAGCACGTCTAAGCATGGGATCAGCGCATAAGAGCTACCACAGGTCAGAACTCTGGGTGTCGGGCGGTGGACTGGGAGAAATAAAGAAGCTGCAGCTGCCAGAGCTCCCTGTAGGAGGAGGGGAAGCGGAGAAGGTGTGGCGAGTTCCCTGAACAGCCCTGCCTGGGAGAGCTGTGAGCTCCACGCAGCAGGGGGCAGGGCCCGGTCATCAGGGCAGAAAGCAGAGAAGCGGCCGGCAGAGAAACAACAGTTGATTTTTACTGACCAAGGCTGCAAAACCAAGACTGAGTTGCAGTGCCCAACCCTCGACCCGGAGGGCCCCTCCCCCCATACCCTCTGAGACGGATCACCACGGAGCCTCAGAGGAATCTGAGCAAACGCTGCCGAGACTGTCGCTGACACTGACAGGGACTGAAAATGGGGGTAGCAAGCGTGATTAAATATCTATCAGGAAATTAAAAGATATTTTTAAAGCTTTATATAAAGCAGGGATCCGAGAGGCTTAGACGCCACCTACTGGAAACCAAAAAAAAAGAACTTTCTTTGCAACAGGATAAAGAGAGACCTTTATATATAATAAATCTTCTTTCTGGAAAAAAAGTAGAATATATTTCCATTAATGCCCATGTGGAGAAATAGTCCATTAAACACCATGAAATACTGCTATTTGCTACAATATGGATAGACCTCAAGATAATCATGCTAAGTGAAATAAGCCAGACAGAAAAAGTTGAAAATCACATGACATCACTTATATGTGGGATATAAACCTAAAAGCAACAAATGAGCAGGACAAACAGAGACTCATGGACGTGGACTATAGACTAGTGGTTACCAGCGGACTATAAAGTAGTGGTTACTAGTGGGGTGGGGGAAGAGGGAGGAGGTAGACGAAGTAAAGAGGGTCAAATATAGGGGGATAGAGGGGAGGGTGAAGTGGGTAAAGGGGATCGAATATATAGTAGCTGAAGGAAACTGGACTTTGGGTGGCAAACACACAATAGAGTATACAGATGTCAAATTATAATGTACACTTGAAAATTATATAATTGAATTAACCAATGTTACCCCAATAAACTTAATAAAAAGAAAGAAAGAAAATACTCTGAGTAAAGCTATAGCACCTAATCTTCTCCATTAAAGTCTGACACACACTTTACATTGAATACAGATATATATTGAATATTTATACATATATGTGCATATACACACTTACATACACCAAATACATACATGTTTGAATAAAATAATAGGAGGTATTCCATCTGCAAACTCCTGTTGAGTTTTCAGTCCAGGCTGAATTCTGCACATGGTGAACAAAGAAGAAAATGATATGCAGTTGCAATGCAGCACAAATATACTAATGTGGGTTGACTGTTGGCTGTTTTGATTTATGTGTTCATCCGGGAACACTAAAAACATTAATTCATAGGGTTAAAGAGAAATTCCAAAGAAGAAATGCAAATGACCAATCAACTTATGAAAAATTGCTCAATCTCTTGGATAATTAAAGAAATAAAACTGAACCAGTAATTGTTGTCTTTTAATTTGGTAAAGACTAATAAAAAATAACACTCAAAGCTGGCAAGGCTGTGGTGAGACAGCTACTCTCATTCACTGATGTGGCAAAAGGGAATGGGTACACACTGCAGTTTGGGGTGTCTACTAATAGCCTTGAAATTATTTGACCCAGTTACTGTCAACAAAGACGAAGCTTTGTGTTTTTTTGCATAATTGCAGACAGAAAGTCTGGGGATTACCCAAGATAAGCGACGTTTCAACATGAAGCATGGGGAGAAAGAGAATCGGGAAATGAGAAAAGGGTGGAGCGGTAGAGAGGACCTGACCAGTCCAGAGAAGAGACCAGAACCACTGCTGCCTAAAGGTTTTTACCAATTGCCCTGTGAAGGCCAGGAATGAAGATCAGAACTACTATGCAAGTCACCTATCATTGAGGGCTTAGAGTGACATCGAAACTCCTATCCAGAACATGCCTTCATGAGCATCCAGACGGCCTCAGTCAGTCCCCAGGTCTTCATGAAGTAAAGGAAAATCTTCAGGGAACACTATGAGCACAAATCAAACTAGTTCCATAAAGAGTCTGGGCCTAAGTAGAAGAACAGGATAGCACACCCCAAAAGCTTCCTGAGAACCCCAAACCCAGGGGGACTCATTGGGTTTGCCATCCCACATGGTACTTTATTGTGCATGAACTTTTCAAAAGGTTCATTAATACCTTTTCAGCTGCCAGCCTGTGGTCTCAGCAGTGTGCCCAAGCACCAAGGACAGGCAACATCTAGGTAACTCAGGTGTCACTGGACTTACGCTTTTCCCACAAAAACCATTTTCTCCAAAACATACGCAAATGCAGTTTTGACAAGGGAAGAGAAGTTAGAAGTGATTTCAAGGTGTCATGAAACGCACAAAGCTTTTCAAGTCCCTGGTCCCATCCTTCTATGGGTTGTACGTGTTTTTCATCTTTACTTAACACCAAGGAAAAAGAAAGCTCAGATTGATTTAAAAAAAAAAAAAAAAGTTCCTGATGATGGCTTCACGGTGTTTATACTTGACATGCATATTTTGAGGTTTTTCCCATATTATTTGACCAGAGG
>NW_011888810.1:12186233-12197362 GCF_000151845.1 Pteropus vampyrus
AGCGCCCAGCATCCAGACAGCCAGACTTCTGCCTTGATCTGACACTGTAGGGCCTAGCGACAGGACTCTCTGGCTTGTAAACGAATTTGGTGGCAAAACTGAGATGCATACTGTAGACTTGGACCCAGAAACCAGGCCTGAGCCCCATTATCAGGCCCTAAAAAAATAGGCTCTGAGAGAAAGCAAAGAGTTTGGTTTCAAACATACTGTATTTGAGGTACACCTAGAAATGCAGGTTGGGACTGTGAGACCCCTACTTCTAAAGGACTTGGTATGGAGATAAAGAGATCACCCACATGAAGGTCTTTCTTGAAACCCAGAGATGAGATCAACAAAGGAAATGAATAGAGAAAGAGAAGAAGACCAAAGATTGTCAGAGGAAGCTTACTTTTAACCGAGTGAAGGAGGGAGAAAGGAAAGAGCTTAGCCGTGGTGCACGGCCTGAAGCATTCATGAATGCCACAGAAGGAAAAAATCGGGGGAAAGGAGGGCAAGAGAAGAACACTAGATTAGGGGAACTGGCATGAATCTTCTGGGTTTGGGAACTTGGGCCTTTCTAAAGATTTTTCAAGAGCAGTTCCAATAGAGATGGGGGTCATATTACAAGAGGAGAAGCAGTGAGCAATTAGAAGGCCAAGGATGCAAGTGTGCAAGTCAACCTGGTAAGTTCGGGATAAAAAGAAGAGGGTGGTGGCTTGGGACGAAGTAGGATGAGTAGGTGTGCAAGCTGAGACCTTGAACAGGCAAAAAAGGAAAGATCTGCTGAGCGGGAGATCCCACAAAAGGCCGTGTCTGGAAGAAGAGCACAGATGCTTTCATTTGCAAGTAACAAAATGTCCTACAAAAGTGGTTTAAATCATAAAGCCTCATTTTTCACACATAAAGCACAAAGTATCAGCCACATGTTTTTTAGGAAGCTATGGAAGTGCTAGAACATGAATTATTTTTCATGCAATCAAGATCCAAGTGACCTCAAACGTACATAGTTGGCATGGGAACAGGAAAGCTTGAGGGACTCAATTTTCCAAATTCATTTTACAACTGTATCTGCATTTTGTGTGGGTGTGGATGCTAATTGTGATGCTTAGGCCAATGCAAAGACAAAAACATATTTCTTAATGAGTTTCCTAGTACTTTCTCCACTGTATAATCAGTGCTTGTATTTCTGGACATTAAATGTATTTATGCTGATCATTTTTCATCCAAATGTAACCTATAAATGTTGCTCAGTGACAGGTGTGCTACTAAGAGGCCAATTTTTCATGTGCAGGGGCATCAGCAGAACTAAGGCACCTGAGGGCCCACAAATATTCCCACTCTTCCTTTCCCCATGCAGCTCCACCCCCCTGCTAAAGGATCTGAATCCGATATCTGGGGCCAATAGCACTTTGCTTAAAGTGATGAATCACTCTCATTAGATTAGGGTTTGTCATCTTCATGTGACTATTTATTTTGCCCTGTGCCTATCGACCATAGGTTTTATTGATTACTAATTTCAGTTAAAACAAGCCTCAAGCATCACAGATTCTGGCTCACTCCACCAGGGCTGAGGGACAGAACAGGAACCAATGGGTAGAACGGCGGGGAGGAGGAAGCCTTTCTAACAGTCAGAATGATCACAAAATGGGACCCGTGATCTCGAGGAAGTGAGTCCTCATTACTGGATTTATCTGAACATTTTAATGTTTTCCTACTTTGTCCTAATACCTTTAAAGCGAAGTCAGTGTAAGGATTAGGGAAAGATGCCGGTCTCTCATGAAAAGCTTATTCCTACATGGCTTCAAGGAATTCCCATCACTGGCAACCTTAGTCTACCTGATTCCAATGGGCTTAGATGGCCAGTTATGTGACATCCAAATACCACCATTCTCTCGAGTCCACACAAAAGAGTTGGTGGACCTACAGCCCTGACTTTCCTGTGGCTCTGCCAACCACCTCTCACTGCTCTCCACCCGAGAACCACTGTCTAGGCACTAGCCCATGCAGCTATCTCTTTTAAGGCTCCCCAAGCAATTTCGATGAACATACAGGTTTAAATTACTTGTTCTCAGGACTATGAGAAACTCTACAGATATCACTGTGCGCCTGGTGAACTGGGACCTGCCTGGGAGTTCAGTCTCATCTCTTGATGCTCTGCTGCCTTCAATTTCCAGTAGCACGAATGGCTTGCAATTGCCTGTGGGCACCTTATGTCCAGAGAGAGAGAAATCTGAGACATGGCTTTGGGCATGGGGGATGCTGGGACAAAGCAGACTCCAAAGCTTGCTTTTATGTGAATCTTTAGTATATCAGGAAATAGGGGAGCTCAGCAGGGCTCGGTCTGGCTTCCTGGGTCTTCTCTCTACTCAGTTGACAAAACCATGTTACTCTGCGGCCTTTTGCTTCCCTCCCTTGCATGTATGCCATATATACACCTTAATGGGGCCCTTGCGGTAAAAGGGTGGCTGGGGGCTTGAGCCATTCATAGGCACTCTTCAGTTTCCTAATCATAAGCCATTTTTGTGTCTGCCTCCCACAGGAAGCTGAAAGCTATTCAAGGGTAGACTTGTGTTTTTCTGTTTTCCATTTTCCCAGTTCTCAGCACAGTACTGGGTATACATAAGTGCTCAAAGAATTACTTATTTCTAGGAAACTAATATATGAGGAGTGCGACCCCCCAGAGGCTGTGTGGGATGGAGGCAGGAAAAAAGAAGATGTTTTTTTCAGTTTCTATGACAAATCTGAGAAATAGTAGTTTTACGCTCCACCGTGCAGATTCATGGACTCAGAGGAAAGGAATTTACCCAAGACAGAATCCGGAAAAGAAGGACTTCAACCCTGGACTCATAACGGTCTCTCCAGTTTGCTTCCCTCCTCTCCGAATGGGGTTTGATTCAAACTCATACTTTGTATATTCTAGGCCACACTAAGGTTGTAACCATGAAAATTATATTTGTAATTTTCAGAATCAGTTGTGCAACTTTCCAAACTTCATCAGAAAGTGCTTAAGAAATACCTGACTGATGGACCATCTGATTGTCTGAGATAGAATTTTCCTCAGAGGAGACTCACGGTCCAACAGGTCACGCTGTCCAGGTAACACCAGCCATCCGCTTCTGGATTACCACCATCATCCTTTTCCACATTACGGCATCCCTCAGGAACATCACTGGAATAAGATGGCACTAGCACCATCAACCACTAAACAAATGCTGACGGGGAACAGCTACTTTAGATCCAATCTTAGGTAAGCCCGGCCCTCCTCCTACCACTCCCAGAACTACCCCTTCGTGATCAACCTAAACTCACTCCTGGCTCTTCCCAAATCAGATTAGAATACACAATACAAAGGGGAGAGTCATAGGTCATGCTGCCCAGGAAGCAAACACTGAGATTTTGAACATCTCAGATGTTTATTAAGAGTGCCCCTCAGATCAAAACTTGGGGAAGGGAAGGAAACGCATGTGGGCAGAGACAGATGTTCACTTGCACTGCAAGCTCAATGCCATATATGGCTGACCACATGGGACGTTTGAAAGTTAGAATGACCCCTCGGCATTGTTCTAAGTTGAGCCAAAATACTGTGTACTCCCATGTTGAATGTTCAGTGTTGGATGGGCCACTCCAAGAAGGGGTATAATCTCAGATGAGTGGCTTTCTGAAACCCTTAAAGAAGTTGACAGATCCCAAGGTTGTCTGCCGACAGTCCTCCATCAGCTGAGACAGTAAGTCCTCATTCCAAAGGGACTTCAGAAGCACAGCACAGCCTCTACTGCAACATAATGAAGAGTCCATCTCCCCCGATGTGAGGAACCAGGACACCCTTCACATCCAAGCCGCCAACTCAGAGCAACCAACAAGTGAGCTGGCTACATCCTGTGGATTCCATGAGGGATGCTGCCTTCCAAGACCCCCTTCAAGTCCCTGTCTGGGTGGACCGGCAATAGGATGCTCTATTACCCTGTCCAGCCTTTCTAGTTCTGTGCCGAGATGGGAGTAGGGTCTAGAATCCTCACCTGCTCCAAGGGGCCATAATCCCTGGGCAGTCGCTACCTGGTCCTTGCACGGGTCATCTACCCAGTTTCCATTCCACCACAAGTGAATGAAGCACAGGGAGCCATGGCACTGCACTTACCTGTCACTGGTGTCCATCTGCTCCCTGCATTTACCTTCTCTACTGTGCCGACCCTTGTCGGATAACAAGGCTGCTTGACTCCAAGTGGAACTCGCCCTGTCACATTGGCAAGGAGCCCCTGACTGCCCGGGATAGCAGCGGTGCCAGGCACCCAGTCTTCACTCTGGCCATATCCCACGGTCCCCCTAGCAGGAGCTCATTTTAGATAACAAGGCACCTTCACGATGGCTGTGGCTAGAGGTGAGGTTGCAAGAGACTCTGTGGGGGCTTTTAGTGACAGGCCTGCAAAGTTGAGAATGAGTTACATTTACAAAACTACACAGGCCCAAGGACATCAATTAGTTAACGAGAAATGGGGAAAGGTGCATAGCCACAGATCTGTCAGCAACTGTCACTACTTATCCATGTAGTTATCCATTCACCCATTCTGTCAGTGAGCACTAACTGATACCTACTTTGGGGCCGTTTCATACTGGTTTCTGGGGACATGAACATCAAGAGGCCTGGATGGAAAGCCATATGTGCTCTTTCCCCCATGTTTCCACTTCATAAGGCCACATTTCCATCCACTTGCCCTATATAGGGAAGTGCCTTATAGGGAACTCAATCTAGTTTCTATCTTTCACTTCTCCCTCACTGTGGAAAGAATGTCTAATCCAGTTAGTCAGTTTAGATTCAACAAGCTACATTTTTCTAGTGGGCAGAAATACCATCTCAAAGACACGACCCTTCTTTCCTTTCCCATCCAGGCTCTGGCTCTGTGAGTCCTCCTCCTCCTTCCGGCCTCTCTACTGCAAACCCAGCGGGGGAGGACTTCTCTCAGGGGACAAATGCACCATCATCCCTCTCTCTTCTCTGTTCCCCTATTGACATCTACGGTTGATGAAAGCAGGCCCACAGTTCTGTTTCACAAGGTTGGGAATTTGGGGTCTACTCTACAAGTCATGCTATATTTTTTGTGGTTTGCACAAGTTTGCAGATCCTAAAGTTTAACTATAGGATAACAAGTAGGAGATACCACTTGGCCCCAGCTCTAAGCCACAAGCTCCCACACAGTTTACTAGAGTCTCTAGATTTGATGGTTATTGAGTGTGGTGCAACCATTATTAAAGTAGACAGAGGGATCCCCATTCAGTAATCAGTTCTTTATGTATGTATTCTTTACTGGTCAAACTTTGAACTGAAGAAGAATGTAGTGCTTCTTTTGCTCCAAATCCCTAAGAAGACACAGTTTCTATTGCCCTGGAGTTTACGGTCTAGTAGTTGGGGAAAAGAAAAAAAAAAAGATATTGTAAAAATACACCTAACGCAGCCTGAGGGAACCATCAGTAAAGGTATCTTGGAAGCAGTAAATGCATAAAAGAGACTCAAGTGATGAATAAGGTAAATAAAGGTTATGGAGCAAGAGGGAATACGGTCTCGTCAGAGGCAACTGCATTAGCAAATGTTCAGGGGCTAATCACAGCAAGAGGTGAGGCGAGAGCCCAGGTGGTTAGGGATGGTGTATGAGACTTTGCATCCAATCAGATTAAGTTCATGAGACACTTGCAGGGGGTAAGAAGAAAGTGCATGTTTTATCCTCTGATTCATCTGTAAATCTTTGAGTATATACTGGAGCATTAAATCCTCATCAGTCATCCATGATATATTCACCTGTGGTCTTAATTGGCTCTCATATCCTGGAAAACAGACCAAACTTGAGCTTCCTTCAATGCTGTGAGCAAGCCATAAATGCCAGTCAAGCCCAGACAATGCATTCCTTATATTGGAATGGCTCTGAGCTTCCCAGCAGGTAGAGACTCTAAGAGAAGACTTAGGTGAAGAATTGCCATTGACAATCAAGCCTCTATCATCTTCTCTTTGGCCTACTTACCCCTATCTAACTGGTATACCTGCATCCAATCTGACCCTCTTTAATTTAGCCTTCAAGCCAGCCACACTACAAATCATACCAAATCACAACATAATACTTCAATGTCCAATGCTCTCAAGATAAAGTCCGATTCCTTTATTATGATATCACAGGTTGTATTCTCCAAGAAGTAGACCCTGAGACAACAGTTAGTTTATAGGAATGTACTACAGACCACACTTGGTATCGATCCACATGGAAAGGAAAGGATGAGAAGGAAGCAAAACTGAGCAGAAGCTGAGAAGCTGTGATGCAGTCCCAACAAAAGCTTCAGTCAACCCCAAGGGAAATTCTAAAGCCAGATGACCTTTCAGAGTTTACTCAAATTGGGCAAAGGGACTAAGCCTTCATACCTGCATGTCGACAAGTCTTGAATACAGAGGCTACCCTGAGAAAGGGAGCATGACCTTGATTGGACAAGGCAACTCCATGCAAGACAAATTCTTGAAAGAAGCGGATGGCTGAGGGCTGTCTGCCAGCATTATTCCCAGAAACTAGAAGAATGAGGCCAATAGACCTGAAAGGAGATCTGAGTGTTACATCACAGCACCCAGTACATGTGGCATTCAATGACTTTATGGGTTTTTTTATGATCTACTCAATTAGTTTTCTAGGTCTGCTATAACAAAGCACCATAGACTTGCATCTTAACCAACAGAAATGTCTCGCCTTTCAGTTCTGGAGGCTAGCAGTCCGAGATCAAAGTGTCGGCAGGGTTGGTTTCCTCTGAAGTCTTCCTCCTTGGCTTGTAAATGGCTCTCTTCTCCTGTGTCCTCATATGGTCTTCCCTCTGTGCATGTGACTATGTCCTAATTTCGGTGGAGTAGGCCTACCCCAATGACCTCATTTTAACTTCATTACCTCTTTATAGGCTTTCTCTCCAAATACAGTCACATTTTGCAGTACTAAGAGTTAGGACTTTGACATATTTCAGGAGGCACAATTCAGCCTGTAATACATATCTACTTATTATTTTCCACTATCAGCTGTTTCCTAACCACCTCTGGTCAAATAGTCTGACCACTTTCATTCCCCACAATTTTACTGACTTTTAAACAAGTTAAATCTTTAAGGGATACAACATCACATGGATTCTGTGTCCAATGGCCTTAGAAAGAAGGTTGGTATGACATTTGGCCCAAACCATGCTATTGTTCCACGGAAGTGTTGCCTATCCCCTAGGTTACACTGGTTTTGTTCAGTTTGCCTTCAAGATTCACTGTTTTGCACATATAAACATGTATTTTGCCTAAATAAAATTCAGTTTTATCTCGGACGTAAGTCCTTTCAGTTTTAAGACAAACTGTGTGCTTCCTCTGGTTTGGAAGACCTTGCTTAGAGCCAGCAAAAATGCCCTTGATCCACATTCTTTTAGACATAATTGGCATTTAAGAAGTCATGATCCCAGAAGGCCCCACAGGCTCCAAGATGACAAAAGAGAGAGCTACTGGCTGGTTCTTGTACATGCTCTGCTGGTCTACACCTCTATGCTATGCACATGCTGTGCCCTCTCCCAGAAACGCGTCTCCTACTTTGTCCAGTGAACACCTTTGACTTTTTCAGGCGTCAGCTGATGTGCCCTATATTCTATGAAGCCTTCATCCCAGTGCTGTGTCTCTTTAGCTCCTTTTCTCTTAGGCCCCATGGTGAGAGACAGTTGCCTTGGAATCTCTAATATGTGGCAGATATCAGTAAATGTATGTTGTTTAGTGGTTGGTTGACAGCTGGTATGTTGAGTGACTTGTCAAGGGTTCTATCATGAACCCTTGATAGATTAGACCTATTTTCTCAATAGATTTTCTCGGTAGATTAGACCTCAGTGTGGATATCTCTTGCATATATGAGTGCTTTCACTATGGGTAAAGGAAAAGTGGATTTGGGTACCATATGTCCCAATCCCTATTTGTGGTAGGCAGAATAATTGCTTCCACGAAAGATATCCACGTCCTGATTCCTGAAATACATGGATATGTTAGATCATATAGCAAAGGGCGACTAAAGTTACAGACGGAATTCGGATTGCTAATAAACTGACCTTAAAAATACGGATATTCTCCTGGAATATCCAGAAGAGCCCAGCATAATCACAGAGGCCCTTAAAAATGGAGGAGGGACGCAAAAGGGAGAGTCACGGTAAATGTGGTGATAGGAGAAGGGTCAGAGAGATGCAACACCACTGGCTCTGAAGATGGAGGAAGACCGTGAGCTGAGAGTACGGCTAGTCTCTAGAAGCTGGAAAAGGCAGTGAAACTGATTGTCCTCTACAGCCTCTAGAAAGGAAGGCTGACCCTTGATTTTAGCCCTATGAGTCTGTGCCAGACTTCCAACCCACCGAACTGTAAGATAATACATTTCTGTTGTTGTAAGTCACAAAGTTTGTGATAACTTGTTACAGCAACAGAAAACTTATACACCATTCTAAGCAGAGCTCGCCTAATCACTGCCCTCATGCTTTAGCCCTACTTCATGAGTGCAAGGGAGGGATAGCTTAGGTTACTAACTTTTGGGAATTCTCCTGATTCAATGATCTGGGCCTCTGAAGATCCATGAGAACCCATAATATTAATGCACTTGGTGAGTTTTAGTGAAGGTATGTTCCATGCAGACACTTTGATAAGAGCTATGGGATTACACAGAGTCAAGTATGTCCCAGGTCAATCACAGTCTACAGGATATACGAGGTATGTGTATAGTGACCAAAGCAGGTTCATAAGAGGGGCAACTGTCCCTAGCAGGGATCTGTTGGAACAGAATTAGTCACAAGGACCTCATTATCTTCTAAGGTAACTCATTCTATGAGAAGGTTCCGACTGGCTATGTGTCTGTACAATGTATTACCTTAGGGCATGGTCCTCCTCTCTAGTCTACTTAGGGAAAATCTCTGCAGAAAGTGGGGCTGGCACTGAGTAAAGGTTAGAAGGTAGATAGATCATTGTTGGAGGAGGAACGGCACAGAGTATCATGATGGTAGCACTCTGACAGACATGCACCTCAGGTGTTACAAAAACTAACATGTGGGTTGACAATAAATCTCAAGGAAAACACAATGCAAAATGCTGGACTATAAATCATGAGTGGGAGAAAGCAAGAAAGGATGTCAAAGAGAGAGAGAAGATCCAGACTCCGGAGAACTCATCTGACCACGGGGAGCCGTGGCCGATGCCTGAGGAGAGGAGATACAGTGCAGACGCAGTGTGTGCTGTTGTGGGTGAGGCAGAGACAAAGGAGAAAGGGAACCTTGGGAAATGAGCTGTTTCAGCTCTGAATCCAGATCATCAACTTTTCCTACCATTTCCCATGCATTGAGTCTGGCAGATATAACGATGTTTTTAATTAACATTGACAATATGGTGAACTTCATTCACTTAATCTCCATTAAAGTCACTGAGGATGATGCATTGGCTTATGTAACTAAACCCCCCAAAAAGAAAAAAACTCTGAAAATAGATTCTCAAAATGTTTCTATCACCTTTAGCTCAGCAGATCAGAACAACCAAATACTGTTTTTAATAGTATGTAATGAGTGCATAAACATTTTTATTCCTATTCCCAATTAATTGACAAATTAATAATGTTTTAACAAATAATCTGGGACAATCTTGCAGCCTATCCTCTAAATGTGGGTGTTGATCTATAAGCTGAAGGATAATAATAAATAAACTGTAATATCTACAGGGTTCTTCGGATTTTTAATGGCATTTGCACACGCATTATGTCATTGGACTTCAGAAAGAGGTTGAAGGCCAGGTGCCAGCCCCAGGTGGCATCATTCAAAACCCTTTGCTCCTTCCACAGAACCACAGCGTGTCTTATGTTTGAACGAACGGCACGACCAGTATGAGAAGAAACATGACGTGAAGCCAGGTGATATAATATCCGAGCTGAGACACCCGGCAAGGCCAAGGCAGAACTGGGACGTCCCACAGAGCCAAAGTAAGAGCAGGAAACTTATACACCCTTCAGATCCGATGATCATATTACGGGTCCAGAAATGCTGAAATGGAAGCTGCCAGCTCAGAATGGGCCTAGACCATCTGGAAAATGTATCTGGTGTGAAGAATGCAATTTCAGTTTCCTGAATTGTAAGGCATCACAGACTATTTCACACCTGATTCAGTCCCAGCATCAAGAATTACTGTGCAAATACGGGGGCCAAGCAGAACACACCATATCCCCAGACCAGGCCCATTCCAGACCAGCGAAACTAGGCAGAGAAGAGGCTAGAGCTTTGCGGACAGGAACAGAATAAGTGTGGTCTAAAATGAACTCCCTAAAACTCTCTTCTTATTGCAATCAAAATGTCCACATCTATGGGGCTCAGTTCTTCAAGATAAGCTTGGCTGGAACACAACTCTGCCTTTCTCTCCCCAAAATGTCCACATTTCTCAGCTGGGTTACTTGGACGCTCAGCCTCCTGTAGCTGCAATAACTGACCCTTGCCTTCAAGCATGAACACGGTGCCCGCCATGCCGATATCAAAAACTGCAGCCCCACTGGCCGCCGCTATGCAACCAGCATGCCTATTCACCTGACAGTTACAAAGTACAGGGGGTCTGAGGGAGGAGGAACCAACGGGTGTGGGCGTAGCCCTAGCCCTACTCCGGGCACTGCACTGGGCTCCTAATATTTTCACAGTGATTTCTCTCGAACATTGTGCCAAGTTGATACAAAAGCTCCATTGCACAGAAAAAGAAACTGAGAATCCAAGAGTGTAATTTCCCCACGCTCACAGAGTGTCCCCATCATTCACAAGTTAAACTCGGCTCATGTGTGACATCCAAAGTACGTCATGACGTGGCTTCTGCCTACCTGGACAGCACACATTGAGGATTAAACACAAGTCCACCTTTCTCCAAAACCCATCTTTCAGTATTTCCTGAAGGATCCAAAAACCAGTTGCCAAATAAACGAGTGAATACAGATATTTCTATCACACCATGCTATCCTTTTAATGGGGGGGATACACAAAGAGGGAAAAGAATTTAAATTAGAGAAAAAAAAAAAAAAACAATGGGATAATTGGACAAACTTGGCAAACGACCAGAGTATTCACAATACCACTCACCCGGCCCCAGATGGCACCAGTGAGGAAGGTGACCGCCC
>NW_011888810.1:12199782-12202148 GCF_000151845.1 Pteropus vampyrus
GTGTGTTAGCACGGAGGCTGTGACGAATACGAAGGCCTGGGGGCCACAAACAACCACACCGATATGTGACGGGGAGGAAGGCAAGGAAGAGGAGATAATGGAGGAGCCTCCAAAAGGAGAGGTAGGGATGGGATGTGCCCGGGATGCACGCCCAGCCACAGGGAACCCAGGATGAAGGAGGAGGCAGGACGTACGGTGCCCTCAAGCTTGGCCTCACAGGAAACTGAGCACTCTGCCCCGCACTCGGACTTAAGAAGCTCTGAGCCAGAAAGTGTTTTCATCAGAGCATTTGGTCCAGCCCTAGAATACCAAACAGAAGGCAGTCAGATAACCCTCCCTCTGTTTGATTTTTCCTTCTTCCCACGAGCTTTCTACTCAGCCAGTTAACTATTCTGCACCACTCCAAGTGTCTGATGGCCCAGCCAGATCCCTGATAATTGGTCCCCACCACATAACTAAATATACAGTGCCACCGACACTGTTGGCACAGCCTGCAACCCAGGGCGGATCCATCTCCCTTACTAACACAGACACACACGCACGCGCGCGCGCACACACAAATGCACACACACACACATGCGCACGCACACACACATGCACACACACACACATGCGCGCACACACACACTTTGCACAATATGAGGATATATGGAAAGAAGTTATGTAGTAGAAGGATAGTAGACGTAAATTGGAGAACACTCCTTTACCTGAGAGTTGAGATTATCTTGGCCAAGCACACACTTTGAATCTTTGAATCTCAGTTTCCCTATCTGTAAAATGAATATAGCAATCTTGACTATACTTCCAGAATCATTCTGTGGGTCAAAAAGAGAATAGACAAGGACACGCCTCACGCAGTGGGACTAACCAAGAGCGAAGGGTCAGCATTATGGCTCCCATTTCTGTGTTAACTAGAAAACCAGCAGTGCTAGATGAAGAGATGCCTCTACTTCGACCTAGGTCCCAGAGACGTGCCCCTGGTTCCAGGAGAGGCAGTGCTGGGGTAAAGGCTTACTTGTGTTGCACATGATTTGTTCGCGGAATGGAGCAAGAGGAGCCTGACTCCCCATGGAAAATAGCCCCCTGGGTAATGAATTAGGAGGATCCAAAAATGGCTCCATTCACATTTCTGTCCAGCCAGGTCTGGCAGGCACTGTGTCGGAGTCACGCCTGTTGCTGGAATGTCAACTACCCCTCCCTCAACTCATTGCCACCCCCACAAACTGTCAAAAAGGCATCATGATATATAGAGCTCCTGCATGCCACGAGGTAAGTGTTTAAATCTTTTATAAGACAGTCAATGGCCTTTATAAACCCTCAGACGAGAATTACACGATGTCTGAGATGGGGCTGAAAGTCAATGGGAAATTGATCCTGTCTAGCTGGTGCTGTTTCAAGGAGGAAGCTTGCTGGGTGCCTTCAGGACCAAACGTGCCATCTCCCATATGCACCCAGGGCCTGGTGTGTCACATGCTGAGAATACTGAGATATGAGGCCCATTTCTGGGCAGAGGCCCCAGGTAGCTGCAATCTCCCAGCACAGGAAGAACCTGGAGGGCATCGACCAGCACCGGGGATGGTTATAAAGTGTGTTTACCTTCCCAGGAATTGACCCCAGTACCAATCTGATGCCACTGCCTGCACTCCAGGTGGGGAAAGCAGAAGATGAAAAATAGCCATTGATTTGGTGGCAACCATCGGGGGGCAGGCATACAATTACTCTCTTTTGCTAATGACCCCATTAGTCGTTGGATCAAACACAATTAGAGGATAGGATGATGCTGTGGTTATTTCTCTGCCAATACCCATCGGCCTGATCCACACTGTCTACCAAGAGATGGCAAAGCGAGACGCAAAGAACCCCCATTTCGAATTAGGGGAGCCCTAGGTTCCTGGTGTGCCCACTCTCCCTGCAGCACAAGCCTGGGCACACCAGGGATGACCTGGGGTCAGATGTGAGTAGATGGGCTTTGGCAGGTGTACAAACAGCCCCCATCCTGTGAGGCAGTGGGTGCAGTGAAAAGAGCACCCATTTGGAGTTGGGACAATTTGGAGTTTGAAACCTGGCTCTGTGATTTCCTAACCAAGTGACCTCACAGACATGACTTACCTGCCCAGGGCCAGGTGCTTCAAGTGTAAACTAGGGATGATTATAATTCTGTCTCACAGGGCTGCTGTGAGGATGAAATGTGACAGCACAAGCCACATGCAGGACACAGAGTGGGCACTCAGCAGCTCTCAGCTCCGCTCACTGTCCAACACTGAGGCCAGAATTTAAAAAGCAGAAAGAGCCCTCTCTTAGTAGCAGACAGCCTGGAATCAAGCAATCAAAGGGTAACTTGTGCCAGATACTGGGGCCAGTGTTTC
>NW_011888810.1:12205553-12207864 GCF_000151845.1 Pteropus vampyrus
TTTACATTTATAGTATGAGCGGCCTGGAGCTCAGCCTCAGTCTTTCCTCCCTGGTAAATGGGCATAAAGCAAAGAACGAAGTGCTTGGAGGTGACATTTCCTTGCTGCCATAAAATGGAAAATCTCAGCAAAGAAACTTCTATTCATCTATCACACAAGTATTGAGCACCAAGTATATATCAGCACCATGCCAGGCATCAGGGACTTAGGTATAAATGGGACAGGCTTCCTCCTTGCCTTCGTGGAATTAAAAATTTAGCATGGAAAAGAAACATAAAATAATGCAATTATAATAGACATGATACTGGTGGCCTGTTGTGCCCGTGAGGTCAAAGGAGGTGGCAGAGGCTATAGAGGTGGCAGTGGAAGGTCTGAATAGCTAGAGAAGTGACCAGCATAGTAGGGAGATGGGCTGCATACCAGAGAATTAGGCAAATAAATTGAGCATATATTGAGCATAATGGGAGCCAGGTTTCTGATGGTCAGAGAAAGAATTTACAAACATGGAAAGAGAGATTAAAATTGGAGATGACTGAGGTGGTGGATTTGTACTAAAGGTATTTGGTATGAGTATATATTTTTAAAATATATACATAAATAGATGTGGAAATCTATAAAGATCAGTGACTATCAACAGGGAGTGATTTTCATCCCTTCGGGGATAACTGGCAAGTCTGGAGATATTTTAGGTTGTAACAACGGGGTGGGGTGCTTCTCCTGGCACGTAGTGGGCACAGGCAAGTGATGCTGCTAAAACTATCATGCACAGGACAGCCCCTACAACAAAGAATTATCCAACCCAAAATGTCAGTAGTGCCCTGGTTAAGACACCCTGTTACAGGTAGGTAGGTAGGTAGGTAGGTGTGTGTGTGTGTGTGTGTGTGTGTGTGTACGCGTGCGTGCGTGTGATGTGTGTGTGTCTGTAGACAGACGGATGTATATATGTATATAATCATACATAGATTTCCTGGCTTCAGTAACTGAGTAGACCTAGAAGCCATGACACACAAGTAGCTATAAACATATCTATGCCAAGATCTTGGTTTCTAGGTACCATTCTCTACTCAAAGAAGCCCGATTTCCCTGAAGAAATAACTGATTCCAAGATGAGGCAGGGAAAGTACAAGATGAGCCTGGAACATCTTTTTGTGCCAGAAAGTAAAGAATTACTCAAAGAATAATGGGGATATGTTTAAAAGGGCACAAGGAGCCAGCTTGAAATATTTAACCTATTGAATATGAATCCATGTGTCCATACTGACATAAACAAACAAATTAACAAATAAGTAAGGGAAAAAGAAAAGCTCTTCCTTACCAGTAAATACCAACTAATCAATTTTAAAAGGTTATGAAAATAGAAAATCACCACTGACAACCATCGTAGTGGTGGTTCATTGAACTGGAGCATCAACTGGTGCCGAGGCTAGTGCGGGATACTGATGTCACTTCAGAGAATCTCCCCCACAAAATCTTTTATATTATAAATGATTTATAATTGATAAATCTAGTGACTTCATGGCAGCTGTTGGGGCAGTTGGAGACATTTGAATAGGGTTGGACGGCACTATTGATTTTCTGATTTGAATGATTGTTCTGGGGTAGATTAGACAGTATTCTTGTTTTGAGGAAACATATACTGAAGTTTTTAGGGAGAGTAGAGTATTGTATGTACTACTTGCTCTAGAATGATTTGGACAACAAATAATGAAAATTTGCATGTTTACAGGCACATACCATTACAGACGGACAGAAAGAGAGAAAGAAAGGGTGAGTGATGGAACTAATGAAATAAAAAGGTTTAAAATTTATGACTTTATAAAAGTTTAAATGTTTTTAAAAAATATATCAAGAATTTGCTATAGTGCCTATTTTGCAAATTACATTATTCTCATATAGTATACCGTTATTATATACACACATATATGAAAAATATGAAGAAAATACACAAATATGTTACCAATGATTATCTCCGGGTGATTAAATTATGAGAAATCTTTGTCTTTTTTTTATTTCTTCCATGTGATCCAAAATTTCTTCCATGAACGTACAGTGTTTATTGCTTTACAACTGGAAAACAGCATTACACATGTCATAAAAAAATAATAATAATGAAGTTGAGTTTAAGGTCTCCATTCAAACCTGGCCACCCAATTAGCCAATCACAGAACTGCTTGCCAGCTTCTCAGTGGATCCCTTGGCTGGGATGAGGTAGAAAGAGCCCAGACGAAGTCTGCCAGCTCTGTGCTGAACTGTGGTCCTGTTCATCGAGCATGCTGTCTTCACCTAGACAACATACTTCATAGTCTCTTCC
>NW_011888811.1:0-1465 GCF_000151845.1 Pteropus vampyrus
TGCCTGGCACCTAGTAAACCTGCTGTGAGAGCTTTATCGTTATTGTTGTTATTGCTGCTGCTGGGACAGAGGGCCCTCTGGGCCCGAGTGGGCAGCTTGGCGTGGCCTGTGCAGGCGGCCGGGGGCCCTGGCTTGAGCCCTCTGCCTGCACTCCAACCAGAAGACCTCTAGCTGCCACGTACAGGCTGCCCAGCATGCACTGCGCCAGCACCTGGTGAGTCACCTGCGTGCACCTGCGTGCACACTTGTGGGCTGTCGCAGGGGTATGTGAGCTCCCACCAGGACAGCCCTCGGCCCTGTGCCCGCCCACAGCCCTCAGTGAACGGTAGCCCACAGCGTGGTGTCATTGCCACGAGGCTTAGCCACACCCGAGGCTGCACGGCAGGGCGATAAGGTTCAGGAGTCGGAAGACTTGGGCGTGAACTGGCTGGGGGCTTCGGGCCCCCACCCACCCTGATCCCCAGTTTTCTCCCCTGTATGAACGACAGTAGCACCCCCTTCACAGGGCCTTTTGGAGGATTAAAGGTTCAGCACAGTTATGAGGCTGGCACGAGCTGTCAGGATCGGGCTATGCCCAGATGGATTGTGTTCAGTCTGAATGGACTCCTCCCATGCTCCTACCCCCGAGCCCACCCCTGCAAGCTCCCCTCTTTTTCTCGGGGGCCTGCACCCTGTCTCCACACCAGTGTGGAGGAAAGAGCCTTGACACCCATACTTTCTCTGCCTCCGGTTCCAAGAGCCTTCAGCTCCAGGCTGTGACAGGAGAACTCACAAGGAAGGGAGACACACAGGTTTTTTTTGTGTTGTTTTAATTAAAAAGAAAATAAGAAAACAACAACAACAACAAAAAACACTTTCCAGGATGTGCTGTGACGCAAGGTCACAGGCATGTAAAGTATATACAAAAGCAAGAAAAATCCTAGGAGCTGCACGCGTGGGCCCTGGGTGGCGGGAGAGGCCCTTCCACGGAGACTGTTTCTCAGGCGTTTATTTCTCCTGGGCCGTAAAAAAGGAAGTGCGGTCCAGCCTTGTTTCTCTTGGAAGGCTCAGCCGCCTTCAGCGCACTGGTCCATGACGTGCACACAAGAAGCTGGACTTTATGAGATTTCACAGGTGGGTAGCGCCAGGGTGGGGCTTTGGGGGTGCACCACTGCTCTCCCTGCCTTGCCCAAGGTTTCGGGGGCCGGGGACATGATGCTCTATGTGGGGAGAAGCTGGACACATGGCCCGGGCTTCTCTGCTGGAGTGGCAGCCAAAGGAGAACCCGCAGGTAAGTTGGGAGCCACAGAATAAGGACCTGGATCAGGATGAGACATGCCCGGGGCTGGTGCTAAATTCTGATGGACAACCAGAAGGCAGTGGATGTGCTCGTCCAATCAGCTTTCACACTGACCCTCCTTAGCCACTCAGTCAACTCCTCCATCCCTGCCTCCATTGGCCCAAACTTTGGGGCTCCCACAAGACT
>NW_011888811.1:3470-8699 GCF_000151845.1 Pteropus vampyrus
GGGGGATTCAGATGGACCCCAGTCACCACTGCAGAGCAGAGAGCCCGCGTCAGCACCCAACGCCTTGCATGCCTCACCCCGCGACCCCAGCCACATGCCTGCGGAGGGGATACCGTCACCATCCCCCGTTTTTCAGATGGAGAAACTGAGGCTCAGAGATCTAACCAGTCCAAGGTCACTGAGTGGTCAGCGGCCCAGACAGGATGGAAACCCAAATCCGCCTCCAGGGCCCACGTTCCGTCCACTGCTGGCTCCCCTCAGCCCGCGTCTCGGGGGCTCAGCCATGTTCAGAACTTTCCCGAACGAGGTGTGGGAAGGATGAGGGGACCCCCCCCCGTGGGGAGCGCCGGCGGCTCGCCAGAGCAGCGGGCCCCGTCCAGCACGCGGAGGGCTTGCGCGGCCTCCCGCCCCGCCGCGCCCCCGCGCCCCCGCGCCCCCGCGCCGGGACCTTACCCGGGTCGTCCTCGTCGCGAGGCACCTTCTTGAAGCAGTCGTTGAGCGACAGGTTGTGGCGGATGGAGTTCTGCCAGCCGGCCTTGCTCTTGTTGTAGAAGGGGAAGTTGTCGGCCACGTACTGGTAGATCTGGCTGAGGGTCAGGCGCTTGTCTGGCGCCCCGTGGATGGCCATGGCGATGAGCGCCGAGTAGGAGTAGGGGGGCCGCACCAGCTTCATTAGCTCCTCCTGCGACGGGATGGGCAGCCAGCCCAGGTCGCCGCCCCCCAGCCCGGGCACGCTGGGCAGCAGCTGCCTCTGCACGCCGCCGTAGGCCTGGGGCAGGAAGGGGCTGGCGCTGGGGCCGGGCAGGTAGGGCGGCGGGGTCATGGCCTGCCCGTTTAGCCAGAGGTAGGGGTTGGGGGTGGCCCCGTACTCGCCGCCCCCCTCAAAAGAGGGGGGCCGCTGAGGGCTGGGCACGCCCTGGGGGTGGAAGAAGTTCTCGTAGTAAAGGTTCATCTCGGGGGGCTCCTGGCCGATGCTGGGGAACTGGGGGCTGCAGCGAGGCGGCGAGGGAGCCGGCAGGTCGAAGGAGCTCATGCTGGGGCTGCGCTCGGGGGAGCCACCTGCGTGCCACCTGCACAGGGGAGCTGTCCCTGCAGGTGCTCAGCTTGCCCCAGCCTCTGACTTATACCCCTCAGGGCTTGGCTGGCGGCCCCACCCAGGGGCGGCCACCGCGGCGGACCCGCCCCCCTGTCCTCTGGCAGCCACCGGCCAACCCAGGGGAATGTTCCTGCCAGCCACATCGGTCCCGCTAATGACACTCGGACCGTGAAAACGGTCATTTCCTCTTTTATTTCTGCGTCCTCGTCTCTGCTCTTCCTGTCTATTCCCCCTGCCCTGTTTGCCCCTTTCGTCCTCCTGCATTCTGTCCTTTCGCCCTCCGTCCCTTCCCTTCTTCTCACATCTTCCCACACTTCTCTCCTTCCTTCTCTCTATCCAGCCGCTCTCTGCTCACCTGAGTGTCTTTCCCTCTCGCTTTTCCTCCTGCTTTTCCCGTGGACGGCTCCACGTCTCCCTCCCCCGTACTCCCGGAGTCTGTTTCCGGCTCCCGCGTCTCCTCGCACTCACGTCCTCGCCATCTCCCCCTCCGCCGCTCCCGGTCTCTCTGCCTCGCATTCCCTCTGCATCTCTCCCCTATCCCTCTGTCCTGTCTTCCTTCCGCCCCACCCCGGACCCCTCGTTCTCTGGCCCTCACCCGCGCTGGGTGAGACACTTTATCGAGGAGCCACCTTTTTTGGTGTTTTGAGGTGAAGACACACTTTCTGGAGTTTCCAGGGAAGAACCTGGCTCTGGAGAATCAGGACAGCAGAAGAGGAAAATGACAGTGACAGATGACCTCCCGGCACGTGCGCGTGCACGATGCACACACGCACACTCGCATCCATGCACACGCACACACGCATCCACGCACACACGCACACACACATCCATGCACACACGCACACACGCACACACACATGCACACACGCACACACATGCACACACACATCTATGCACACACGCACACACACATCCATGCACACACGCACACATGCATGCACACACAACATGCACACGCACATACATGCGCACATGCACACACACACATCCATGCACACACGCATCCATGCACACACGCACACATGCACACACACACAACATGCACACGCACAGACATGCACACACACCTGCACAAACATGCATGCACACACGCACACGTAATACTTGCATACATGCGCATGTGTATGCACACATGCATGCACACATTCACACACATCCACACACTTGCACACACACATGCGTGTGCACACACACATGCATGCACACACGCGCGCACACACACTCATGCACACACACATACACTCACACTCACACATGCACACACACATACGCACACACACATACGCACATGCACACATTTTGCACACGTGCGTGCACGCACATGCATACTGCAGGCAGACAGAGACTGGACTCTACACAAGGCCTGGGGATTATTCCAAAGGAGCTGCAGGGCTCACGAAAATGAGGGAACGTGCACCGGCCAAGCCTCCCCGGCTGCAGGGACGAGCAGGCTGCAGTTCCTTATCTGATCAAAGTCCTTTCATGTTTCAGCTCGC
Source organism: Pteropus vampyrus (assembly GCF_000151845.1). Taxonomy (NCBI): domain Eukaryota; kingdom Metazoa; phylum Chordata; class Mammalia; order Chiroptera; family Pteropodidae; genus Pteropus; species Pteropus vampyrus. Next base: position 6,063 of record NW_011888811.1, read on the forward strand.
AGAGGCCGAGAGCCAGGCCAGGAGGGGCGCCCTCCCCCCTCACTGCACCAGGCCCCTCTCCCGCCTCTGCCTCAGGCTTCTCCTTGCTTTGCGACCAGCCCCTCCCCTCTCTGGGCTCCATTCTCCCTGTGCAGCTTGGATATGACTTGTCCTGGCCCCTCGTCACCCCAGGACAGGCCCTCAGCTTGGCGGACGCGTGGTGGTCCCCCGTCAGAGGTCAGGCAGCTGTCCTCTGGACAGGCTTTTGTGGTAGCCTGAGACTTCTCTCCGGGACCAGCAGATTGGAAAGGAGTTCCAGGCAGCGTCTCTGGTCAGCACCCCCTTCCTGCCCTCTCCCCTCCATGACATGCTCCCCACCCGACCTCTCACTTCCTTCGACACCTTATGTCCACTTCCTTCATCGTAGCATGTCTTTGCAACTGAAGAAGGAGGTCACTTGCTGTCCCAGCAGGAGGGGCGTCCCAGGGCGTCCCCCGCACGGTCTCTGCTCTCCTCTATGGCTGCATCGGGGTCTGGGGAAGCCTCAGTGCCGCGGAACGAACGTCCTTGGTGCCCAGAGGATGATTCAAGTAAGAGGGTGAGGAACTGCCTGACCCCACCAAGGAACAGCCAATGAAGAGTGACGCTGAAAGGGCCCGATTGCACTTTCTTTCTGAAGAGTAAAGCAAAGAGGCCACATTTTTGTTCAGAATGTCTCTCTGAGGCTCAAAGCACCGTCTCATCTGAGCCCAACGCAGACCGGAGCCTTGCGGTTCACCTGGCAACTCCACTTCTGATCATCGACCCCACAGAATTAAACAGAGCAAAATGAGCCACAGGCCCGTCCACCACTGCGTTACTTATAGTTGTACCAAACTGTCACTAACCCAAATGTCCAACAATGGGGGATCTTTTAAATGCAATTCACGTTATCCAAATGATGAAATGTTATGCAGCCATGAAAAAATAGATCGTGGAATATTTAGTGATATGGGAAGATATTTACGTTCTAATATATAACTCAGAGAAACAGACTGTAAATACTATAATGGGGGGGAATAGTTACAGGTATATATTTATACATGTGTATGAAATATGTAAATATAAATACCAAACTGTCAATTATGATTTCTGCATGGAGAATTGAATGTGATTTTCATCGTCGTTTTTCTGTAGTTTCTGATTTGAACGATTAGAGAAAGGCAAACACACAGGTGACTTGCTTTTGGGGTTGAATGTAAAAGGCCAGCAAGAAGCAACATAGAGATACAGCAGACACGGGCTCCGAGGTCAGGAAGACCCGGGTTCGATTCCCAGCTCTGCCGCTGAATAACTGTGCAAATCTTGACACATGGTTTAACTTTTTTGGCCTCGGTTTTCTCAGGTGAAAATGGGAATGATGCCACAATAAAACTCACGTGGTAGCTGTGAGCATTCACCAAGGGAGCAATGTCACTGGTGTGAGTCATTTCACACGGGGCGCAGAGGCGCACTCAAAAAATACTAGATATTGTAGGAGAGTCAGTATGCCTGCGGTACGTGCAGTCCATCCCGGAGTTCGCACCTCGTGAAGTAATTGTTCCCTTTGAGCTGGCCGTGGGCAGGGGCGGTGTGGCAAGTGGGTCACAGTGAGGGAAGGGGGTGGGGACACTCTGTGCAGACACTGTATGAGGGACCCTGCCATCTGCAGCTGCCGGTCAGAGAGGCCCTGAGTCACATGCCAAGTTCACGGCTGAGCAGGGTCAAGACCTGGTCTTCTGGCCCCCTCGTCTGCCCTTTGCATATTGCTGGGGTCTCCTTCCTGAGAGGTGCTGTGTGAGGAACGCTCACCTGAGTCTCCCTGTCATACCTGGGCACTAGTTCTCTCTCCTGGGGATCAGAGGAAGCCTGGCCTGTCTTAGGAGAGGCTTTGCCCATGTGGAGCCTCTGGACCTCAGCATGTCACCACAGGGTCATGCCAGGGGTCCTCAGAGCATCCCCGAGGCCCTCAGTCCCGATTTTCATGAGCACCTCGGGTGCAGTCCTTGGGTGGGTGAGAGGAGCGACCTGTCCCGACCCCCAGGGCAGGTTGGGGAGTTACAGCCCGGGAGCCCCCTGGCCAGTCCCAGGGCCCCCGAGAAAAACAATCAAATGTCTCTAAATTATTTTAGGCGTTTTGAAATATCCCAGAAGTAGAAATGCAAACCTGAAAAGGTTTCCTGTTGATCAACCACAGCGAACAAAGCCAAAAGGTGGGCAGAAGAGGCCGAGCCCACCTGGGGAGCATAGGGCCGCGGTTTGCACGGCACAGTCCCGAGGGGCCTCTGGAGTGAGGAAGACCACAGATCCTGAGACTCAAATTGGGATACTTGGGATGAGGCGACAGGACATGAAAACGTGGGCACCGAGGTCTGGAGGGGCCGGGTTTCGATTCCCACTTTCGCTGTGTGGCAGCTGTGAGGTCTTGGCCGTGTCTCGTAATCTCACGAGGCCTCGACTGGCTCGTTTACTAAATGAAGCTGCACGTAGAACCTACTTTATGTGAATCTTGCAGGAAAATGTGGTGGGGTGTTTGTGAAGTGTAGAGCCCAGGATCTGACAAAAACGGCTGGTGACGAGGGTGACGATGATGAATGCTGGTCCCAGGGGCCGGGCACTGACAGGGAGGTGCTCTCTGGG
>NW_011888811.1:11094-14534 GCF_000151845.1 Pteropus vampyrus
ATTATTATTGTTCGTTATTGCATTGCTACTGGCATTGTTATTGCCCTGTAACCGGAGCACCGCAATGCTCCTGACAAAGTGCCAGGTGAGCCACCAATTTGATGACAGTCCTAATTAAAATAAGATTCAACTCTCATACTCTGTTGAAATAAGAACCCACAAGTTTCCCTTTTTGCTCCATTTCTGTGAGAAAAGGGGGAATACCCCAGGCCCCTTCAGACCTAATAAAAAACTCACAAATACTGATAATTTTCAGAAAACGGAACTTGGAAATATTATTACCACATACTGTTGAGTGAGGAGATCAGAGTTAGGAAACTCTTGGAGGTTCAAGCAGACTTTCCCAGGATGTAGCAACCGTCTCCGAATCTGGGTGTTTTGCAAGAGAAATGACATCTGCGGTTTCAAGGCACAGGATCGATCTACTTTCTGCAGTTGTGGGGAGAGGGGGAACAATTTCTTGTCCTTGCTGAGATTTTTCCCACTACTAGCTGGAAGGGCAGACATTTTAAGGTCGATTAAACATTGGAGTTTTGTTAGTTTGGACTGAAAGGAAAAGCTGCTCCGACCTATAACCCGGAGAGGAAAAGGGCGGAACGGGAATGACAGATACAGTAAGGGACACACAGCTCCGAGGCCACACCTCCAGCCGTGGAGGTGCCCCGGGCACGTGACGGGGGTCGTCTAGCTGCTCAGCCTCTTGGGGATGCTCCTCTGCTCACGGGCACTGTCCTTGCTCCTTTGACAAGTGATTCGGCCAGATTCCAAGCCTGCAGGCACTGACCCGTCACCTTTGGGAATCCACGATGCAGCCCAAACCCCAACCACACCATAACGGGACTTTTAGGACTGTTGAGAAAATTGAAGCTGGACCAGCAACAGGTCTGGGGCTTGGTGAGGGGATAGGGGGGCCACCAGGAAGAAGCTGGGGTGCACAAAGGCTATGGGGACTCAGGATGTCCTGTGCACGAAGCTTGGTTAAAAGCCAAGCTTCCGCCTGGCTGCCCAGGTTTGAATCGCAGCCTTTCCACTTAGTGAGGGGCGTGGCCCGGGCCACCTTCTGCCTCTGTGCCTCAGTTTCTTCATCTGGGCAGCAGTCGTACCCACCTCCTGGGGCTGCTATCAAGATTAGGAAGGTAATTCCCGTCACGTCGATAACATGGTGCTGGTGACCGTTAGAGGCGGGTAAATGGGAGCCATTGTCATGATTGTCTCTCATCCCTCACAGTCTGCAGCTTCTAAGAAGGGAGTGTCTCCCCCAGGGGTCTCTCAGTGGCTCCAGCGCTGAACCCCAACCCCACATGGCTGTGCACTTCAAATTCACCCAGAATCGATTCTTTCCCAAATGGAGTCCTCGGCCTCGGCCAAGACCCCTTCTAGATTATTATTGTTCGTTATTGCATTGCTACTGGCATTGTTATTGCCCTGTAACCGGAGCACCGCAATGCTCCTGACAAAGTGCCAGGTGAGCCACCAATTTGATGACAGTCCTAATTAAAATAAGATTCAACTCTCATACTCTGTTGAAATAAGAACCCACAAGTTTCCCTTTTTGCTCCATTTCTATGAGAAAAGGGGGAATACCCCAGGTCCCTTCAGACCTAATAAAAAACTCACAAATACTGATAATTTTCAGAAAACGGAACTTGGAAATATTATTACCACATACTGTTGAGTGAGGAGATCAGAGTTAGGAAACTCTTGGAGGTTCAAGCAGACTTTCCCAGGATGTAGCAACCGTCTCCGAATCTGGGTGTTTTGCAAGAGAAATGACATCTGCGGTTTCAAGGCACAGGATCGATCTACTTTCTGCAGTTGTGGGGAGAGGGGGAACAATTTCTTGTCCTTGCTGAGATTTTTCCCACTACTAGCTGGAAGGGCAGACATTTTAAGGTCGATTAAACATTGGAGTTTTGTTAGTTTGGACTGAAAGAAAAAGCTGCTCCGACCTATAACCCGGAGAGGAAAAGGGCGGAACGGGAATGACAGACACAGTAAGGGACACACAGCTCCGAGGCCACACCTCCAGCCGTGGAGGTGCCCCGGGCACGTGACGGGGGTCGTCTAGCTGCTCAGCCTCTTGGGGATGCTCCTCTGCTCACGGGCACTGTCCTTGCTCCTTTGACAAGTGATTCGGCCAGATTCCAAGCCTGCAGGCACTGACCCGTCACCTTTGGGAATCCACGATGCAGCCCAAACCCCAACCACACCATAACGGGACTTTTAGGACTGTTGAGAAAATTGAAGCTGGACCAGCAACAGGTCTGGGGCTTGGTGAGGGGATAGGGGGGCCACCAGGAAGAAGCTGGGGTGCACAAAGGCTATGGGGACGCAGGATGTCCTGTGCACGAAGCTTGGTTAAAAGCCAAGCTTCTGCCTGGCTGCCCAGGTTTGAATCGCAGCCTTTCCACTTAGTGAGGGGCGTGGCCCGGGCCACCTTCTGCCTCTGTGCCTCAGTTTCTTCATCTGGGCAGCAGTCGTACCCACCTCCTGGGGCTGCTATCAAGATTAGGAAGGTAATTCCCGTCACGTCGATAACATGGTGCTGGTGACCGTTAGAGGCGGGTAAATGGGAGCCATTGTCATGATTGTCTCTCATCCCTCACAGTCTGCAGCTTCTAAGAAGGGAGTGTCTCCCCCAGGGGTCTCTCAGTGGCTCCAGCGCTGAACCCCAACCCCACATGGCTGTGCACTTCAAATTCACCCAGAATCGATTCCTTCCCAAATGGAGTCCTCGGCCTTCTCCAAGACCCCTTCCCTGCACAGCCCCCTGCTGGCCCGGGAGGGGGGCCTCGGTCCCCACCCTCAGGGCCTTGCGAGGAAGAGGTCTTCGCCTCCCCTGGGCCTCACCGGAGGAGCCTGGGGATTCTTCCAAGAAAAGCCACCACTTCTGACCTGGTGATGAATCCAAAGACTAGGCCATCATTCACTGGACCTCAGCCTTCTCTTTTCCTGACTCAAGCATTTGGTTGGGTGGTTCTGCCATTTCTTTCTGGAGGGGAGACAGGTGTATGAAGCGATCCACCATGCAGATCACGCGAGGAAGATTCTAGAGGACTTTCTCGGCTTCTGTACACTCCAGCATTCAGCCCCTAAGGAGCAGGCGCCATGGAGGAGATTCTGGAGGGGCGGTGTGAGCCAGGTGGGCAGGTCTGGCATTGAGACTGGCTGGAGCCAGGCCCTCACCAACACCGCCGGGCTGGGCCTTCCCACCTCCCTGACGGTCTCTGGGGGCCACCTGCCCGGTCGTGGGACTCAGGGATTCCAGTGACTTCAGAATTACACAAGGCTAGCTCGAACCACAGAACCACTTTTTTTTATTGTCAGTAAGAAACAGCAACACTTTGGAGATGATCAGCTAGGAAAAAACTAGTTGTATGAAAAAATGTGAAGTATGAAACTGTTAAACAAAAATAAAATAAAAGAATATTTAAAAGGCT
>NW_011888811.1:15929-20402 GCF_000151845.1 Pteropus vampyrus
ATATGTGTGTATATGCATGTGATTGTGCATGTGTGCGCATATGCGCATGCACGTGCATATGTGCATCTGTGCACATGTGTCTGTGTGTGCGTGTATGTGTGTGTGCATGTGTCCGCATGTGCGCACGTGCATGCACATGTGTGTATGTGTGCAGGTGTCTGCATGTGCATGCATGTGTGTGCTCGCATATGTGCATGCATGCATGTGCATGTGTGTATGGATGTGTGCATGCGCATGTGCATGCGTGTGCATGCATGTGTGTGCATGTGCCTGCATCTGTGTGTATGTGTGCATGCATGTGTGTGTGTGCATGCGAGCCATGTATGTGTGTGCATGCATCTGCATGTGCACGTATGTGTGCACGTGTGTGTATGTGTACACATGTGAGCATGCATGTGCGTGCATGCATCTGCATGTGCACGTATGTGTGCACGTGTGTGCACACATGTGAGCATGCATGTGCGTGCATGCATCTGCATGTGCACGTATGTGCGCGTGTGTGTATGTGCACGCATGAGAGCATGTATGTGCGTGCATGCATCTGCATGCGCACGTATGTGTGCGCGTGTGTGTATGTATGTGTGTGCGTGTATGTGTATGCACGTGAGCATGCATGTGCGTGCATGCATCTGCATGTGCATGTATGCATGTGTGTGTATGTATGTATGTGTGCGCGTGTGTGTATGCACGTGCGTGTGTGTGCGTGCCCGCACACACTACGAACACACCCCATTTTCTCTCAGCGTTGCCCTGTCCCCATCTTCCCCATTCCCCCTTGGCTCTCACCATCGTCTTGAAGAACTGATTTACTTTCTTCCGTTTGAGCGTCTTCTTGTCACCTTCTGAGAAGGCGAGAAAGGTCTGGCTGAAGCGGGGGGAAGAGGTGGTGTCGTCTGTCCCAGGCGCACCTGCCACGGAGAGTGTGAGGGCTGGAAGGAGAGCGAGAGCTGGTGTGAGTGTGAGGGCTGGAAGGAGAGCGAGCGAGGCGGTTCTCCGGGCACAGGACGGGTGACTTGGGGGAGGCAGATGGGAGACAGGCGGAGGGGCAGGTCCAGGGAGAGCAGGCCCAGGTGTCAGGCGGGGGGCGGGAGGCCACGTCGTGCTGCGCGAGGCTGCTGAAGCCTCTGGGGTAAGGTTTGCCAATCCCACAGACGGCGACCTGCCTTCAGACCCTCTTAGAGCTCCTCCGAGGGCTTCTGGGCTGGAAAAGGGGTGCTGAGGTGGGGGAAGCCCAGCCTCTGGGGCCCCAGTGTCCACAGGGAACACGACCTTTGGCCAGGTGGGGAAATGACGCGAGCGTAGTGCCTTCCACCTTCCAATACCAGGACCCTGGGTTTCTTGTGTCCCTGAAGGCGGGGGCCAGTGGGGAGAGCCGGCGGTTGCGGCCCCCAGCTGGGGGTCACCGGGACGTGAAAAATCAGCTACCTCTTGACCCTCGGCTTTGACACTGGCAAATGGGGGTAGAATACAGGCCTCCAGGGTGCTGTGAGGCCTACTGAGGTGGGGGCGAAATGGCTGGGTGCACAGGCAAACACCACCCCCTGTGGGGGTTCTCCTGCTTGGTGTCGTGGGCCGCGGTTGGGGGTGTGGCTCGGGGACAGAGGGACGGGTCCGAACTGAGCCTCTGCCACTTACTGGTGCCTCGGTTTCCTCATCCATACAATGGGGCTAATGATATTATCTGCTTCCTAGGTAGGTGTTGACGGGTAAATGAATAATGCAGGGGAAGCAGGTCATGTGGTCGCCGCATGGGAAATGGCAGGCGTCTCGCTTGCTGAGTTCCTGGGGACAGCCTCAGTCTACCTTGTTCCTCTCTGCCCTGGCCCGTGGCACAGAGAGCCTGGCACAGTGGCAGATGCTACCTGCCAGGTGGAGCACACTCAGGTGCGCCACGTCCCCAGCTAGGGCCTCAGCTTCCCCCTCTGTGAATTAGAAATTGTCACGTGTGTGCTGGTGGCCTCCTCACCAGACAGTGAATGAGTGGCGGGGGAGCTAGGCAGCACTAGGCATAAACTCTCTGCAACTGTAAGATGTGGTGGCAATTTTTGCAAGTTCCAGAAATAGTCTTCCAGGTCCAAAACGAAAACATGAGCTTAGGGACATATCAAGGGCAGACTTCTGGCCCTTGGGGGCCTGGTTAATTGGGAACACAGGGCTGCCTGGTGTGACAAATGGATTCCCAGTGTCCAGAGTGACAGCAGGCCTTCATCCGACTCTGGTGGAGCTTGGGGACAGCTCAGAAGACAAGGTGCCTCTGAGCAGAGGCTTTTGTCCCCAAGATGCCTGGCCCACTTTGCTGTATAGACACCCATTCTCCAGCCCCAAGCTGGTGGCCGGAACTGGCTCTATACCTCCATGCTGGGGGGAGCCGGGTACATACCTGGGATGGTGGGCATGGACTGGCTGGCAAAACTCATTTGAGAGAGGATGGACGCCCTGGGGGGGATGGCCGCATGCTCCGAGAGGTTGGTGTCACTCATGAACTCGTGCTTCCTGGAAAGCTGCATGAATACACCACACACACACACACACACACACACACACACACACACACACACGCACACACACACACAGAGTTAGCATGAGGCAGCTCTGGACCTGAAAAGTTAGTGACGAGGCTTGGCAAGGCTTCTGCCGAGCCAGCTCCAAGTTCTATTATTCTGTTTTTCATCATCCCATGTCAGCCTACCATGTACGGTTGCACAGGTTGCACACTATACAACCATGGGGTGGGGGGGATGGCGTTCATCCCGACTGTCACAGGAGTGATGCCCCCTAGAATGGGGAAACACAGACTCTTATTTCCTGTCTTCTTCCCTGGTGAGAGCAGCATCTGAGGCACCCTGGGAAGTCTGCGGAGGATCCTTTCTTCACGGGAGGGCGTGCAACTCATCTGGCCCCTTGCCCTTTCGCCTGGCACCTCTTCCTTGCTAGGATAGTTAATCGCTCTCCCCGCCCAAGGACATCCTGGACAAACCCCTCTTTCAGGAGGAAGCTAGGATTTAAACCCAGTGGCACCAAGTCTCACACTAAATAGTTATTCGTCTACCAGATGAAAACTCGAAGTCAGGGCGGTGAGATTCTCATCTCTGCATCCCCGGCTGGGCTCCTGCTACACGGATGTCAGCAGTCAGAATGGCCCTGGGGGCTGGGGACAGAGGCCGGGAGAGGTGGAAACGCCCGGCCCAGCACCCGGGGGTGGGGTGAGTGGGGGGACTGCTCTCCTTTTCAGTGGGTGCAACAGGCAGCTTCTCCCAGCCTCGCAAAGCCCTGCGTGGTGGCAGAAAAGTCACACACAGGCCGGAGTCCAGTGGCCTCGGTTCAAATCCCAGCTCTGTCACGTCCAGGCTGCATGGGCACCAGCGAGCGCTTCGCCCCGTCCTCAGATGCCCACTGTCACAGCCACCCGGCCGTGAAAGGGCGGCTTACGCAGCCCCGCCTGGAGCCCCGCGTGCTGTGCCCGGCTCAGGGGAGCTGTGCCGGCGGGGTGGCGCGCCGCCCGCCCCCGCTGCTCACCCGCTTCAGCTCGGACTCGGCCGCCGCCTTCTCGTCCGCGAACACCACGCTGCTCCTCTTGGCCCTCTTCTTGGAGCGCCTCAGCTTGACCTCTGGCAGAGTGCTCCCCGGGGAGATCGGCTCCTCCTGCTCCACCTTCGGCGTCTTGGGGGGCGCCACTTCCAGGTCGAAGCTGAAGGGCAAGAGGGACAGCAGCGGAAGCCGCAGTTGGAGCTTCGGTGGGACCCAGGTCGACCGAGCTGTCACCACAGGGCAGGGCGTAGATCCGCCCACCTGGCAGAGCCTGGAAGCCGCTTGATTAATTTGCAAATATTCAAAATACAAAAAAAAAAAAAAAAGACTGGCAGAGAGACGAGAAAAGTGGTTAAGAACATGGATCTGGATTCAAATTCACACATGGCCACTGTCTAGCTGGATGACACTGGGCAAGTCACGCGACCTCTCTGAGCCGTCATTCCTTTTTCGGTAAGTGAGGGTGTTGGCAGCACCCTGCAGAGTGACGGTGAGATGAGGCCTGAGGACCCCCTCCCACACTCGGCCTGGGGAGCAGAGGGCCCCAGGACGGTGGGAGCGGGAGGCTCTCCACGGGATGACGGGGAGGGGACCGTGACAGAGTGTGGGCGGGCGCAGGAGGAGAAGCTCTGTGATGGGGAGTTGGGAGGCACAGGCCCCCGCAGAGGTGAGAAGAGTCTAGACTGAAGCAGGCTCTGTGGGGAGACGGTGTGGTCGATGGAGATCACTGGATAGGGAGCCTGCGGGCTAAGGCTAGTCCTGCGGGGTCCTCAGGAAAAGCCGCCTCGTCTCTCAGGCCTTGAATGACCCTTTCGCGATGGCAGGGTGGTTGTGAGGGTTTCAGTGAGGTGTTGGATGGGGAAAGGCTTTCAAACCAAAGGATAGAAAGGTCATGGAATGGTGGCCCCGGGGCTTTGCGGGGGGCTGGGCCGAGGAGAGGGGTGC
>NW_011888811.1:21237-23020 GCF_000151845.1 Pteropus vampyrus
ACCTCTCTGAGCCGTCATTCCTTTTTCGGTAAGTGAGGGTGTTGGCAGCACCCTGCAGAGTGACGGTGAGATGAGGCCTGAGGACCCCCTCCCACACTCGGCCCGGGGAGCAGAGGGCCCCAGGACGGTGGGAGCGGGAGGCTCTCCACGGGATGACGGGGAGGGGACCGTGACAGAGTAGGGGCGGGCGCAGGAGGAGAAGCTCTGTGATGGGGAGTTGGGAGGCACAGGCCCCCGCAGAGGTGAGAAGATTCTAGACTGAAGCAGGCTCTGTGGGGAGACGGTGTGGTCGACGGAGATCACTGGATAGGGGCTGAGGCAAGTCCTGCGGGGTCCTCAGGAAAAGCCGCCTCGTCTCTCAGGCCTTGAATGACCCTTTCGTGATGGCGGGGTGGTTGTGAGGGTTTCAGTGAGGTGTTGGGTGGGGAAAGGCTTTCAAACCAAAGGACAGAAAGGTCATGGAATGGTGGCCCCGGGGCTTTGCGGGGGGCTGGGCCGAGGAGAGGGGTGCGGGGCTGCCCTGGGCAGCGACTGACCTCTCAGAGGTAGCCTTGGGGGTGCTGCAGTCGGAGTTCATGGACGCCATAGAGATGATAGACATCTGCCGGTAGGAACGCAGCATCGACCGGGGGCGGCCCACGCGCCTGTCCTCGAAGTCCGGCTGTGAGTGTGAAGAATGCAATGGTTAGCAGCCGGGCTCCACGCTCAGGTGGGAGCTGGAGTCACGTGTCTCCTCCTCCACCTCCTGGGCGGGGAGGAGCGTGGGGCAGAGCAGGCTGTCAGGGTGTCCTGGCAGGCTGAGGCTAAGGGGCTTGTTTAATGAGGAATCTGGATGGCCTTTGTTCCTCATTCGGGGGAGGTGATCTCTAAATTCTTGTAATGTTCCCAGTGACGGAGTGTCTTCTTTGGTCATGGTGGCCCTTTGTGCTAATGAGAAGAATCGGGATGGGGGCTAGCCAGGCCAGAAAGACCAACCATGTGATTATAGGGCTGAGGCTTTGAGCCCTGTGATACCAACTCAGCTTTCAGGGAGGGTGAGTGGCCAGAGACTGACTTAAATCACATGACCAATGATTCATCCAATCATGCCTATGTAATGAAAGCCCAACAAAAACTTGGGACACTTCGGCTCAGGTGAGCTTTCCTGGCTGGGAATCCTACATCGATGTGCCAGTAGGGTACATAGGGAGACATGTCCCGAGGACACAGAAGCGGCACGTTTGGGACCTTCCCAGACCTCGCCCCTTGTGTCTCTTCATTTGGCTAGTCTTGATTTGTATCCTTTATAGTAAAATTATAATCATTAGTATAGTGCTTTCTTGAATTCTGTGGAATTATCAAAACGGAAGGGGTAGTGGGAACCCCAGAATTTACAACCAGTGTGTCAGAGGTGCAGGTGGCCCGGGAACCCTAGAGCTAGCTGGTGCCGGAAGTGAGGGAGTCTTGTGAGGACTTTGCCCTTGAAGTTTGACCTAACTCTGGTGGTCAGCATCAGCATCGCATTGGCGTGTCGCGCAGGGAGTGTTGGAACAACTCTTGTGCTGGAAGGCAGGGGACCTGAGTTCACCTCTGTGCTCTTCCAGTAACTCTCTTCCCCTCACTAGGCCTCAGTTTTCCCATCAGTAAAATGGGAGGGTTGGGCCAGGTAGCCTCTAAGGGACCACACAGGCTTGACTTTTTAGGATTCCACAGGCTTTATCTTTTTAGGATAAAGAAGACGTTCCTGTGAGTCCCAGGCCAATGGCTTCTTTAGGCCATGGCACTTATTAGTGGCCAAAAGCAC
>NW_011888811.1:23646-24375 GCF_000151845.1 Pteropus vampyrus
AATCACATGACCAATGATTCATCCAATCATGCCTATGTAATGAAAGCCCAACAAAAACTTGGGACACTTCGGCTCAGGTGAGCTTTCCTGGCTGGTAATCCTACATCAATGTGCCAGTAGGGTACATAGGGAGACATGTCCCGAGGACACAGAAGCGGCACGTTTGGGACCTTCCCAGACATCGCCCCTTGTGTCTCTTCATTTGGCTAGTCTTGATTTGTATCCTTTATAGTAAAATTATAATCATTAGAATAGTGCTTTCTTGAATTCTGTGGAATTATCAAAACTGAAGGGGTAGTGGGAACCCCAGAATTTACAACCAGTGTGTCAGAGGTGCAGGTGGCCCGGCAACCCTAGAGCTAGCAGCTGGTGTCGGAAGTGAGGGAGTCTTGTGAGGACTTTGCCCTTGAAGTTTGACCTAACTCTGGTGGTCAGCATCAGCATCGCACTGGCGTGTCGCGCAGGGAGTGTTGGAACAACTCTTGCGCTGGAAGGCAGGGGACCTGAGTTCACCTCTGTGCTCTTCCAGTAACTCTCTTCCCCTCACTGGGCTTCAGTTTTCCCATCAGTAAAATGGGAGGGTTGGGCCAGGTAGCCTCTAAGGGACCACACAGGCTTGACGTTTTAGGATTCCATTTTTTCTGGGGAAGAGGATAAAGAAGACGTTCCTGTGAGTCCCAGGCCAATGGCTTCTTTAGGCCATGGCACTTATTAGTGGCCAAAAGCACT
>NW_011888811.1:25745-49575 GCF_000151845.1 Pteropus vampyrus
CCTCGGGGAAGCGCGAGAGACGCACGGAGGGAGAATATAGATTATTTTGAAGAAAAAAAAGAGAATGCTTCCACGATGGGTCTGAACAACATGGCAAAGGAGAAACGGACACCTTCAGTGAGACGACTAGGAGACATCTGTGAACCCGTCCCACGCCTGTCAGGTGGGAGGTGGGTGGACGACGGTAACGGCCCGTCCAGAGCAGAGGGGGGAGTTGCTGATAAGAAGAGGCCAACCTGCCTCCAGGAAGCCAGGAGGGGCTCGGGGATTAGGCACTGGATACCCCAGAAAAGCTAAGAGGAGTCGAGAGGCCAGCCCGAGGGATGTGCTGAAATGCTGTGATGAGCAGAGAAATCTGACAATCTGTCGTCGGGAGGGCGCAGGCCCGATTTTGTCCAGCACTACGTTCTGTTGCCTGGCACTCCGTGGGGACTCGATAATAGAAGTTGCAGGAATGGATGGAATGGATGAGGGGCTAACTAGCAGTGAGGAGTAACGTGAACAGGCCGCCGGGACCACGGGCAGGGCAGCATCTCTTGAGCGTAGGTGCCTGGACTCTGGGTGGCATGGACATGGCGCAGGGCAATCCCCTATTCCTGGCCGAGCGGCCTCTGTAACATAGTGGCAAGGCGAGGTGGTGACGGGCTATGGAGAGGGTGGCCACTAGGGGGTGCTGTCTGAAGAGGCCGAGCTAACGGCTCTCAGAAGCTATGAGGTGTAATGTATGCTTTCGAGGTCTTTTTTTCCTCCACTAGCTCCAAGACTTTGGTGGAACGTCCTTACCAGGCACGGCCAGGTGTTAGCGGTGCTGTGAGGCTGAGGTCCAGGCTTTGGGCGCAGTGGACAAGGCACGGAGCCATGACCAGGTGATAACTGGTACCCAGTGGAGAGGCCTTGGGCAGTGATATGGATTGAGAATGACACCCAAAAACCAAAGAAATTTGTGTGACATTTTAGCCCACCCTGGAGCGTTCCAGAAATATCTGAGGGAAGAAACCAATCAAAGCCCAGCCTTCCTGCATCCCTAGTTGGGGGTGGGGCGGAGAAATCATTACTGGAGTATTAAAGGGCACGATGACCTCGGAAGGTTGGGGGCCGTGGGGATATGTGGGTTTCACAGATGGCACGAGGTAGGAGAGGAGAGAAAATTCCAGACATACGAAATGCATTCAGGAGAGCACTTCTGTGTTGCGCTTGGCATTTCATTTTTAAAGCCTCACTTTGCATCAATTGGCAGAGGCAGAGAAAGACCTGAATTAGGGATCCTTATTTTAAGAAAAGAGGCTGCACCCAGTGTTTCTCACTTCCCGATTTCCCTGGAGTGACAACAACTCCCCACCACAATAGCTTGCTTTTCTGTGCGTGCTGACTGGTAAGAAGCAGGGAGGACAGGCAGCTGCAGCCTGCTGTCCCTGCTCCCGAGCTCGCTGCCCCCCGACTGTGCCCTCAGGGGCGCGCCTCCCCACCAGCAGTGTTCTGGGTTTTGGGTGGTCCATGGGGAGCAGGGAGATGTTTGAGGAGGGGGCTGCACCAGGCCTGGAGGAGCCTGGTCTTTCGAGAGCTCCTGGGGGAGGGTCCGGTGGATTGTTTCCTCTCTAGGGAGTGGGGGTGCGGGGGAGAGCCAGGGAGAGAAAACACAGGAGAGAGCCAGAGAAAGGAGGAGGAGAGAGGAAAGCAGAGGGAGGGTTATGCTGATGGGCGAGGGCAGGGGTGGGGCAGAGAGAAGCAAAAGACAGAGCGAGGAGGGACGGAAGCAAAGAACTTTGGAGAGAGGGAGACAGAGACAGATGCACCGAGAGGAAGCGTCAGAAAGGAGAGCGTGGAGGGAAGGCGCGGGGCGGGAAGGGCGGAGGAGAGACAGCAGACGTCCAGAGCAGGGCCTGGGAGCTGGGAGGCCCGCGCCTGCCGAGTGCTCTGCTCGGCCCTGGAGGCCTGAGAACAAAGGCCTTGGCTATTTCCAAACCCTGGTGTCCATGTGAGTATCGTCCACAGCGAACCCGGACAGCTTTAGAGGAGGAGGAGAGGTGCTGGCGAGGGCCAAGTCTTTTCCTGTCTGATTGGCAGATGCGGGGTGTGTGGGGGGGGTGCGTGTGTGGGGGCCTGATTTGCATTTCAGTCCCACTGGGACAAGCTACCTCCTGAATTCAACAACCAGTAAAGCAGTCTTAGCACCGTGTGCAGAGCATCGCTGCCAGGCACCTGTGCAGCACCCCAAGGGTGCAGGGCCCCAAGTCCCAGTTCCAGGCTGAGCCTGCTCAGGAGTCAGAAGAGGGGCCGAAAGCCAAAGGACAAGAGGACATGTTAAATTAGGCTGTGGCGGCTGGAGGCTGGCTGAGGGCAGGTGCGCAGAGGGACGGTGCGGGAGGAAGCGGGCAGGGCGGGCTCCCCAGCCCGGCTCTGCCTTACCTGCCACGCAATCAGGTCCTTGAGGCGGCTCAGTTTGTCCTGGTCCTCAGGGTGGTCCCTGGTGTACTCCTCAGTGAAGAAAGCCTGGGGAGGACAGACAGGTATGGGGGTTTCTGTTTTCATTTGGTGTGGACCCCATAACCATTTCTCTGGCACTAGGCGACGATTCTGCTTGAGGTGGGCAGCAGCGAGGCCCCGTGTATTCAGTGGAGCAGGGACCTGTAGGGACCTACACTGCTTTCTGTTCCTGGAGCCTCAGATCAGTACGCGCTGGGAATGGGCCACAAACCCCAGCGATTCTCCAAGTGGGGTCCCCAGACCATCAGCATCAGCATCACCTGGGGATTTGTCAGAGATGCACATTCCTGGGCCCGACCCAGACCAACTGAATCAGAGCCTCTGAGGGGGTGGCAGGGAGGCAGCTGCGTGATAAGAGGTCCTGCAGGCCATTCTGATGCACGTTCAAGTTTGAGAGCACTGTCCTCAAGGAAGAGAACCCAGTAAGGAATTCCAGCTCCCCTCACCATGCCCCTCGTGTGTAATATCGGGGCAGCCCCTAGCTCTTTGTGGAGCTCATGGCCACACATATACACGCATATCCTATCAGCCCTCAAGACTGAACAAAGGCTTGCTGGCAATGACTCCATGGGGTGTCTGAGGGTAGCTGGCATGCCTGTTGGGTGACTGAAATTAATGTCCCTGAATTATATGACTAGGTTGTATTCTTAGTTTTACATCAATGAATGGCATAGAAAAGGTAATCGGGACTTCATCACGAGCTTTGTGGGGATGAAGAATCCATTTTCCCCTCAGTGTCTCCTATAATATATGGTCTAGGTAAAAACCAAGCAAGGACTTTCTATTCTACTTCGATGCCAGGAAAAGCTATGTCCTCCCACTGAGAAACTGGTATTTTTTCCCCAGGAGATAATGCAACTCATAGATCTGGTGGCTTTTCTCTTGTTTGCCATGGATACCAGGAGGCTCAAAAATGAAATCTGTGGCTCAAATGTGTGAAGATATCTAGAGGGACCTCGTGACCCGGATATAGAGATTATAAGTCCCCTCTGGAGTTCTCTTCTATCCTTTCGGTATTTTTACAGATTCTGGGTTTCGTTTCTTTCCCGGAATGAATCACGTACTTTGATTCATGGTTCCTCTACGTTTATGGCCTGGCTCATGGTCACCCAGAGCCTTTCCTTGGCAGAGGTTCCCGGATGTGCCCAGTGAGCTAGGGGCCCCTTATGACCCCTGTCCCTTCCTGCCGCAGCAGTGTGTGGCACTGAGTGTGGGAAGGATGGGAGGGAGGCTGCAGGACCTCTGGAAGGTGAATGTCCCTTTGCGGGGCAGCAGCCACAGTGAGATGAGCAGTGTGCGACTGCGTCTGCCCCCAGGCCCTCCGGCCACCGCTCCGCTCCCTGCCAGGGCCTGGACGGCGGAAGCCCTCACCTTCTCGTACTTGGCGAACCCGCCCATGACAGCAGGGTCCACGATCCCGTTCAGGAGCATGGACAGCGGGTTGATGGGGAGGCTTTCGTCACTCTGGTATTGGTTTATCATCATCAGGATCTTCTCGTTGGCCGTGGACATGGTTTCGATGGCGTTCTCCAGAGGGCTAATTGTGGTCTGTTGCAAATAAGATCGCCAGAAAGAAAGGGTCTTAGCAGGTCACTTTAAAAACAGATATAATTATTGGTATTGATTTCATTTAGGATTAGAATTCAAATGAGGCAATGCTCCCCAAGGGGCTGTAGCAGGCTCTTGTAACTGGTGAGCGACGCGGCTGCTGTCTGGGGAGAGACAGGCTGACTTTCTGCATCGTGAGAAAGGGATGTATTTCCTAGGGAGGTGGAGGCAGGAAGTGTCAGGTGCTTGCTGGGGTTGCAGAGGCTGGGTGTGCTCCAGGGAGGTCTTCCTTCTTACCACCTGGGTGAAACGTGCTCCGATTCAACCCACCCAACACTGCTTGTGCCCCTAAGTGTGAGCCGGCAGCAGAGAGATCAGAATAGCTGGCGATGTGATTGCCCAGCCCGGCCCAGAGTAGGTTCTAAGACTGTATAAGGCGTCACTGGGCCAAGGTGGATTCAGTTTAGTTGGGAGGATAAAAACTAAACACCTTATCAACACCGCTTAACAAGCAATTTAAACAGAGTGCCATCAAATGCTAGCTGGCTGAACTGTGTGGTTCTCAAGAATAAAAAACTGAATACGGGGTCTGCACACTTTTCCTGTAAAAGAGCCAGAGTGATGATTTTTGACTTTTCAGGCCAGACATTCTCTGTTGCAAATATTCAACTCCCTTATTGTAGGGAGTAAGCGGCTCTTGGCAACACGGAAATGAATGAGCATGCTTGTTCCAATAACACAACTCACAAAAATAGGTGGCAGATGGGACCTGGCCCACAGGCCATGGTTTGCTGAGCCCTGAATTAAACTAAACCAAACTGAGTGCAAATCTCAGCTTTGTAGGTTTTTTTTTCTAGCTGTGTGATTTTGGGCAAGTTTCCTAACTTTTCTGATCCTCAGTTGACTCATCGATAAAATGAGGAGAAAACCTGTGGAGAATAATAGCTGTTAGTTGCTGTTACTCATTCATGTAGTTGTCAGGACAGAGACTGGCAGTTGTTCTAAGAACGGAAGACCCACAGGCAGCCTATTCAGTATGCAGCAAAGATTATTTCAGATAATATGATACCTGACTCAGTAGAATTCTTGAAAAAAATGTCACCTGCTGGTTATTATAACCACTGGGTAGCGAGACGGGCAGAACCAGCCTCTAGAACCATCTTGGTCATTTTTTAAATAATTTCCTTAAATCCCTATAAGATTCTAGCCCCTCAGCCCTTTTCTTGTTTGTGCACGTTTTTGAAGATGGCTGCTCTCTGCAGTGAGACGACCCTGGGAGTAGACCCTCGCTCTGTGTCACTGTCACCCTCTCTGTCTCACAGACATGTATACGTATGCACACACATTCACACATGCACATATCCACGAGTGTGCATGCATGCGCACGCGCGCGCACACACACACACACACAAATGTGAGGGGGAGCGGGGGTCTGCTCGGCCTGGTGGGAGCTGTGGTTCATGCTCCAGAAGCTGCAGCCCATAGTCTAGTGTCCGTCAAGCACACAGACCAATCTGCAGGGGCTTCATGAAGCCGTGGTCCAGACTGAGCTCTAAGGAAAGTCTATCACGACCGCTTTGATTGAGCCCAGCACTGCACCTGGATTTTAACTATAGCCTGGTGTGTCTGAAAAAACACAGGCTTTCAGGAGAGTTATTAAAAATGAGAAGTCTATTGCTTGGCTTTCCTCTTCATTTCTGAAGCTCTTTGGTATTTCCAAGTCTTTAATGTCATTATAGCCACCAGGGGCAGAGAACGAGGATGACCATTCCTTTGGTTTCTCACCCATAGCATTTGTGTAGACTGAGTAGACAGCTTGCAGAGTGGTTATGGGGGGAGGGGGGTGCATATGCATATTTGGGGGAAGGCCTGGATGTTAGGAGCTGATCCCAGGAATAAAAGCAATAATCATGACAAAAGATGGCTCCATTCATCGACCGCCTACTATGTGCCAAGTCCCTCTGGGTGCATTGCATGTACGCTCTCATCTAATCTCCCCACAGCAGATTAAGTAGCTCGCCCCAGGGCAGGTGGCGGCAGAGCTGAGGAGAGAACTCAGTGTGACTCCCAGTTCCAAAGGCGGGTCCCTCTCACCACACACGGATCAGGCTCTGCTACCGAACTTGCTTCAAACTGGCTGTTGGACTTGTCAAGTCCTGAAATCTCTGACCTCTTCCCTAAGCTGAGCCTCAGTTTCCTTATCAGCAGTATGGGTGTATATATAATGCTTGCCCAACCTGCTGTGAGGAGAAAATGAGTTATCAGGAGAAAATACTTTGGGAACAATTTTAAAGAGCCGGGGGCGGCGGGGGGAGGTGGCGGAGCATCAGCCAAAAGATAAAGTTATGGTAATCCCTCGCAGTCAATAGTATTTCATATTCTTCAAAGGCATTTTATCTTTGTCACCTTCGTAAATCCTCTGAAGAATCCCATGAGCTGCACGAAACAGGTGTTATTATAATGTCTTCTGTCACTCATTACCTTGGCAGTTCAAATCCTATCTTTGGGCCTCAGTTTCCTCATATGCAAAATAGCTGGGCTGGATAAGAACCAGGAAGGGGCTACAGTCTGGAGATCTGCAGGCCTAACTGAGCCTGGAGAGGTCTATTGTTTAGCCTGCAGTGAGTTCCAATCTTTAAAAATTTATTTCCATTGGAGAGAGTTTGCCACAGCTTCCACTCCCCGCTGTTGTCTAAATGTGACTCTCTCATATTCTTACATTTTCTTCTCCAAAGGTATTTAAATTTGTAGCTCCTGGACTAACTGACCTCTAGAGTATCTTTCGGCTCTGAAATTCCATAGTTTTTCAATCTCTGTCTTACAGATGATAAAAACTAAGGCCCAGCGATACAGTGTTTGCCCAGCAACATACAGCTCATTGATGACCAAGCTGAATTTGGGTCTCTGACCCCTGCATCGGGGCCCATCGTAAGGACTTCATGTCCGCTGGGCCAAGAACAAGAAAAGAAACCTCAGTGAGCAGAGCTTACACTTGGATCCCATGAGAAAACACCTTTCTGTACAAAGAGTCCTGTCGTCATGTCAATGTACGAATGAAGCGACCAAGGATAAGATATAAATTCGTGGAATGAAAAAGCAAACGCTGGGCAACGAACTCACTCAGCAGGCAGACGACGCTGTGTCTGAGACACCCTGACAGTGTTGGTAACTCGACTGAGGGAGGCTGTTAGAGACGAATCCACTCTGGTCAGCTTTCTAGAGGTTTTCCCAACCCAATCTTTCCGAGGATATTGGGATAAAAGGAGCGAAACGAAAATGTTGGCTATGTCCTTCCTGACTTCAGAATCCTGAGTCCATAAAGGTAACCAGTTCAGACATAACAGGTGTCTGCAGAGTGACCGATGGATAGATTTAGTTAACGAATGTTCCTGAGCACCAGTTATAGGCTTGGGACTATTCTTTGCTCTCAGGGATATGACAGGAAACAAAAGAGACAAAAATCTGTCTTCCTAGAGCTTATATTATAATAGAGCTTATATTCTAATGTTACATCTAATATTCTGGACATTAAAAATCAACACACAGGCACATGAGGTGGTCTATTCGGAGGTGGCAGGTGCTTTGAGGAGAAACACAGTGGCAGAGGGGAGTGGGGAACTGGACCGGGTCTCATGGGGACACTGAGGAAGAAGAGGCACCTTGCTGAGCACCACTGGAGAAAAGGGCACAGCTGGGACCAACAGGCTACAGGCTGGTAGGAAGTTTCTGATTCTTCACCTCAAAAATGGGCACCTGATATGTGGAAAGGAGCTGGGTTGCTGGGTTCCCTGGGAGGAGGCGGGCGCTAAGGGCTGGTGGGGGATGGTGTCAAGGCTGATAATACAGTAGCTTGAAAATATCAAGCAGACCATGTTCCCCATCTGTTCACGGGTCCAGGTCATCAGTAGAAAAGCCAAAGTCCACGTAGTGGCCTATAGTGTCCTATGGGATCTGGGATCAGACTACTACTCACCCCTCACTAGTTCTGATCCAGACACAAGCATGCTCGGCCCCAGGGCCTTTGCACTCGCTGTTCCCTCTGCCAGAATGTCCTTCTCTTCAACAGCTGCAAGGACCAGTCCCTGACTTCCTCCGGGCCTTGGCTCGGAAGCCGCTTTATCAGGGAGGCTTTCTCGGGCCACCCTGTTTGGACTGCGCCTCCTCTGTTACGTTTCTCTTTCTTTTTCCTCCGTAATGGTTATCACCGTCTGACCTATGGCACGTTTACTTCGACATTTTAGTCTGTTCCCCACTGAAATGTAAGCTTCATGGTAAAATCTTCAGATCTTAGAACAGTGCTTGACGTGGGTTAGGTACTCATGAAATATTTGTTGAATGAAAACATCAGACATCTGAATATGTCCCTACTTTTCAGGTTTCTTCACAACCACCATGACCCTTCCCCTGCATCCGGGGAGCTGTGGGATCCTTAGCTATTGGAGGCTGTGAAGACCCTGAAGTGTTTGGGGAAGTAGAACATGAGAGTTGAAGGAGGGAGTTCAAACATTTGTATTCTAGTCACAGCTTTGCGTCTGTGCGATTTCCTCGCTCTGAGCCTCGGTTTGTCCCACTATGAGTTCAGAATGAGATTCTGCAAATGTGCCCCAAGGGGCTGCTGGGGCTGGGAGGATGTAAGGACAGAGTTCCTGGTCCTCTGCCTCCCTGCTGCATCCAACCCCAGGAGCTCGCCATTCATCAGCTTTCAGTGCAACAGGTTTCATTTGCAAGGAATGGAAGTTATCTGGTGCTTTTTTAAAAAGTCTGAAAGCAGCTAATTTGGATGCTGCCTCAGGTCCCTTCCAGCACTGGAATTCCAGGACTCCTGCAGTGGTTTCAAACAAAGGCGTGTCCCCTTTTCACAGTCAAAGAGGCCTCCTGAGGCTGGGACAGGTGTGCCATGAAGGCTCACAGACTCACCTGGGACATGTGAACTACCTCGAACCAGCGCAGGATCCCCGGAAGCTTGTACGCAGTCATGAAGGAGGTTCTCTCGATCCACATCGACTGTCCCACGGGCAGGCGGAGACAAAGGTAGGAAAGCAACACACTTAGGAAACCTGAGTATCGGAGAAGCTTGGCAGGAACCGCGCCAGGCCCCAGCCTCCCGTCCACCCGAAACTGGAATAAATATTCCAAGACCCAGAAACGTTCTCACCTCACCCTTAAGAGTTCTTTCCCAAAGTGAAGTTCAAGTTTTCCCTGGACTCAGGCCCAGGAAGTTTTAACCTGGCTCTCTGAACAGTTTGAATTCATAGGCCATATTGAATGCATCCGCCTGCATTTTCACAGGGAGGGTCCACAGTGTTCATTAGATTCTCAAAGGGATAGTGACTCCCAAATAGGAGGAATCACGATTTAAGGCAAAGAGCTGAGAGAGACTTGGAGCCACCTTCCAGCGCCAGCCTTAGCTCTTGGGCATAAAATACAGGTCATAGCTGGGAAGAGAGCAGGGGCCAGGCGGACTGAAATCGCCTTGGTTTATTGGTATTTCCTGGAGGGTTTGGCTTCATTAACACCCCTGCTTTGCCTGAGGGCTGCTACCTTCTGGAAATGGCTGAATGCCCTGTGGTTGAAAGCTGCATCTCACACAAGGCCCGGGTTATATCTTGAAAGTGGAAAGGCCCAAGAAATGAGAAAACGAACCCAATGGAAGGAAGACACCAGGAACGGGTATTGTTGTATCAGCAGGTGTTAGTTTGACTATCTTTGGCTTTGAATCACATCCCTCCCATCCTGAGGCTGGCAGATGCATGCTCTGGTTGGTAAGGGTGGTTCAGAAAAATGGTCAAGGCTGCTGAGGGGGAGGGGAGATACTCACGGCAAACTCATTCTCGGGGTCGACGGTCCCCCTGCGCACTGGCCGCGAGTAGTGGAACCTTTGCACATAGTTGGATTTATAAAAGCTGCAAGACAGGAAAGAGGCTGAGGCTCCTGGCAGCATGCTTGGCTGCCGACAGAGAACCTGACCTGTCTCTGCCCAGGGAGGCCTGTTACAGCAAGCTTCAGGTCTGACAGGGTCCTTGTCGTCACATTGAAAACCAGGCTTTCCTCGCAAGGTGATTCAGAAGGTAGACTGCTGTTATGCCCATGAGAACACACCTTGGGGTACCCAAGGAGTTGGAATTCCCGCATTAATGCACACAGAGTTGCCTGGGCCATCATTTCCTGTGACCTCAATGAAGGATTTGGACACACCAAACCTACTGTCCCAGGAGTATCTTCCAAGGATTTCTTTAGGTGTCTCAGCCACCCCCAAATCACTCTCACTAGAGAGTGAGGTTCTGACATGAGGGCCAGCAGTGTACAGTGCTAGCTATATAGCTGTTGTCCCCTGCCCACGGGCACCTGACCGAGAGGTGACAGGAGGCTGAGATCCACTTCAGCTCACCTGCTCAGCCATGTGCACCGGTGTGAGGCTGCCGGGCGGGGCCCCCTCTCCCTGAAGGAAGGGGCCCTTGTTCTCCTGAGAAAGGAGCCCCTGCTTCCCCTGGAACTCCCGGGGGGAGGCTTTTCACCAAGGCGCCTGAGGCGCTGTATTGGGTATCTGGGCCTAAGGCGGGGAGCTGGACAGATGGGAGGGGTGCAGCCTTGTGCCCCAGACTCCACAGGCCCCGTGCCTCATGGCCTCATCACTGACCTTGCAGTCTGGTATTAAACAGATCAATATCTGCTTTCATGTGACTTCCTCTAATGTCCCGGTATCATAGTCTGAACACATCCGCTGTCAATACACAGCCTCCACAAATGCCGAAAAGACAACCACTTGGGAGAGCTGCTCGGCATGAGCGCTGCGCCCCCCGCCCCCTTCACACACTCTGGGATCAGCCTCCACGGCCAGTCCAGTGAACCCCATCGCCGCTCACTGAGGATCCACTCGACCTTGCTCCTCCCAGACGGCTGACTCGGGGTGATGCTTCTCCCCAAAGGAAAGGGAAACGGCTGGCTAAGCTAGAGAAGGAACTAGAAGGGCGCCGGGGTCTGGTCCTGCCACCAGCTCGGCTTGGTGGCGTCATGGATTTTCTCCCCCGTCCTCTCTTCCAGTGAGCTGCGGGTCTTACTTTATGATCTGGTCAGGCACCGGCTTATTCTTGAACCTGGGGTGTTCATCCAAGACAGGCTGGACGGTGAAACACTGGATGTCTGGGATCCCTGAGTCAAGGGTTCACAACATGTCTGTTGGCCGAAGGGACAATTTCAAGCATAGCAGGTCCCGGCTGAGACTTTCCAAACCGGCCCTTCTGGGATCAAGTTTTGATTCAATAACCAACCTCAGGTTGCCGGCTGCCAACTAGGTCCTAATGACCAGTTAGCAGTCAGAGCTGCCTGTCACTCGCAACCCCGTCCCAGGGCTCGGCCTCCGCTAACAGTTGCTCAGCGGTGCTTAATCATCATGATCGCCGCCGTATCATCATTAATGCCATCTAATTCATTTACGGCTCTCAGTCGATTGCAAAGCACATCTCGCATGGGCTCCTTTCACGGCTCCAGTCCCACTGAGCATTGCACCGATGTAATCATCCCTGTTTCATAGAGGAGGGCATCAAGGTCAGAGAGGCCAGACCCTTGCTGAAGGTCGCACGGCTTGTGAGAACAGAGAGTGGAGTTCTTTGACTCTAGACTGCTACTCGGTCACCTGAGAGCTTGTTAGAAATGGTGGATCCCAGGCCCCACCTCAGACCTACTGAATCAGTCTTTATTTTTATAAGAACCTCACATACATGCTCGTGTTCGAAAAACACTGATTTAGAGCGTGCAAATATACAACATTTTGCACTTCACCTCTCAATGTCTGAGAAGTAACTCCTGTGCGAGGATTGTAAGGCCTTGTCCAGTCTCAGTGGGAAAGAGTCCCATGATCAGTTAGTGATGCCTGCCATCGTCACAGGATATAGGAGAGGCACCGTGTGAGCCAGATCTTTGTCACACTTATTCTAGAGCTTATTCTTTTTAAGCCAATGATATGGCAAACCAAATGAACAAAGTCAGCCGTCACTGGTCCCATCCCTGAGCTCTGTTCCCTTTCCCTACTTTCCATGGGGTCTTTACTCATCTCTGCTCTTTAGGGATCTACCAGAAGACCCCCATGACCCCAGAACCTCTTCTCCCGGGCCCGACACTTCTGCCAACGAAGGAATCACAAACTCCTCTTGCTGACATTCAAATGTGCCAATGTGTGAATACAGAGTGTTTAAATACTCAACTATGATCCCGACCCATTTCCTACCATATGTCTAGGTATCCAGGAGATTCTACTGTTCCCTCTGCTCAGAACGTTGCCCCCCCCCCGGCCCCCCGCCCCACGGCCTCCATGAGCACTCAGGTTCCCCTCAGCCAGGTGCCACTTTCCTTCCTTCTCCACAGCATTTTGCCTGTACTTGGGGCTCTTACCTCTCAGGTCCTTGTCTTCTCCCCCTCCCACCAGACTGTGGGCTTTCCGATGGCAGAGGCTACGATTCTTTCACACGTAAGAAATGGCCAAAACATAAGTCCAAGTTAAATTTGCCTGGCCCTCCTCCCCACAAACTCGCTTCAAAATAATATGTTGGGCATGTCCAGTATTTCTGAGCATTTTTTAACGTAAATACCTTGGCCGGTAGAGTTTTTGCCACAAATGTTTCCACTGCAGAACTAATGTGCCGTGTAAGTCAATTTCGTCATAAAAGATATAAATAATTGGTTGACAGTTTGGTTTCATTTCTCCATTGACAAATCAATTCAAATACATTAAACACTTAATGTATTTAAGCTAGTTGTTTCTCCATTGATAAATCGATTTAGATACATTAAATACTCAATGTATTTAAGCTAGTTGTTATGACAGTTTGGTTTCATTTCATTTCTCCACTGACAAGTTCTCAGTACTCCCGTTTCTAGATTTTATAAATCTGAGCCCTCAAAATGGTCTGTCTACACAGTGGAAAGTAGATGGGGTGGTCTGAAAATAGTGGATGATAATGACAATACAAATCGACTTGATGGAGAATATGATAATAAAACTTACTGGGCCAGATTGCATACTATACTAGAAAATGATGACATGCCAGTCCGCAAACCCTGGGGTAATCCTGTACGTATTGCGTACAATAGCATTTCCCATAGAGCTTTGGAACATCTATCAATGGCCATGTGACAACATGTGAATACAAATCGACAATTAAAAACAAATGTATAGCAATAAAGTCTTTTTAATTTTGTTATGTACTTTCCCCTGTTTCATTATGTCCTTTTACAGCAGAACTGCCCGATGCCGAATTAGTTCTGCAGCGAAAATGTTTGCTGTGAAATGCTTGCGGCCAAGATGTTTAGTGTGAAAACACCCAGAACCTGTGTTGGGGATTTAACTGTTTTACCTCTGAAGAGTATTATGACATCCAATTAGAGTCCCTGAGACGGGGGTGGGGGGAGGGGGAGAGAACGATGCTTAATGCATGCATGAGCCTCCCTGGAAGGACTGCTGTAATGCTCAGGAAGACCATTTCCCTTCTCGAGACACCCAGCCAACGGCCTCCCTGGGAGGGAGATCACTCTGGATGAAGTCTAGGGCAGGAGGTGGCAAAAATGGCCTGCAGGTCAAACCTGGCTCACCATCTGTTCTCAGAAGGTCCATAGCTAAGAAGAATTTCTTATATTTTTAAATGGTTGGGGGTGGGAGGGGGTGGGGAAGAGTATTCTGCGATGTGTAAAACGATATGAAATTTCAGTGTTCATAAATCAAGTGTATTGGAACACGGCCACACCCACCCATTCGTGTACCATCCGTGGCTGTTCCCCCATGTAACAGCCAAAATGAGTAGTCATGACTGAGACCGCATGGCCCAGAAAGATTAAAATATTTCCTATCGGGTCCTTTATAGAGAAGTTTCCCAACTCCTGTTTTAAAGAGGGTACTAGGTCAAGTCTACTGTCCTTAGCTACTGGCTTTGGTCCAAGAAAATCATCCAAACCAGTCCTGATGGCACCGGGGACAACAGGAGGAGGCATGGCTGGACTCTCGCCGTGTGCCGAATCCACGCGTAGAACTGTGGCCCCAAAGTCTGGGCAGAGAGGAGAATGAGGGACAGGAGATGACCAACTAAGAGACCTCTGCTTTTCAATGTCTTCCCCAACTTGGATACCTAAGTGGGAAGACATGAGATCTGTCACCTTTCCAAACTGCTTGTTAGCTTTTTGACAAGTGAAGGCAAGAGACCGGAGATCAAAAGCTCAGATTTCGGTAAAAAGCAGACCTGAGTTACGGCGCTAGCTCGATCACTTCCTGGGACCTTGCGCGAGCTGCTTACAGTTTTTAAAACCCAGTTTTTTCATTTGCAAAATGCAGAGAGCAATAACACCCATTTTGTAGATTATGAGGACAAAATGAAATAAAGCATGAAAAACGCCTAGTACGTGAATAGTTAATAAAGAACATTCTGTTCACTAATCTTAGAAAAAATGATGATATTATGGAAAGAATATAAACTTTGAGACAGATAGATCTTGGAGTTCAAATCTCAGCTCCATCACGAACTAGCTTTGCAGCCTTGCCTCTCTGCCTCACATATTGCTTCTCTATGAAATAAGGAAAATTCATACCAACTTCATAGGGTTTTACGGGGATCGAAGGCTTATGGTAATAAAGCGCTCAGTCCCATGCATGGCACGAAGAGGACATTCGGCAAAGGTCAGACCTTCCTCTTCTCTTCCTACCTGGTTCTGGACACTGAATCTCGCCTACATGTGATGATCTGGCTCAGGAACACGTGCCCTCTCCACCTGCCCCAAGTTAAAAGGCCACGGAGCTGTTCGGCACCAGACGTCCACGTAGAAGGGCCTTAGTATTAATCCCATGTCTCGCCTGTAACCAAACTCACATTTGTAGCCAGCCAGCCAGCCCCATCACCAGTTGCATTTCCTTCTGCAAATAACCGTGGTAGAGCAGGCATGAAGGACAGGCAAGCATAATGAAAGGTCACAGATGAATATTTATCACCCAAGGGAAAGAGATTTGGATTATGGTTTGGCAGACTTAACAGACTAGCCATGTAACCTGTCAAGCCCATTTTAAAGGCTATAACTTAATTTGTGTTAAAGGGTCCAAAGTAGGCTGGGTTAACGAACCTCTGCCCAGCTGTCTGCCGTGCCTGTGGGTTTACAGACTCCCGACCACTGGGGTCCCGCCTCCTGCCCGGAGTGGGCTCCTGGCCCCGAGAACACTGCACCCCAGCCAACCTCGCTGCATCACCTCCTGTCACCTCTGCCCTCCTGTGTACCTCGGTGAGCTGGCCCCGCTCTGCTTCCTTCCTCTGTCTGTCTAGCTCTCCTTTCTCTCTCTCTCGTTTTCTTCGTCCTTCTGTTAACTAAGGAGTATTTCCCGAGAGCTGGCCTTGTGCGGGGCACTGTGGGAGACGAGGAGTTCCTGAAGAGAACAAGGCGGGGTTTAGGTCTAGCTGACACTGTACCTTTAAAAGCACGAAAGGTCATGACAGAAATTCTCTCGGGAAAACAGTCTGAGGTAACGCTGTCATAAAGCGTTCAGAAAAGGCCACTGTAGGTGACCAAGGAAGGCCTCCTCCAGGAGGGGACCCCAAGTTAGGATCCGATGGCGAGAAAGGAGCTGGTGGACAGCAAAGCCAGGCAGAGGGGACCGGACATGCGCAGGCCCGAGGTAGGAACAAGCCGGCGTGTTTAAGGAACAGAAAAGAAGTCAGTGTGGCCAGAGGGGTGTGAGGAAGAAAAGAGCTGGAAAGAGAGGCCCTGGAGAGGCAGGCAGGGGTCAGGCGGTGACAAACTTGCAGGCCTCCCTTAGGAGTTTTGATTTTAGTAGAAGAGCAATGTGGCACTATTTAAGTTCGTGGAACCTGCCAGGTGCCTTCCGCTCATGTCTCTGCACAGGATGGTCCTTTCGTCTGCCTGGGACATTCTGCCCACCTCTCACTAGCCTTTGGCTCGTTACTTACCTTAAACCTCCCCTTCCTCAAGGAAGCCTCTCTGCCCTTCTAACCACAGCACCCCGCATGGCTTCCGCTTGGCACTGACCGCATTTTTACAAATACATATTTAATGGTGCAATTGGTTGTTCAATGTCTCTTTTTCTGATTGGACTATAAGCTCCTTGAGGTAGGACCCCTTTGTGAATATAATCTCCAGCACTCAGCATAATGCTTGGTGCAGAGTCAAAGCTTGATAGTATTCATTACAAGAATGAATGAATGAATGAATGAGTGAGTGAGCAACTGAATTAACCAACGAATGCAACATTTAGAATTTCTTGAGATGGGTCCTTTGGATCCCACACTGGGACACTAGAACTGGCACCATGGCAACGATCCTGGCAGCAGCTCTGAGCCCTAAGATGGGGCCCGGTGGGCTGCCCACGTCTGGCCCCTCGGTCGGGGCATTCTCCAAGGATACACTGGCCGGGGGCATTCTTCACGTCATCCCCGGGGGCGGAGGTGGTGTTCATCTTCTCCGCGTTGGGGAACTGGCTCAGCAGCTGCATCTGGAAATCTTCTCTCCGCTCATACTCCTTCCCTCGGTAGATGAACACTTTGTTCTGCAGAGAAACGACACCTGTCAGAAATCTCAGGGCCCGGGCTTGGAGGACGTGGGCCAAGCAAAGCCAGAGGCTTGTGACAGGACTACTGGGCGATGGTGACCGCCTATAGATCCTTCTCCTCTCTGTTTCCCACCAAGGAAAGGAGGAGCTCAATCACTGACCTTCCAGCTGGGCACGCCATGCCTTTAAAAAGATTGGTTCTCAAGGGAGAGGAGATCGTGGGTGCTGAGAACTTCTTCAAACTACCCTAGGCACAGCTTCCAGAATAATTCCTCACTCAGCTTTCGCTATGTCACACCTACTCTCCTGTGCACATGATCGCAAGATTTCGCTCCTGCCTTTACTGGGCCATGTGGGCTGGGGCTGCAGGATGGAAGGGACCAGCATTAAAGTCCTTTCTCACTTGGCTTCTGACCCGAGCTCTCCAAGGGAACGCATTTCACCTGCCTTGGCCACGCGAGCCTCTTCTAGACTAGTAGTTGTCAAATAGGGTGTGATTTTGCCTCCTAAGGGACATTGCCAATGTCTGGAAATATTTTTGGTTGTCACAACTCAGGGAAGGGGGACTACTGGAACCTAGTGGGGAGAGGCCCGAGATGCTGCTAAATATCTGTTAATGCACAGGATGGTGCCACAATGAATGACCTAGTTCAAAATGTCAACAGAGCTGAGGTTCAGAAACCCTGTTCTAGATCAGATCTGTGCAGCCTCTGATGGCTTCTAAGTTCTTCTGTCCAAACTCACATCCGTCACTTCCATACATCAGTGCTTCTAAACCTGGTGGATCATCAGAGGAGCCTAGGAGACTTTTAGAAGTTCAGATTCCTAGGCCTCACTCTAGACAGGCTAGAAGCTGTGGGAGTAGGACCCAGACATATGTATTTTTAGCAAGTTCCTCGGGGGGTTCTGATTATACGATCGGGTTTGAGATGTCACCTCTCTTCTATCGAGGAAACGCTCACTATCTACCCCTTCTGCAGCTCATGTCCACTCTGGCTTCCACGGTGACTGATAACGGTGACTGATTCATCTTTTTGATTAGATCATATATCGCGTGGGATCAGAGATCAGATTTACTGTTTCTTTTGTATCTTCCTGAGCTCAGAATTGAACCACAGGCTCAGACCGGAAGGAAGCCTATAGCTGACCTAATCCAACTCTCTACATGACGAATGACTAATCTGCCAAAGCAGCGGTTCAGAAGCTGTGCTCCAAGAGTCCCTGAGGGTCCTCCAGAGCCTCGCCAGATCAAAGCTCTTGTCATAATAACAGTAAGCTGTTATTTGCCTTTCTCACCCTCATCCTCTCACGAGTGTGCATCTGAGTTTTATAGAGGCTGTGTGACGGGTGACATCACGACTGACTGAATGCAGAAGCGGGTCTAAGCACCTAGCTGTCTTCCAGATATTAAAGAGATTTGCAGAAATATGAAATAATCTCACTGTTTGTACTAATTTTTTATTGGAAAATATAGTTATTTTTCCTAAAGATGCAATTTATGTTAACACATGATGGGTTTATTATTATTTTAAAATAAGCTGATACATATTTTTACATTTTCTTAGTTTTAATTTTGAATATGGTAAAAATAGATAGCGCCTACAGATACAGAAGTTCTCTGGGGACCTCCGCAATTTTTAAGCGAGAAAAGGGGTCCAGAGTCCTAAAGGTCTGGGAAGCAGCGATCTGCAGTGTGTGCTGGGCAGTCGAGGTCCTCCGGCCTCTCTGTGAACACCTCATTCCAAGAACGGGGAGCTCATTACCTCACAAGGCAGCTCAGAGGGTGGCTGGAGGTGACGATGATGGACGGCACCGAGGGGCGAGCTGGCGTGGGGGCAGCGCTCACGGAGGAGAGCACAGTGCCTGTGCACTGGCAGATCTCATGGCACAGAGGGACGGCCGGGGTGCCAAGGCTCGGGGACCTGGCCTGTGACCGAGTCACCCGCCAACTCACCCGCAGAAAGGTGGGGAATCCCTGGCCGTAATACCCGACGGCGAAGTAGTCTGGCTTGGGCCGGAGGATTTTCATGATGTTTTCATAGAATTTTGCCTGCTGGATCTGAAAGAGGGAAACACGCTGCTTGTAACAACACAGATGTGTATCAAAGGCACATTCGACTCAAAGGCCACACTTCAGACACGGTCATTATATCAGATCAACGTGCCAAGTGTACTCATTTGCACATTCATGAATATGTCAGTAATTGTAACAGTACGTTCGGCCCTCTGTATCTGTGGGTTATACGTCCATAGATTCAACCAATCACAGATCAAAATATTTGAAAAAATTTCCCAGGAAGTCCCCCAACAACAACAACAACAACAACAACAACAACAACAAAAATCCCGAATAAAAACCCCTGAATTTGCCACTTGCTGAGTGCTACGCTGAATCCGTGCACATGAGGCGACGTGTAGGGTTACCCTGCTGTAGCCTATGTGCAAATAATAGGTTATGTGCAAATCCTATACCATTTATATAAAGAACTTGAGCATCTGCAGATTTTGTTACCTGTAAGGGGTCCTAGAACCAATCCCCCACTGATACCAAGGGACAACGGTAACGGTTATATTACCATACACCAGGTACCATGTGAATCACGCTACCTGTGCTGGCTCATTTGCTTGCGTCATCCTCATAACGGCCCCATGAATATCGTATCCCCATTTTGTAGATAGGGAAATGGTATCTCATAGCGCAGCCAGTAGGTCGGGCAGTGAACCTGGCTGGCTGCTGAGAGTCCCCATGGCGGGCACACTTCGTGCACACTAGGCATGTGTTCGTGAGGGTCTATGGACGGATGAGTGTTTCTGTCTTCCTGTATCAGCACATTTAACATTTATCGAGGCTAAGAGGTATGTGGTTTTCATATTTTAACATCCCTGGAAACAATTTGTATCTTACTTTACACCTGATGGCATCTTATAATTGGTGTTATTAGCCAGACAGGAATCATGACATGGCGCATTAAAAAGAACAGTGCACCTCACAAACACATGCATCTTAAATCTGATACAATATGGAAGATAAATGTGCATGGACCTGGGCATGAGC
This sequence comes from Pteropus vampyrus, assembly GCF_000151845.1. Classification (NCBI taxonomy): domain Eukaryota; kingdom Metazoa; phylum Chordata; class Mammalia; order Chiroptera; family Pteropodidae; genus Pteropus; species Pteropus vampyrus. Next base: position 45,368 of record NW_011888811.1, read on the forward strand.
CTTTGTGATGTGGGCTTGGTGCCCAGATGTGATCAGAGTGTGCATGAATGTGTACTGTGTGCGTGAGTGTGTTTGTGTGTACATGAATGCACACGTTTATAAGGCACGCGTGCCTCCACATCCACAAACACCTGTGTGGATACACTCGTGGGGCAGATGTAGGTGTTCTTGGGGCAAGTACATGTATGCTTGCATCATATCTTAGAACGCTATACTCCATTACCAACCCCCCACCAAAAAAGCTGTAAATCCTCTCCCGACACACTGCCTCTCATTTCACAGTTCACTGGAAACAGCTGGACTGGCCTCTCAAAATGGGCTAAGATGGGGCTCTGGGGTCCTGGCTCAGGTCACCAGGAAATAGGCGGGGAGCAAAGGAAAAGTTCTGCATCTTCCCTGCAGAGGCTGCCTCTCCGCCAAGCCTTGGCCTTTGCAGCACAAGCTAGATAGGCTGGCTTCCCCTCCCTTTCTACTTCCTGCACCAAATCACAAGCATCCAGGAGCTAATGGGGGAATGGCCAGATGGGGAGCATTTTCATGTGATTTATCGGTTAATCAGAAAGCACAAATTTGCGTTGTTATTTAATTGGCTCAGTGATTTGTGGGGATTTTACTGCAAATGGAGCACAGCGTTGTCGACTGGGCTTGCAACAGCAGCAGCCGCCCCTGTGCCAGGTAGGTACTTAACACTCTGTCCCAGGAGCTGTCCTGACGAGCTGTCCCAGAATTCCCCACTTGGAAATATTCCCAACTAGGAGGGAGCCGCTCGGCACAGCCTCAGCCTCGCTGGGCTCGGGCTCTACGTCCATCCCTTACCTAGTGAGTGCCCCACCCACCCCACCTGGCCTGCCTCGCTGGCGAGTCAAGGCCTGAGCACCCGGCCTCCAGGACAGTCAGCCCCGCTGGGGACGCCTTACCAGGTTCTGGCTGAGCAGCTCGTAGTCAAAGATCTCCATCTCATACTGTTCTGCCAGCTCCTTGCACAGGCTGATGGCCTCCTCCCACATCTGCAAAAAGATTGTGGAGACAAAGGTCAGGGGGCACCCCCAGGCTTGCAGAGCCCTTGTCAGGAAGGGACCTGGTGACTGTGCCTCCTGGGGTTGAGCTGCCCGCCTGGCTCCGGCCCAGCCTCAGCCTCCCGCGCCGGAGGCCGTGCTTCCCAACAGTACGACCCCCCTCCTCTGCCTCTCAGCCGAGTTTCCTCACAAATAATGCAGCGGCCACAGACTGGGCTAAACACTTAACTTACAGGCTCTCGAGACCTTCGCAACCCCTCTGAGAGGTGACTAGCAGTATTTTTACTTCCCAGGTGAGATACGGAGGTTCACGGGCAGAGCAACTGCCCCAGCTCAGATGCCCAACCAAAAGCAGGGCCAGCCTGCCCCCCTGGGGTGACCTGCGGCCTTAGAAATGCTTAGTAAGTGAGCCGTTGCCTCCCTTAGCCTCTCGTGTGCAGGTGGGGCAGGGAAGTGTTGGCCCCGTTTTCCACAGAGAAATGGTTCGCAGAGAAGCAAGCAGGTGGCCTGAGGTCAGAGGGCTCCTGGAGATCGAGACAGGGCCGGATCCAGTTCCCTGATGCTCGCGCCTGGGATCTCAGCATTCTGCTAATCCCGACACCTTTTCCTCCCGACTTTCTTTCCTCCCTCCTTCTCCCCCTTCTTTCTTCCCTTCCTCCCTCCCTCCTTCCCTACCTTCCTTTTGCTCTTTTCTTTTTTTTTTAATTGTAGAAAGAACATTTAATAGAGATCTACCCTCTTCACAGAATCCTAAGTTCACAACACGCACTGTCAGTATAGGCCTGGTGTCAAACGGCAGGTCTCTAGAACTCGGTTATCTTGTGTAACTGAAACTCTATGCCTGTCCTTTCTTAATGGGGTTATTTGGGGTGTGTGAGCGGGCAGGGGGGGCAGTGTAGAAGTAAAGGTGGGATTGGTATTAGAGTATTAAAAAGAGTGAGTAAACCTTTTTTTAAAATAGGTCTTTTCCATTTTTAAAAACAATTCTGAAAAAACAAACCCTGGACATAGGGGATCCTTTCTGTCCTCCCTCTCTGAGGCCGAAACCCATAGATACCCTCCATCTCAGACCAAGGGGTTGGGGACCCCTGCGGAGAGGCAGGGGGAGCACAGGGTGGGCTGGAGAGCTGGCGGTCTCAAGGGATTCGCACTACATTTCACATTCGGTTTAAAATGGAAGATGCGTCTGAATGGAGAAGCTGGGCGATGAGGGGGAGGAGAGAGCGGAGGCTGAGAAAATGCAGCGTGCACTCTGGAGCGAGAGTGCCCCCCTGTACCCAAGCATAAAAATAAACAACAGAGCAGAGTGGAGGTGCCGCAGCTGTAAACCTGCAGACAGCCCAGAGATCGGTGCAAAATGCTTTCTGTGCCAGGAGGAACCACGTCCCTGGTAGTAACACCCCTGGGCTGGGCCAGGGGGATGCCTGGCTCAAGTGGAGGTCTTTGCCAACTTCCCACTGTAATATGCCAGAGACGCTCTCTCTATGTGTGTTAAGAGACCACTAATGGACCAGGATGGGTACCGGGCAGGAAGGCAGGTACCTGAGATTTCCTTTCAGGTGTCCCTGTGGTCACTGGGACCTCTGATAGTCACTGATCTCTCTGAGTGTGATATATTGTAGCACCTGCTGAATTATGACATGGTATGGTGTGCAGTGATGGAGAGATATAAAGATGGATAAGACATAGTCTCTGCTTTCATGAAACATGGTGGGTGAAGCCTACATAAAAATAGATGTAATAGTTGGGTTTTGAGGGATGTAGAGGAGTCTATCAGGTGATGACAGATGGATTTGTGGAGTAGAGAGCCACTGTGTGTGTCTGTAGCAATGAGTTTCTATGAGGAGAGATCTGGGGAAAAGAAGCTGAAGGTGTGCTAAGGAGTTTGAGCTTCATTCTAGAAGCTTCCACAGCAGTGGCTTTCAGAGTGAGCTGTACCCAGCTTCTCCCTCCTCTCTACTCCCAAAGTACTTCATTATCATCTTGTTCCTGCCCCTCCCCGATTATTGCACAGCACCAAAGAATAACATGCAAAGATCGTAACTGGCATGCCTTTTGCCAGCCGGGCGGTGAGGTCCCTGAGCCTGCGGCTCAAGCCTTTTTCCTGTGTGCTCAGCACAAGGTGGGCTGAACTGGACACCGGGTAGAGGACAAAGCTCAGCATGCACTAGTAAGCTCTGGCTTGCTGTCCCATGGGGCAGGAGGTTCCAGGGATGACAGAGTCTCTGCCCTCAAGAGGCTTATAATTGTAAATTATGAGAAGTGTTCTCCAACTGCTCAACTCCTGGGAATTTATAAGTCCTTCCCAGACATTACCTCATTTCGTCTTTCCAGGGAAGGTGGGGAGATCAGACTAAGTCAGATGCGAGATCAGACTAAGACAGGGCAGACCGAAATGAACTGTGAGAGGCCTTGCGAGCCCCGGGGAAAGCTTGTAGGTAAGCTGGAGGACTCGAGGAGGCTCGAAGGAGGAAGTGGCCCATCGACCTGGGCCCTGAGGACAGTCAGGTGATAATGGTGAGAGTTAAAGTTTAATAAGATATTATTGCGAAGCAGGTCCTATGCTAGATGCTCTACGTGCATTTTCTCACCTAGTTTTCACACTATTAGATGCAGGTACCATTAGCATCTTACCATTATGGGTAGGGAATTGGAGTTTCTGAGAAGTCAGGGGAACTGTGGGCGGTAGAGGAGCAAGATCTGAAACCCAGGCCATCTGGCTTCAGAGCCTGAGCACTTAGCCACCACGCCACGCCTCCTACAGGACGAGTGCCAGCACTTGGGCTGGTGCTTGGAGGGTGGGCAGCAGGTGGTCTGACTAGTCTCCTGACCAAACTCAACCAAGCATTCTATCCTTGCTGTTTAGAGATCCACGATGGTACCACAATGTCATTTGTACGTTCAATTCAATCATTTTTTCAACATGTATTCAATGGGCCCCGTATGTCAGGCTCTGTTCTAGCCACTGAGCATTCAGCAGTGGACAGGTCTCCGCACTCATGGCATTCTAAAGTGAGGAGCCAGACAACGAACAAGTAAAAAAATGAACGAGGTGATGTATGATGGTGACGAGTGCACTGAAGAGGCAATATGGGTGACTCAGGGCAGGGGTGTTGCTTTGTCTAGGGTCAGGGAAGGCCTTTTTCAAGACGTGACATACGAGGAAAGCCTTGAGCTGTGATAAGGAGCCAC
>NW_011888811.1:51304-52588 GCF_000151845.1 Pteropus vampyrus
ACTAAGTACTGTAAATGCCTCAGATCATTTAATCCTCATGACACTCTTGTAAAATGGGTCCACTGAGGACTCCCATTTTCAGATGAGAAAACTGTAGCCTGGAAAAGTCATGGACCCCTCTAGCCAGAAGTATTCGACTTTATACTGAAGATTCTGGCTACTGCAATATGACGAGTAAGGAAAATCCGGAAGAACTAAACAGCTTGTCAGAAGCCGTGCGCTAATAAATGGAAAAGCTGGAACATGATCCTAGGCTAATTGCCTTTAGAGCCCATGCTCTAATCATTTTAGTATTCCAGGCGCATGAACAAGCCACGGCACTGTGTTTTCTGCGGACAAAGGAAGTACATTTTTTCTGGTAAGAGAAAAACGGGGCTAGAGGCTGGACAATCGCGCCGAGGCCTGGAGCTATCAGCAGGGAGAATCTACTATTCAACCATAATCACATTCCCACCTCCTGTCCCTTTGCAATATGACATTCCAATTCTGATCCTTAGGATGACTCACGGTTGAGGGGTGTTGAGGAGAAGGGTGCTCTGGTCAATTCTTAGATATTTGATACATGATAAGCATTAAAGGGCTGTGAATTAACTTTTTTGTTAATAATTTTGCGCATCTGTAAAACGGCAATGCCCACAAAACCTACCTATGAATTTGCTGGGAATATAACAGACCGTGTATGTTCATTACTGCTAATATATGTGAATTTACACTGAAAGTGATTAGCCTGTGGCAGCACTGAACAATGACAGCTATTAACTACTATCATTGTGAACTTGGTTCTTTTATGAAACATTTCCTCCTGCCGCTGTTGGAAACAGAATTCAGAGCCGAAGAAGCACTGCTTCGGGGACTTGCATGTGATCAGGAGCATTTATTTAAACCCAACTCTTAGTACTTTGGTGAAGAGAAGATGCTATCATGCAATGCCCTTGGTCTCTTCCTCTGCGAGGCAGGCGCTGTCCGTAATCATGCCAAGATTCTGTCCTGACTGCATAACTACAGGGAACAAAGGGCTTCTCAGGCATCTGCACTCAAAGCAGGTCTCGATGCTCATGAGGGCTTGGGTTCCTATTGGAAGAAAGCTTTCTGCACAGAATGTTGCCAAAGGAGGAGCTAACGTTTCATGTCCCTGGCCACATAAAACATGGCCAGTGAGCCAAGTGTAGGCTGCCCGACCTCAGAGTAGGGACTGCCAAAGATTTAAGGGGAAAGAAGTTCAACTCGTGATTTTCGATAACTAAAGAGCCAGGACACCCTGGTGACTTTTGCTCATTTTTTTTT
>NW_011888811.1:53698-58731 GCF_000151845.1 Pteropus vampyrus
AATGTCTAAATTTTTAAAATTTGGCAATCAATTAAAAAATATTTTTTAAATGCTATGCCTGCCAAACAGAGCAGATTTTCAGACTACATCCTGTTTACAATGTCTGGTTTAGGCAAATGTGGTTTTCCTAGATTACTATAGGACTCAGATCTCCGAAGCTTATGGAGATCTGGGATTCGCCATCTGTGTTTCTAAAATGGGAAGGAGAGGAGACAGGCTGGAGAGAGGGAACCATGTGCTAGGCACTTTACCTGCAGCATCTCATGTGATCCTCCAAGGGTAGAATGAAAACGCCCTACACGGGGAACTTTGGCCCAGGGAGACTGAATGGTTTATCTAAGGTCATGGAAAAACAGGGCGAAGACCCCTGGCCCTTCCAACCCCAGAACTTTGTACTACTGCAATGAGTTGTGTCTAGTGCTGTTCTAAGTACTCTCCAACCTCAGGACAACCTATGGCATTATCTTTTTTCCTATTTCTGGAATAAAACTAAACTAAGCATGTAAGCACATGTGCAGTAACAGTGGAGTTCAGACTTGGAGTCTCTGGCCTTTGACAGGATGTCTCAGAAGCCTTGAAGTTTCATGAACCTCATGGTCAATTCCACCTGTGGGTTCTTGTCCCATAAAGCTACAAGGAAAGATATATATATCCAAGAATTTGGTCATTGTGTTATTTATGATAGGAAAAGTTGGAAACAACCTAAATGTAGGATTGGTTATATAAATTGTGGTATATTCTAGAAAGAGAATTTTATAGTTTCATTAAAAATGATGTTGAAATACACCTGTTGACATGGAATTCTTGTCAAGCAAAGAATAAATTATGAGCACTGTGGTCACATTTTTGCAAAAACATGCTTGCACAGAATTCAATCTATATGTAAATATAAAAGAGTCGGAAATATGTATATATTATGAGAGTTTCTTTCATTTTTTGTTTTGCTTGTCTGTATTTTATGAGTTTTTGTTTTGGTAATTAATATGTATCATTTTTGTAATAAGTAAAAATAACAATAATTTTTTTTTAACTTTGGAGAAAAAAATATGAGATTCTGAGAAAAACTGGTCAGGGAGTTCTCCGCTCCAGGCTAATGTCCCCAGAGAAATCCTTCATGATATGTTCGAAGAAGTATCTTCTAAATGCCTATAAGAAAGTGGCCTCAAGCATTTGGTATTTCTTTCTCTTTGAAACTGGGCTGGCCAATGATCCGACTACATGCTTTATAAACCCTGGACTAAGGCTTCACATGCCAGCTTCGCGACAAATGCAAGTACAATTCACCAGCTCCACTCACAAGGTGGGTTAAGGAGAGTGTGATCTGTGGATACTGCAAAACAGTATGGCAGGTCAGAGAACTCCAAGTGAATTCTGGGGGCTGATTAAAGGAAAAATGGAAGGAGTTAAGTCTGGGGAGATGGACAGGAACCAGAACACAGAGGGCCTGAATGCTAAGAAGGTAAGTTTAAATTCTATCCTGAAGACGGTGGGGAGCCATCGATGGATTTTGAGCAGGAGAGTGACACAGCAGGTCTGGGTTTTAGAAAACAAACATCTTACCTGATGTACATCTCTTCCCGATTGTTATCTTTGTAGAAATTCTAGGTAGGGGAGGAAAACAGTGATGAGAGTTTTTCTTTGCAGAGCGGCAGGGGTGGAGGGTGTAGCGGTAGAGATGAGCGGAAGACGGCTATTGACTCTCTGGGCGCCCGGAGATGGGAGCACGAAATTTACTTTCCTGAATGCATCCAACGGCCTCGATAGAAGATTCTGCCTTGCAAGTCACTTCCCTGAGCCTCAGACTATGCAAGGGACAGAGGAAGCATCTCCGCCATCACATAGCAGGGGGTGCAGCTGAGCTACTGGCTGCGCTGAGAGGTGAGCTGCCAAGACCGAGGCACTCTACTTGGACAGAGTCAAGGCAGCCCCGCTTGATCTTTAACAGCTCAGACCCTGTGCTGAGTCAGCCCTGAGTTGGAATCAGAGTAACAGCAATAATCAGAGTAAGAGTAATTGTAATCATAGTAGATCCCAGTGATGATAACAGATCATAACTCCTAGAACTATCAGGAGTTACGATGAGATTCCATAGCCAAAAACGTTTAAACTTGGCAACACCGAGGAAGCCCAGTTCCTATTCCAGCCTGGGGGTCATTTAGACCGGTAATTGTCCTGAGCTCCGCCACCAGAGATCCTGACCCCACACACTTTTAAAGAAGTCCTTACAGAATCTGAGCCAGGAGGTCATGATCTGATCCACGAGTCAGACTAGGAGAGAGCCCTGGTTTAATCCAACGCACCCACGTGCACTTGGAGCTGAGAGGGGAGGTGACGTGTCCCACATGCTCCAGAGCGGTCAGTAGGCAGCACAGCCATGCTGGACCTCAGCTCTCCTGATCCCCCACCCCCATCACCACCATCCACCATCCTGTCCTCTTCCCTGACACTATATAGACACCAAAAACTGGCAAGGTCTAATTGCTTCTAGAACTGCCAGTCCTAAGCTTTCTCCCTGGTCAGTCTGACTGTTGAAGGTCAATTTCTTCAACCGGCTTCTGCCTCCTCATAGAGAGAAACTGCTAAACTCCTGGAAAACCCCTCTTCATGCTCTGTATGTAAATTGGGCCTGGTGGAGTTACTAGCAATGAATTCCTTTCTGCTGTAATCAGGATTTTTAAACTCTGCTTAGCATTTTGGAAAATCCATGGCAATATCTACGCTGTTAAGGAAACCGAGGCCACACTACAGAACTATGGGGACCGGATTTGTACACTATTTCTATAACACTGGGAATGGCAGGGGGTTTATTGTGATGGACGCCACATGGCCTTTGGCCAGCCTTATTTATTTAAACCACTTTACAGTGGGCAGACATGGTGGATGTGAAGCGCTGAGGCTGCTGCTACTTGGCTTGTGACCGTGTCGCAGGACACATGAAAGGAGACTGCCCACGGCAAGTCCTGTGCTACCGGGGTTGAGAGCCGGGGCTGGGATTAGCTTCCCTAGTTAGCTTGTCCCACAGCAATTTTCTATAAATTCTAATTACGAGTATTCCTTCATTCTGTAAGAGATGGAAACTAACACGCAGTGAGCATTTAATCGTGGGCTGGGGCTGCATAGCCTGTGAAAAAGGTACTGTTATTCCCTCCAGATAAGCAAACTAAACCTGTAGAAAACTTCCCTGACTTGTCTATTCTATTAATTAACGGAGGTAGGATGAGAGTCCATGGGCCGTGTGATTCCAAAGCTCATACGCTGAATCACTTTCTAGAGCAGCCTGTTAAGTGCTAAAGGGAATATATTCATACCCATTTCATATGTAAGGAACCTGAGGCACGGAAAGGTGAAGTGACGCCTTAGGACGCAGAGCTGGCAGATGGCAGAGTAGGGCTTCACTCCCATGTCTGTCTGATTTCCAGAGCCCTTAGTGCTGCTTCCCCGCCCGGAGCAACAGTAGACCCCAAAGCCAGGCCTGCCCCCGGGACTCGGTCTGAATGGGCTGTGGGGAGGGCTGGCCAGGCCACGCACCAGCAGGTTCACAGTGCAGCTCATGCGGTTGTCTTTGCTCTCGTCCGTCATCACCGCCCGGTAGTCCAGCAGCTTCTCCAGCAGGCCTCTAACCAGGCTCACGAAGTTCTCCACAGATTGGGAGATGGCTGGGTGCTCGGCAGCACACGCCACCAGGCTGTGGGCACAGAACGGACGGAGGGCAGTGAGCTCAAGGCCAGGGGAGAAAGAGCATGCTGGGGGGCGAGGGGGTGGGGGTGCAGTGGAGTGGGTGGAGCACAAGCCAGGTAAGCCAGCGAATCCGCGATCCCCTGGTTCGCTGGCTCATTTTGTTCACTTACGCAATCATTTATTCACCTATAGACTTACCTGCCCGTACAGCAGTTCAATGGACTGCAGTTCAATTGACCCATGCAACTCTAACCTACATTATTTGGGGATCCACTGTGATTTTCCCCCCGCCATCAAAATGGGAAAAAGTGAAAAGAGAAATACATTTCCAGCGTGGGCCATGGTGGGAAATGGTCACTGTTACACACCTACCTTGGGAGTAAATCGGAACAACTTTTTGGGGCAGCAATTTTCATATTCTCAGAATTGCAAATGTACATATCCTTTGACCCAACAATTCTACTTCAGGGAATCTATGCTACAGAAATTTTCCCAGAAATATTCAAAGATATGTTTATAATACCGATAAATTATATCTAATAGTGAAATAGTTGGAACCATCTTAAATTTCCATCAATAGGCAAATGGTTAAATAAAGCACATTCACAAAATGTAATTCTATGAAGCCATTAAAAAAAGTATGAGAGATCGATATGTTTTGACATAAAAAGCTGTACAAAATAGATAATTGAGAAAAGTCAGTCTCAGAATAATATTTGTTTTTAACCAATTCACGTGGAGCCTACCACATCCCAGGCATTGCTCTAAACATCTTAAAAATTTTAACTCAGTTAATCTCCCATCACAGTCTGAAGAGATGAGATGTTTGCAGATGGGGAAACTAAGGTACAGAGAGGTCAATTAACTTGTCCAAGATCACACAGTTGGCAAATATCGACAGTCTGGCCCCAGCATCTGTGATCTCAACCACCAAATGCTACAGGTAAGTTAAAGGGCATGTCTGTGTCATGCGTCCGTGTGTTGATAAACGTGTGTGATACGGTCAGGAACGATAAACACCAAACTCTCAGCGGTGGTCGCTTCTGAAAAGGGATCTAGGTTGGAAAACAGAGGAAGGCGATGCTCGCATTTTGATTTAAATGTGCATCTATTATTTGAAAATATTACTTTGTTGTAATATTGATATTCTAAATTTTAAAAACAAAAATGAAAGACGTGGGATTCCGTAAGCACCTCTTAGTTGCTAGGTGTTGTGTGGGGTGTGGATGGGGAGAAAGACATAAAATAAAAAAAGAAATGCCAGAAAGAATCGTGCCTACCCTCAGACAGCCCACAGGCTAGGTGAGGCAAGACAGATGGATTAAAATTTTTATTAATGACTACTTATTAGTCAC
>NW_011888811.1:59686-66874 GCF_000151845.1 Pteropus vampyrus
GAAGAACAAAGTCTTGGCTTTCTTAGTTTCTCTATCTTAAGGCAAGAGGTAAGAAAGCTGCTCATATGGCCTAGGATTATGAGATGAATGGGCAGATTGGTTTGAAATCATCCATCCATCCACTAAGCATGTACTGTTCTAGAAACTGGGGGTTCACTGACCCCCAGGGGATCACAGTCTAGCAAGGGAAGCAGATACAGAAATAAAAACTTACCAAAATATATAATGGGGCCACTATTTATGGAGTACTACCTACGTTCCAGAGACTGTGCTGGACTATCTTGTTTAATACTCACAAAATCTCCTTGACTTAAGTATTATTAAGACCTTCGGTTTATAAATGAGGCCTGAGGCCCATGGGGCTGGGCTCTAATCTTGGTCCTGTCAAGGTCAAACAGTTGTTCCTCTCCTTCGAGTCCTACAACTGAGTCTAAGTGGCAATTTAAAGGGCTGTGGGAACGTTCAGGCGATGCGGAGAACTCCTCAGTGCTGGAAGCAGAGGCCCTGCTCCTGCCTTCGGGGCTGGAGGGAGCTCACACCTCGAACTGACTTGCATTTAGCATGGAGGCCTTCAGGAGGCGCCGCCCAGCTCCACATTCTCCATCGGTGCTGGCAGAACTAGACTTTAATTTATTCCTTTAAAAACTATGTACGAAGCGCCTCTTAGGACAGGTGTTCTTTCAGGTACTAAACTGGTTGGGTGGGATCCAGGCCCCAGAACACCCATTCTCTGTCCCCTTTAGCCTTCCAGGCCCCTCGCTGCTTCTAGAAATATTTTCAAGCAGATGGAATACAGGAGGGTGGAGTGTGTCTGACTACTCCATTCACTGTGGGACCCTCACTTTAAGACAGATATGGAAGGGCTGGGGGAACTAAGGATGACTAGCCCAGAGGAGACAAGACAGGTAGGCTCATGGCTTCAAATGATCACATCACTATCCGCTCGGAGATTAAGAACAATAGCTAATATTTCTGGACTGCCTATGAGGTGTCAGAAGCTGCACTGAGCATTTTACATGACATTTTTTCGTTACTCTCAAGAAAAAGTATAAGAGCTAGATGGCATTTTTATCCCTAATTTGAAGATAAAGAAACGGAGGCTCAGAAAGTTCGAAGGAAGGGAGACTTGGCCAACGGACGTTCTGATGGGGTTCTGACTCCTTGGGTTGGGCTCGATTAGTTTTGTAAAAATCACTGACACCTCTACCTCAGGAGAAAAATAATGAGCTGTTTTTCATTTCCTCGACCTCTAAGTGTTCCTCTGATAAATAATCACTCAGGAAGGATTTGAAAATCCTGCTGATCATCCAAAGACTGCCACAGAACCCCATCCGCTTATAAAAATGGAAATTGCCAGCAATATACATGGTTTTACTTCTGGTCAATATTTAGATTTTCCTTTTTAAAACTTCAAGATAAACATTGACTCGGGCAAAATGTCACTTTTTCCCCTGGACAATCAGCCTCAGTACCCACCCGAGCAGAGGTAGGTTTCTCCTGGAGGAGTGGCATTTGCATTCCAGGTGTTTAGTGAAGGCTGTGCACAGTGACCACATGGGCCAAGGGACTGGCTGGGGAGGTGTTGCCTGGGACCCCACTCTGCCCGCTGGGCGGAGCCGGGCGAGGGTCACAGCGAGGGTTAGAGCAAGGCCTTTACTCTGTCTTGTTGTTAAAGTTAAAATATTCAAAGAATATTAGGGGAAAAAAATCAGAGTTATATCAGAGACTTATACAAATCGAAGAATCTATAGTTAGGAGGAAATTTGGGATGTCAGAGCCACATTCCTAAATCTGGGGAGAAGTCCTGGGGGTTGGGGGGAGGTGGCAATTACCACGGTGTCAGCGAGGGAAGCAGAGGCAGGGATCAAAGTCCGTTTAGTGAGCTTTTACCTGCTGTGAGCCAGATGCTTTATAGTTATTCAGTCATCAAAATAACCACAGGAGGCTTATTATCCCCATTTTACAGATGGGGATAATAAGCCAAAGACGTTGCATGATTGGCCCAAAGTCTACAGCTAAGTGGGAAAACCAGAACAGAGACTTCCTGAGCCTCAAGGGCCACCTCTGTGAAATGGGGACCAAAGAGAGTAAACTCGACGAAAGGAGATGATACAGAAAGAGACCTGAGCACGGCATCCACGCACTGCCTGTGCTCCACACACGCCACTCATGGCCAATAGCATCCGTGATCTCTGGGGAAGGACAGAGCCACCAGCCCCCTGGAGTCCCGAGTCCTCCAGCCTCAGGCCAACCTTCCCCGCTCCTTCCGTGCTGGGCACTGAACTTACATGGACTCCAGCAGCTGCATGTACTGCTCATCCCCTCGGCCACCTTCCACCTCGTGGTCCAGCTTGAGGATGATTTCGTTTTCAAACTGAAGAAGTCAGATATGAAAATCAACGATAACATTAGATGGCTGAATGTCGGGATTAGTCAGTTCATTATTCTAACCAAAAATTTAGGGAGCACCCATCACCTCCCAGGTTAGTGCTGGGAACTGGGAATACGAAACGGAACAGGATGCTGTGTCTGCCTTTTAGGAATTCCCAGAGAGTACAGATGAACAGTAGATGATAAATGCTGTAGAAGAAAGATGGGCATAAGGGAGAGAAAGAGGGGAGGAATCAGGGAAGGCTCACAGCCCATGTCATTCGAGCTTGTAGAAATGTTGCAGGAAAATGAAAAGGGACAGGGCGTTCCGCGCAGAAGACACAGCACGTGCAAAGGCACGGAGGCATGTAACAGAGCGTTGCATCCTCAGGGAAGAGCATGTCGTTGCGGACAGCTACCATTTCTGCCATCCTAGTCTTCCTTTCTCCACACTTTGGCAGTCACATCAGCCCTAATCTCAGTCTGTGGGACTTAGGTGGGCTGACCGTACCTCCCTAGCTCCAGGTGTGGGTACATGGCACACGCTTAGCTCCTAATCGCTATCGTTCGCCATCCAGATTCTAGGATTAATAAAGGCCCAGACAAAGCCGGTGACTCAAATCTGAGGCTTTGTTGGGACTCTTAGCAAAGTCTTTCCGTTCTACTTGAAGGTTGCAAGTCTGAGGCTGCTGGAGATGACCTCAGTGACAGAGCCTGACTGAGAATGCCATCGACACAGAGGAAAGCAGAGAGGAGATGGAAAGAGACTGAAATCCGATGTCACTTTTGAGCTCCAGAATCCAGCCCTACCTGAAGCTGTCCTAGTTAACATGAGCTGATGCCTCAGAGAGTCAAGACTGTTGACAAATGGAGTGATCAGAGATCAGACAAGCTAAGTGACCCGAGAGTAAGTCTACACCCACAGTTCTAACAAATCTTGTAACACTGAATTCAGAGTGTTCTGTCTCCCGGCTTTCAATGTCGAGAAGCATTTCACCCAGTTGAGTTCATGGCTTATTCAATATTTTGAAGGTCCGTATGGTGTCTCTTTTACATGACTGTAATGAAAAATGGTTTGTCTCGTTTTAATATTATACCCTGATGAGTCCATCCGAATCATGAAGTCCACTCATTTCCCATGTTACCACCAAATAAGAACCTGGCACCTGAAGAAGGGAAGGGGGCCCTTGGCAACGGTCACCAAGGTCAAGGGAGCCCTGGGGTACTCCCGGCTCCTAACTCAGCCTCTTTACCCTCAGTCCTCATAATAACTCCGTGAGGTCTGGAGGTCGAGGATCACTTTCGAATGTGACCATGCATGGAAAGCAGCCAGCCCCTGCTTGGCGCCACCCCTCAGTAAGTGTCTGTTATTATTACGGGTGAAGAAGTAGAGGCTCGGAGCATTTAAATGGCTTGTCCACAGTCTCAGATAAATGGCAGAGACTTTCTGGCGGGCTCTTCCTAGTATAGTAACCAGTTTCGGTTTTGTGGGTCAGTCTGCCACAGTGATTCAATGATTGAACATTGCTATTGCAGCCTTAGATGACACACAAACAAACCTGCACAGCTGGATGCCAATAACACTTTGTTTACAAAAACAAGACTCAGCCTGCAAGGCTACGTTCATTGATCCCCTCTCGATATTATAGGTGTGACAGCGGTACCCAGCTCCCGGCATGGGGAGTTAGGGCGAGCAGAGGTGTTCTTCAGTGGAGCATGCGCTCAAGTGAGCATGGGGGTGGGAGGGGGTGCTCGTCTTCTTACAGTGACTGCTAATGTTATCGCTATGGTGCTGAACGCTCCTGGGAAGCAGCTCTGGGGGAGAAAACCAGCCTTCTCTCTTGTCTGAGCTTGCCTTTAGTGCAGAGAACTGGATGGGGGGAAATAAGCACTTGTCTCAGGGTCACAAAAGAGCCTGCAGGGAGGGAAATTAAAGGGTGCTGGGATGTGCAGAGCTGGGTGACGCCACACCAAGCCTGGGCCCTCTGGGGAGGGCTGGAGAGCGAAGGTCTCAGTCAAACCTATCAGTCAAGTGAGGAGGGATTAGTGCTCCACCGACTGGGGCGGACTGGCCCGGGCCACCCCTGGGCAGGTGCCCTGTTGGGAGCAGCTGTGACCACAGCCTTTGGCATCAGACAAGCCTGGTTTGAGGCTTGCTTGATTGTTTTCCATCCATGTGACCTTGGGCAAGTTACTAAGCCTTTCTGAGGCTGTTTTCTTACCTATTAAATGGAGATTTAAAACAACACCTACTGTACAGTGGTGCTGGGGGAGTCAATGGGAAGACACGTGTAAAAAGGCCAGCATGGCACTTGGAGCATAGTAAGTGCTCAATTCCTGTTAGCAATTATCATTATGGCATTGTTGACGCTGTTCTCATCATTAGCATCGTAATCTGATATAATCTTTAAGACAGCTAAGATGGTGGTCATCCACTCTCATTACCCTACGTTACAAAAACTCACTGGAATGTTCTTCTCCGTGCTGAGGCTCTTCCTCTGAAATGTGGAGGGATGGGGGTCTCAAGGCCTCCATTCATCCTGAGAACACGGACATGGTACCCACCACCTTCAAGTCAGACATTTGACAGTTGCTAGGAGTTTAGGGCTAAGAGCCCAGCGTTGGCCCTCAGAGCTCACAGTCTCATGATGGAGACAGGCCTCGGGGCAGATCGTCATACTATGAGCCCAGGTGATATGCCTGAGATCCATACAGGAGGGCAAGACACATTCCACTCTGACTGGGGCGCAGCTATGCCAGCCACAGTGTGGCCATCCCAAGGCCGTTCTTGCTGAATCTGCCCTGTCCACAGCCCCAGTGAGGGAATCATGGAGTGTGCCAGGGCTGGGACATCCAGTCCCTGGCAAAGGACACCCCTGACATGGTCCGGGGTGAAGTCTACACTCACAAGGGGTAAAGGTTATCAGTCAAATGCATCGGCTATCCAATTTGGGCTACAGGGCGAACGGGAAAGTCTGGCAGTGAGGCTGCAGAAGAAACTCAGAGCAGAAAGGAGACTGCCTTGGAGCCTCTCCTCCCCTCCCTCACCAGAGCCCATCGGAGTCTAACGCCTCCCTGTTCCAGGTCCAGCCATGCACATCCTGCTTAAGCAAATCTTTGTGTCTTGCATCCAGATAAACCACAGCCCCAGGAAACAGAAAAGGTTTTCCCAAAATGTGAGGCTTCAGCTGTAGGATGACTAAGGTCTCTTTGGTTGAAGAAATCAAAGGGAGAGGCCACACAGGGGGAGGTCAGCGAGAGAGCTGCCCGACTTCGGGAATCAGGCCAGAGGCCAGTATAAGCCGGGAGCCAGGCCCTGCTAAGGTTTCCTCTAAGCTTTGCTAGTCCCTTTACGAAACTCAAATTTTGGATTTCCTTCTTCTGGCCATGTGGTTCTTCTCGTATCTGGTTATTTTGGCATCGCATACTCACACCAGTTTGTACATGAAACCTTCTGGGTTTCAGACCTCAGTTCTTGGGTTCACTCTGGATCCAGCCGTCGGGGCTACTTGGGGCTCATGGGGACCTCGCCTCCTCCCTTTCCTGCGATACTTCTCATGGATGCTTACTCTGAATCAAACAGCCATGCCTGGGTCTGCTCATCCAAAGCTGAGTAACCACCAAGCACGCCAGCTGGTTTTCGCATGGGAAGCTGCCCCACTGGTCAGGCTGACTTTCCTGTCTCTTTTGATAAAAGAGAAACGAAGAGAAGCAACTGGGGAACATGCTTACGACGAACACACGCCTGGAGCGAGGTGCCCAAGGCTGACCGCACTCATGGAAAGCAGGTGGTGCGTGTCATGGGGATGTCACAGTAAGGAAATTCTTCAGGGCAGGAAAACCACATTATAGGCAAGCCTCTGAAGACACGAGGCCACCAAACACGGCTGTCAGGACATAATCCAGAAATGGCTGAGGTTCGCTTCTCTTTAGGACCATCAGGTATCTGGAGGGTTTCTTTTGCATACCTGTTCCCAGGGCATCTTCTAAGCCAGCCGGTGCCCACACCTTTGGAGGGAGTGCTGATCTGAGGGTGAGCACGATGCCTTCGTCTCATGTCGTGTGCCCTTAGCATGTTCCCAAGCTTCACGGGCTTTGCTTCCCCTTTAAAAGGCAGTGGATTCCAAACTGCCTTCGATCACTCAGTCCAGGGATCGCCTTCCCCTCCTCCCAGATCGACTAGTTGAATGTGCTCTTTTTCTCCATCTGAACTCCTCAACCTGATTTTTTACAGGCTTCTTGTAGAGGGGGCCTTTCCGAGGTCAGGACCTTTCCGGGGTGGGGGAGCCCCGCGAACCCCTGAGTGAGGCGAGTACCCTCTCAGGGTGGCACTGAGCTCACTCATCTCCTTTTCCTCTTAGAACAATGTTTCCCAAACTGACTGGCGGAATGGAGCATCCAACCGATGTTTCTTGAACAAATAAATTGGAGAAATGAAACAGGTCTGTTACTGTATGACTTCTTCATGCCTTGACTGTGTTACTGGGCACTGGGAACCTCCAAGAGGGCTTCTGATACACGGCGGGCTCCAAAGGTATGTAGCCTCGACATCCTCTTTCCCAGAGCATCCAGTGGGGTTGGTGCTCCACAGAACACGGTTTGAGAAAGCACTGCTTGACAAGATGTCATTCATTCCTTCATTCAGCCGACATTCACTACAATCGTGCCAGCGGCTGGATAGTGCAGTGGGCACAACGTGGGTTTGGGATCATGGTGACCTGTGTGTTACAGCCTCTGCTCCGCCTCTTTCTTGATGTGTGACTTCAGGCAAGTGACTTCATTTCTCTAAGCCTCAGTGTTTTCATTTTTAAAAAGGGG
>NW_011888811.1:69304-71601 GCF_000151845.1 Pteropus vampyrus
GGGTCGGACACCCCGCGCTTGCTTGTGACCATCTTCCCATCCACCTTTGCAATGATGTCTTTGAGGAATCATTCGATAAACATCTGCCTCCCCCACCGAGGACTGCATGAGAGTAGAGACCATGTCTGTTCTCACCGCTGTATCTGTGGCACTGAGCACAGGACATATTAGATACTCAACGAATGTCTGTGGAATGAGGAAATGATTTTGTCTAGCTCTTACACTCACTCGCTATGTGATCTGAATATATGTCTTATAAAAAGGCAATAGCAGTGCCCACCTGTTGAGAAGACCATGTGAAAATATTCCTGCGTGTACTTAGCACAGAGCCCAGAAGAATCAGTGCCCCGGGGCCCAGGTAGTGTGCCCTACTGGTTAAGGGCACTGATTCTGGAGCTAGAATCAAGAGCCTCCACTATCGGCTAGCTAAATGACAGTGGGCAAGTTAATCTCACCTCCTGGAACCTCGGCGTCCTCATCTGTAACATGGGAGAATAATAATATTTGTTTCATAGGGTCGTTATGAAGAATAAATGACCTATTGTTTACCAAGTGCCTAGAACAGTGCTTGGCACAAAGCATATTTACAATAGTGTTAGCGATTACTGTTGTGATGTTTGGCCCAAATGAGCCACAAAGGGGAGCCTGGCAGAGGAGACTGGTGCAAACTCCTCAGAACACACACATCAGTGTGGCAGAGAAGGGGAAGGAAGGGGGTGCTTAGTGATGGCAGGATTTCCTGGGGAGCGAGGGCAAGCACATCCAAGAGACCCTGCCATTGAAGCTGACACCCGGGTGTTTCATCAGCAGCTGCCTCGTTCTCCTCTTGAGTATCAGAGCCGAGAAACCCATCCTGGTTTCCCCCATTGTCAGGACGAACTTGGGTGGTCTCTGCCTGGGGCAGAGAGTTTCTAGGGGCACAGACGCTCAGGTGATATGACATATAGCCTGGCGCTATTGCTTTTGATCAAAGCCGAGAAAAGGAGACAAGCGAGAAGGCAGTAAAAAAAAAAAAAAAGAATTTTCATCCAGCCTAAATGAGGCTTAATGTCGGAGTAGTTCCCCAGAATTCAGATAAAAAAGGCATCATTCTAGGAATATATTCAGTTAGGGAGAATGAAATGGTGAAGTCAGGCAGAGTTAAATGAAAGATAAAGACACTTTTCTAGGATATCGGCTTCATTATATGATGCATTTGGATTACATTTGAGTCTTGAGTCTTCGCTTTGGGCCAAATAAAAAAAAAAATCTTACTTTCTAGGAGGGTTATAGTAATTGCTAATCTAGGTTTTTGATTTTGTCCTTCAAGATCCTTTAAACCCACAGCAGAGTTTTAAAATTCAGAGTCGAGGGCAATAATAAGTAGAAGGTAAATGGGAAACTGTCAGATAAGCCACCATGGAATAGAGAAATTGCTTATGCAACAAAGGCCTTTAGAATACTGGAGGGCATTGGGTGTGATAAGGATATATTTAAGATGGTTTAAAATAAAGAGCAGACAAGCCGCAGACCAGGGACTTCTCAGATACTTGTGACCCGTATTCTTTGCAGTCAGTAGAAGAGATGTTTAGAAAAATCAGGAAGGAGGAGAGATGCTGATCTCTAAACACAGTGTGATCTCAACGGCCTTTACAAAGAAATTTCCCTCATTTGTATCAGAAATGGAATTTCAGCTCATGGGATTTTATGCTCAGGTAACCTGAATATGTATGTGTGTGGTCTTTATATACATAAATGCGCATGTGTGTGCATACACACACAGAATATATTTGTGGCTAATTGAATGCAAACTCATTTGGAAAAAAGATCCTCATTCAAGAGACACACCTGCTACTGTATTTGAAAAAAGGCAAGGAAGGGAATTGTTGAGAGGATCTTTTTTATATAATGAAAGCTAAATCTCACTGGGAACAGATATCAATTAG
Source organism: Pteropus vampyrus (assembly GCF_000151845.1). Classification (NCBI taxonomy): domain Eukaryota; kingdom Metazoa; phylum Chordata; class Mammalia; order Chiroptera; family Pteropodidae; genus Pteropus; species Pteropus vampyrus. The sequence goes on from NW_011888811.1 coordinate 71,230, forward strand.
GTTTTTAAAGTGCCAGCAAGCCAGCAGGGTAAATCTAAATGCCGAGTCGCACAGGCTTTGGGAAGGGGTGGTGGTAATGAGGCTCAGAGAAGAGTTGAGGCGTGTGGGTGGGAAGGAGTCCCGTGAGCTCTCTGGCCTCGGGTCTCAGCTGTGCAACGGCCTCATCTGTCACCCGTCTCAGGAGGAGACAGTGAGAATGAATGTGAGGGGTCGGGGGGCCCCAAGACAATGACTTGGCAAAATAGAAAGAAAGGTTAGAAGGAAGGGAGGGAAGGAGAAAGGGGATAATTGTGAGCTGAGCTGAGAACGAAGTTGGTCAAGTAGCTCACGTTATGAAATGTGAGACGGAAGGGGCACTCTGGCCGAGAGGAT
>NW_011888811.1:71651-72403 GCF_000151845.1 Pteropus vampyrus
ATATGGTGTAAGTGAGAGGCAAAAACGCAGGGGGGCGGCGGGGAGCCCAGTCAGAAGTAAAACCAGGGGAGAAGGTGGGGCAGGGAGGACCGAGGGGCGAGCTCTGAGGGGTCCACGAAGGCGACCTTGACAGGACTTAAAGACCAGCCGTCCTACGCCGGGATTAAACCACTGAACGCTGGCGGGAGTCTACTGTGGAAGTGGCTGCTTATCCCACCGTCAGAAACTTCTTGAGTGACTGGGCCCAGAAAATGGTCCTCATCCTTCAAGTCCGATAAGATTTTCAGTGAAAATACTTGGCCAATGCCCTTGGCGTTACACAAGTTGCCCACTCCCTGCACGCTGGGAAAAGCCACCTGTTCCCATGGCAGATCCACAGGTCGCTCCTTAGCGACAGGTCTCTGACTCCATTTGCTGTCACCTTTGAAGCACGGCTGAGCATGATGCATGAGATAATACAGATCTTCCACTTATCCCAGGAGAGAAAGTGCCAGCCAGAGGCGGGTGCAAGATCAGGGCAGGTGGGAGGGGCGGGCCTTTGGACATACCTTGGGGACCTTACACTGTTGAGAAAGGGACTAAGCTGACACACCGCGAGAAAGTGCATTTTAATCTTGGCCTCGGGCAGGAAAGCGTGACAGAATACTGACCAAATCTGATCTGCCAGCTCATTCCGGGCACATGAATAAATGTCCCCATCCTCCCGTCAAGCCTCTGAATGGAGCCCAGGCGGATGGAACGAGGATATCATT
>NW_011888811.1:76363-76689 GCF_000151845.1 Pteropus vampyrus
AGAGGCCGCCCACGTTCCTCGGCTCATGGCCCCTTCTTGCATCTTCAAAGCTAGCAGTGTAGCTTCTTCAAATCTCTCTCTGACTCCCCTGCCTCCTTTTTTCATGTGTAAGGACCCTGTAAGTAACTGCGTTGGTTCCGCCTAAAGAACCAACGCAGGATACTCTCACCATCTTCAAGATCCTTAATCATGCCTGAAAAGTCCACTTTGCCATGTGAGGTAAGATATACACAAGTTCCGGGGATTAGGACCTAGGCGTCTTTGGGGAGTTATTGTTCTGCATACCAGGGCTCAGTATTTGTTGCTAGGCGAATGAATAAATAAAT
>NW_011888811.1:76739-77065 GCF_000151845.1 Pteropus vampyrus
AGAGGCCGCCCACGTTCCTCGGCTCATGGCCCCTTCTTGCATCTTCAAAGCTAGCAGTGTAGCTTCTTCAAATCTCTCTCTGACTCCCCTGCCTCTTTTTTTCATGTGTAAGGACCTTGTAAGTAACTGCGTTGGTTCCGCCTAAAGAACCAACGCAGGATGCTCTCACCATCTTCAAGATCCTTAATCATGCCTGAAAAGTCCACTTTGCCATGCGAGGTAAGATATACGCAAGTTCCGGGGATTAGGACCTAGGCGTCTTTGGGGAGTTATTGTTCTGCATACCAGGGCTCAGTATTTGTTGCTAGGCGAATGAATAAATAAAT
>NW_011888811.1:77115-79828 GCF_000151845.1 Pteropus vampyrus
GATCTGCCAGCTCATTCCGGGCACATGAATAAATGTCCCCATCCTCCCGTCAAGCCTCTGAATGGAGCCCAGGCGGATGGAACGAGGATATCATTATAAGGAAATGGGCTGAGGATTAGGGATGCTGGCATGAGTTTCCAGCCTCGTTTTTTACCTTTTTGAAATCCCCATTCTTTTGATATTCACACAGCATCATGTCGAAGAAGATTGGTATGGTGGCTTTCCGGAGCTCAGCCTCGGGGATGAGTGTCATCTCTAATATAGGTCCCACCATGCCCGGGATGAAGCAGATTTTGTTCTGGCCTGGAAGAGAAGAGGGGCACTTAAAACGGTTTTCATGATGCACAGGTCCTCCTCCGACCAAGCTTGGGGAACGAAACATGGGAGGCGGAACAGTAAAAACAATAGTCAACACTTGTAACAGTTGTTTACCAGGAGCCAGGCACCATTTTGAACATTTTACATACATTAACTCCTGCAGGAGATGCATGCATCACCAAACGAGCTCCGTTATTAAGGATAATAACACCGCTGCGTGTAAAGCGCACTGCTGTTTACAAGAGTTTTCACCTGCACGATCTCCTTTGCAAACGGGGCCCTGATGGAATATGTTAGCGATGGTAAATCACAGGGATATTTGAAATTGTGCCTGTCTGTGACACAAACTGTGTTTCCGAGAGTTGGAAGACACACTTTTACCAACTGTTTGATGAAACACGAAAGCAGAATTTATTGCTAAGAATCTGCTCTAATAGTATGGTCAGTGGTACAGTGGGGGTTAAAACATCGCTTTAGGGTCAGATGAACTGCAGCTTCTCATTGCTTCCGCCTCATTTCAAGGCGTTCCTGCGCCCCCTTCCCCTCGTCGCTGGCATCCTAGCCATGCTGGCCTGGCTCCGGTGTCACAAACTCACCTCGCTTCCTGCACTAGCAGGACACTGCTCCTTCGTTGACATTTTCCCCTACTGCACCCCACCACCTCCATGACCACCTGGCTTCCCCTGGATGGGTCCCGCTGGACGGATGTGCTGAGAAAAGCCCACCGCTTGCCCACTCCCCCACCCCAGCTGGGTCGGACACCCCGCGCTTGCTTGTGACCATCTTCCCATCCACCTTTGCAATGATGTCTTTGAGGAATCATTCGATAAACATCTGCCTCCCCCACCGAGGACTGCATGAGAGTAGAGACCATGTCTGTTCTCACCGCTGTATCTGTGGCACTGAGCACAGGACATATTAGATACTCAACGAATGTCTGTGGAATGAGGAAATGATTTTGTCTAGCTCTTACACTCACTCGCTATGTGATCTGAATATATGTCTTATAAAAAGGCAATAGCAGTGCCCACCTGTTGAGAAGACCATGTGAAAATATTCCTGCGTGTACTTAGCACAGAGCCCAGAAGAATCAGTGCCCCGGGGCCCAGGTAGTGTGCCCTACTGGTTAAGGGCACTGATTCTGGAGCTAGAATCAAGAGCCTCCACTATCGGCTAGCTAAATGACAGTGGGCAAGTTAATCTCACCTCCTGGAACCTCGGCGTCCTCATCTGTAACATGGGAGAATAATAATATTTGTTTCATAGGGTCGTTATGAAGAATAAATGACCTATTGTTTACCAAGTGCCTAGAACAGTGCTTGGCACAAAGCATATTTACAATAGTGTTAGCGATTACTGTTGTGATGTTTGGCCCAAATGAGCCACAAAGGGGAGCCTGGCAGAGGAGACTGGTGCAAACTCCTCAGAACACACACATCAGTGTGGCAGAGAAGGGGAAGGAAGGGGGTGCTTAGTGATGGCAGGATTTCCTGGGGAGCGAGGGCAAGCACATCCAAGAGACCCTGCCATTGAAGCTGACACCCGGGTGTTTCATCAGCAGCTGCCTCGTTCTCCTCTTGAGTATCAGAGCCGAGAAACCCATCCTGGTTTCCCCCATTGTCAGGACGAACTTGGGTGGTCTCTGCCTGGGGCAGAGAGTTTCTAGGGGCACAGACGCTCAGGTGATATGACATATAGCCTGGCGCTATTGCTTTTGATCAAAGCCGAGAAAAGGAGACAAGCGAGAAGGCAGTAAAAAAAAAAAAAAAGAATTTTCATCCAGCCTAAATGAGGCTTAATGTCGGAGTAGTTCCCCAGAATTCAGATAAAAAAGGCATCATTCTAGGAATATATTCAGTTAGGGAGAATGAAATGGTGAAGTCAGGCAGAGTTAAATGAAAGATAAAGACACTTTTCTAGGATATCGGCTTCATTATATGATGCATTTGGATTACATTTGAGTCTTGAGTCTTCGCTTTGGGCCAAATAAAAAAAAAAATCTTACTTTCTAGGAGGGTTATAGTAATTGCTAATCTAGGTTTTTGATTTTGTCCTTCAAGATCCTTTAAACCCACAGCAGAGTTTTAAAATTCAGAGTCGAGGGCAATAATAAGTAGAAGGTAAATGGGAAACTGTCAGATAAGCCACCATGGAATAGAGAAATTGCTTATGCAACAAAGGCCTTTAGAATACTGGAGGGCATTGGGTGTGATAAGGATATATTTAAGATGGTTTAAAATAAAGAGCAGACAAGCCGCAGACCAGGGACTTCTCAGATACTTGTGACCCGTATTCTTTGCAGTCAGTAGAAGAGATGTTTAGAAAAATCAGGAAGGAGGAGAGATGCTGATCTCTAAACACAGTGTGATCTCAACGGCCTTTACAAAGAAATTTC
>NW_011888811.1:81113-111462 GCF_000151845.1 Pteropus vampyrus
GTCCCCAACTCTCTCACCCTCCCCCGGAGCTTATGGCCGAGCTGGATACTCCTTAGATGCTTAAAAAATAATGACCTAGTCGCTCTCACAGCTTTGCCAGGAGCTACCCCGCTACAAGCGAGGCCATGATGCCAGCCGCTGGAATTTGTCTTTCTTTTCCACAAAGACCGTTAACACAATAGCCCGATGTTAACCCAAGTGAATGTGGAGTGGTTAAGCGCAAAGTCATTTTGAAAAAATGTGCGTTGATTCACTCCAAGCGGAAACGAATGTTTCTGCTACATTATGATGCTACACTCTCAGAAAAAGTACATTACATTTGGCAACGTCCCAGGATGCAAAAACACAAATGGCATTAACCCTTTAGTGGCAGGTAACTAACTACCTGTGGTCCTTCTCTCCATCAAAACCTCCCTGCACCTACCCGCTCACAAAAGCGCACGTGTGTGCACACACACACACACACACGCACACACACACACGCACACACACACAGATACACACATACACAGGCACATACACACAGTCGCACACTTAGTCTAGACTTTTCCCTGAAGAATGTGAAATAATCTTCAAGCCTGAGATTATCTTTGCAATTAGCTATCTTATAATCACAGGGTTACTCAAATCTTTCCTGATGAGAAGATGATGATGATACTGATGATCATGGAGATGCTGCCTTGATTGCTTTGGGCATTAAAACAAAATTTACAAACTTAACACACATTGTGATTTACTCATTATCAGTAGTCTTTGAAAAACATAGTAAGTTTGCTATTTCACATCCTTTGAAAGTAACTTGCATATTCTGAAAAAAATTAGTCAGAACATTGGGCATGGGGTCAAGAGACAGGCTTTCTCCTCAGCTGAGTCACTGATTTGTTGTTGACCTTGGGAATGTCCTTGCGCCTCTCTGGGCCTCAGTGACCTCTCCTATAAAGTCAGAGGGTTGATGTAGATGGTGTATCACTTAGGGGTGAAACAGAAATCTGATTACTATGGCTAAACTGAGTAAGTTCTGCTTTAGTTTTCTTCCTTAACGAGAACTCAAAAGACGGTCGGTCAGTCCAGAGCTGCTCCTCCTTCCTTACCATGCAGCCGTCGTCATGGCTGTAAGGTGCTACTGCACATTCCATAGTCTTGTTTTCCAGAAAAAAAGAGCGGGGAGGGCTCTGGGCGAAAAACATGTGTGCTCATTGAATCTGTCCCTTCCCTCTTGATTTAATTGGGGAAAAACTGCGTTCCTGAAGATCAACCAGTTTGCTTCTGCTGATGCTCACCAGACAGAGTTGGGTCACATGACCTAACCTACTACAAAGACATTGTTAATTGAGCACATTGTGATCACAAAAAAAAAAATCAGGGTTCAGTTATCCAGGAGGAGGGGAAGAAGGGCTTTTGTGTGAGCACTCAGCCATGTCTGCCAGACAGTTTCTGTTTTACTCTGTCTTGGATGTTCTATGAATTGCACTCTAAAACCTATCAGTACCCAATTCGGCGTCCTCACTACATGGGTCCCTAGTGTATAAAGTGCTTAGTCCTGGTTTGGATCCTGAGGGTTACCTCATTGGCATGCTTGGTGGAAGCCTGCTAATGCCAGCACCTGGTAGAAGGCAGGGCGGGGTGGGGATGGGGAGTCACGCATTCGCTAGGCTGGCCTCCTCTTCCTGTTCTCTTATTCCCGAGGGAGACAGGCAAGAAGCAGCCATGTAACTAATGAGTAACAGGAAAACGCTTTCAGACTGATGATATACTTCCTCTTCCTCAGAGTCCAGGCTAAGAAGTGGGGGAGGGGGGACATGTTTGCAAAAACATCCTTTACTCTGGTTTTCTGCAGTGGACATCTGTGGCTTTGTTTGACCTCTCCATAACTCCATAAATGTTTTCTTTTGGGAAACTCTGCCTCCCTCGATGGATGTAGGCTTGGTGGGAGTGGCGATGGAGAGGTCATCCGAGGGAGGCCAATAGAGCCGTGTCCCCTGGAGACCGGCTCTTCAGGAGAGCGATGAAACAGCCCGAAAGCAAAGCCGCAGCACCTGCCCTGGATGCTGGAGAGGCTCTGGCCCGGTCCTTCACAGCCTGCTTCTCCTTGTCCTTCTCATAAGTGCCTTCTCTGACTAAGGCAGCCACAGTCAGGGTCTTGTTCTTGCAACCCCAAACCCTGAAAAGCATTATCTTTTAATTGCATTAATTCATCCTACAGGTATTTCGCAAACAACAAGGAGTCTGTGATACTTCAGGACGAACGCTCAGGCCAGGGTGAATCTGCCTCTAATCCTCTACAGGACCTGGTACATACCTCTTCGCCTCTCTGAGCCTCGGTCTCCTCATTGGTAAAACGGTGGGTTGGACCAGAACTGTACTATTGTCCGAAATGCTTCAGGATTTCTCCTCAGAAAATCCTGAGGGTCCACATGATGAGCTCAAGAGTGACTATTATAATAGGCTCTGGGCCCCGAGTCCACTTCAAACAGATCAGCTCAGCTTTCGTCCAACATATGGATTGAGCATGAGATTTTTTTTTTGATTGGTCCTCAGATAAAAATAAATGTTTGAAAAATGCTGGGCAGTATGATCTCTGATGGGCCCTTCCAGCTCGGACAGTCTGTGATTCTCAGCAGGTGGAATATTTGGTGGCATCTTTTCATTCATCAGCATAATTGGGAGTGCAGGAAAGCCTGCCAAAACATTATACCTAAATAAAATCTCTGTGTGCAAATCAACGACAATGAAGGACATTCCACAAAGAGCAGGCTACGTGACAGAACTAGAGAAAACGCAAAGATTCCTGCTCTGTAATTCTGGCATTGCCCGGGGCGCATCTGGGAAGGGAAGCCTACCAGGGCTTCCTCTAGCCTTGGCCGTTGTGAAGCGAACAATGCGAACTCGTATGCAAACCAAATCCGGGCCCGAGTTTCACTGGGCATATTCAATCTTTTCTAAAAACTTTAAATCACTTATCAATATTCATAAAGTGGAAAATGCAATGAAAAATTCTGTTTCCTGGCTTCTTTTGCAACGCTAGATGTGACAACATCGGCCTCATGTTCTAATAGGACGGCGATCAGTGAAGCCAGACAGTGACTGCCCCTTTCAGCTGGCACATCTGCTTCACTTTTTTCCAGGCCCCGCCGCTCCTTCCCGTACACCTGCCCCTGAGGCCAGGCGCTGCGACCAGGTAGGCCTGCGCTTGCGTTATACATTTTTGTTTTTTTCCTATTACAGAGTAATGGTAAATGAAACAAAATATTTCCTATACCCTTGTTTTAATCTAAAGTGGAAAAACAAGGATAGAGACAGGCCTGCTTTTCTAGAAAAAGGGGGTAGAGATGATATTTCTTTATGACAGTGGTTTTCAGATGGGGTAGTGTTGCACATCCCGCCCGCTCCCATCCTCCCACCCCCCCCAGGACGTGTGGCAATGTCTAGAGACTTTTTTGGTTGTTACAACTAGGGAGGATGCTGCTGGGAACCAGTGAGTAGAGGTCAGGGATATTATTACATATCCCACGATGCACAGGGCAGCCTCTGCAGTAGAGATTTATCCAACCCCAAATGCTGACAGTCCCCACTTTACGGATTTCTGCTGGTTTAAGGTGCCCCGGCCCCTTGGCTCTTTTACATCATCTGCCTGGGCCTGGCCCTTCAGGCCCCGGTGATACGGGCCTGGCATTGATGATTAAGGGGCCAGAACAGGAAAATCATTTTCTGTCCTGATGGGGCAAGGGTGAAAATGACAAAAATTCTGACATGGGTATGGCCTCTGTGGCTTCAGTGTCTCTCTCAGTTTTCGCTCTTATGATCCTTATAGGCACCCGAGAGACAGTGCTATTTCCCCTCCCACCCAGTGTCACACGGTCCCTTTGCTTTGGACCTCATAGCTTGTAAACAACAGGGCAAGGCCTAAGGCAGAGACGTGTTCTGGGCCTCGTTCCCAGATTCCCCTTCGATCTGGGGAGCCACTTCACAGCCCTCCTGTTCCCAGTGCATGCTCTTAGCCCGAGTCCAGTGCTGCCAGCAAGCACGGACCCAGACTGCTACTCTACACGCTGTGCTTCCCCTGCAAAAATGGCCCTTGCTGGAAAGGGCAAGAAACTGCTATCCGAGAAACAGATGAGGACTGAAGGACACAAAGAGGTCTGGGGAAGCGACAAGCGAGGTCAGGGAGATAATTCAGGTTGAACCCAAGAGCTGAGCACAGTCCCTGCAAGCGTCCTGGCTGAAGCGGCTCAATGTCAAAGCCCATGGCAGAGCAACTCAGCAGCAGAGTGTCAAGGAGGCTCCAAAAACCAGAAGTAAAAGCACCTCATTACTCATTGCTCCTCACTAATCCATCTATCCCCTCACCCCTTCAGCACATGTTGAGTCAGGCCTCGGGCAAAGTATGTGGCCCCCATCTTTGTGGAAGCAAAACCAACCTCTGGGATTTGTAGCTGTTTGATCTCAAGCAAGCTACTTCCTACGCTAAGTTTTCCGATCAATAAAAAGAAGGGGAAAATTTCCATCTTGCAGGAGGTAATGTGAAGATTAAAAAAGATCTACTTAGCACAGGCCTGACTCAGACTGATTCCATCTCCCTTTCTTCCTCCCACGGGTACCACTCAGCTCTTACATGATTCCTGTGGCTCACCAAGGCAGAGACAGCTGCTGGGGTCACTGTCCGGCTCAAATCAAGTCACAAAAGACCCCTGTCTTTCACAGAACCAATTCTTCCCCATGAGGCTAGACGGTCTTTTATGGATCACAACATCACGTAAGATGCAGGATGCAGAACAGCCCACCGATCACCAGGAGCACACGTGCGATGTGTAAAATCGTGACGTCTCACAGCTGTCCCGCCCTTCTTCCTTCTTGTAAATTCCAATTTGACATTTTAACCCCCAGGGGCATCAAGCAGAAGCCGATCCACAGCTGTTTGGGGGAGGTGGGTGGGGACGGGCACCCTCTCTTATCAGACACTTATTAAGGACCCGAGGTGCATACAGTGATAAACTGTTATTTCAAGCTCCCACTGCTGAAATCCCTGTAGCCCTCTAACAGATGGTCTTCAAGAAGGAGCTTGGCGGGTGCAGATGTGTCTGTCTGGATGCGTGTGCCTACTCACCAAGCTTGTACCACATATCACGGATGGAGAAGCCAATTAGCCGTCTCATGTCCCCATACCTAGGAAGAACAAAAAAAACGTCTGCTTCAGGCACCATCTCAGAGATTCTCAGGAAACACCCCCTTCAGGAGATCCAAACATGCAACCTACTTATTCAGGATTTTGTTGTATTTGGCGTGCGAGAACTGCTCCAGCTGCAGAGAATCCTGAGTGATAAAAGCCACCGCCAGATGAAAATAGTTATTCCACAGCTGTAAATGAAAGAGTAGAGAACAGTCATGAAGAGGGTCTGAAGTGGGAAGGCATATTAAATGCTGGGTAACTTGAATAATTTATGACGATGGCAGAAGACAGAGGCAGAACCAGCTTAATTCTGTGCACTGCAATTTTCTAACTGGCACTGACTCTGAAATTAACATCCTGGCCAAAGCGAGGACAATGGATACATTTCTCGAGGCGCTGACCGTGTCCCATCTCTGATGACAGGATTTGGGCATAGAGGAGGATTTTAGGGCTGCTTTTCTTTTTGTTTTGCCGCATTCGTTTTTCAAAAGACAAATAACTCACCCCAGCTGGGTGCCCCATGAGCTGGCTCCTCCGCTTCAGCTTAGAGGGTGAGGGCTAAGTGAGGGACGCTCAGCCTCTCTGGGAGTCCTCTTGAATTCCCTCACACCTTCCAATGGCATCCAGCCGCTAAGAGCACAGCATCGGCTTCCCACAGACCCGGGTACAGATACCAGTACTAGCTCTTACTAGCTGGGTTGTCTTTGGCTAGTTCCCTGAACTTTCTTTCTTTCTTTTTTTTTAACCTATGAGAAAAATAACAGTAACTACCATAAAGGATTGTTATAATTGCTGAATGAGATGATATGATCATGAAGGCATCCACTACAGGCTTAGCATGTGCCCAGTGCGCAGTAAACGGAATGGTGGTGCCGGCGGTGGCACTGGTTGAAGAATATTTGTATGCCTTGTCTTTCCAACTGTCTGTCATTTATTTGGATCCCCAATGCCATCCTCAGCACAATGGCTTGCATAAGAGCTGGGCTCCAGAAAAACACTTATTGATCACCATATCGTTAGAGAAATTCTCCAGTTGTTTCGAGAGGTCTCAGATTTTTTTTTTTTTATCTCCCTGCACCCAGCCGCCTGGTGGCATGTCTCCTAAGTGCCCAGATCAGCTGGCTCAGAAAAGCCAGAGGGGCTTTTGCAAAATGCATGGCTCCCCTTTCCTGGGGAAGAGGTAAGGTGATTTCTGATTGGGAATTTAATATTTTAAAGTCTAGGACAATAGAAGATTAGAGCTGGAATAAATCGAAGGGTTATCTGATCCAACTTTCTTATTTCACAGATGTAAACAGTGAAATCCAGCCAAAGTCCCATTGCGAGTGGGTGTAACCAGAATTTAGTTATTTTTACTTAAAGCTTAAAAAATTATACCGGTAAAACACGCTTGGAAAAAAAAAGTTATTTTCAACCCTACCTTGGATCCTCATCTAATTTCCCAGAAGAAAATCTTAACAATTTCTCGGCTATCTTTCCCCAAATTTTGCATGTATAAACAAACATACGGATAGACATTTTTAACAGTCTGCCGTACTTTGCTGCATTTTCCTCCTGAATCTGCCTTGCGGATGCTCCCATATCGGCGTGCATAGATCTGCTTCCTTCTCCTTCACTGCGTCACGGCATTCTGCTGTAAGGATGTGCTTCCATTCTAACCAGTTCCCTCTTCGTGATATTTAGCCCGACTCCAACTTCTTTCTTCTTTAGCATCGGTGCCGTAATTGACACCCTTGTTTATACATCTTTATCCACGAGAGACTGTAATGCAGTAAACATTCCTAGGGCTGCAACTCTGAAGACAAAGGGTCTATGCAGATTTTGTTGTCTTTTATTCTCTTTGTTGATCGTTTTCATAGATACTGTCAGGTCGCATTCCAGGATTCCAGTCTCATCACCAGCTCCGTTACCATGAGCAAGGCACCCTACCTCTCAGAGTCTCAGTTCCCTTACCTGGAAAATGAGGTAATAGTATCTGAAAGGGGTAGTTATAAGGACCAAATGAGGAAGTCTCTACCTGGTAAACTCCTACTCAGTCTTGTGATCTCAGTTCAAAAATCACTTCCTGGGACTCAAGCAGACTCACCTGTTATTCACCCTCATTACACCCTGTTCACAGGATTTATGACACATTTTAAGCAGAACTAACTTATTTTCTGTCCCCTCTACTGGATATAAGCATCATGCAGGCAAGTACCTCATATTTTATTCACTTTTGTATATCCGAAATCTAGCATTGCATCTAACACAGCCATGCGCTCAAGAAATGCTTGTTGAATGTCTACTTAGCACAGGCCTGACTCAGACTGATTCCATCTCCCTTTCTTCCTCCCACGGGTACCACTCAGCTCTTACATGATTCCTGTAGCTCACCAAGGCAGAGACAGCTGCTGGGGTCACTGTCCGGCTCAAGTCAAGTCACAAAAGACCCCTGTCTTTCACAGAACCAATTCTTCCCCATGAGGCTAGACGGTCTTTTATGGATCACAACATCACGTAAGATGCAGGATGCAGAACAGCCCACCGATCACCAGGAGCACACGTGCGATGTGTAAAATCGTGACGTCTCACAGCTGTCCCGCCCTTCTTCCTTCTTGTAAATTCCAATTTGACATTTTAACCCCCAGGGGCATCAAGCAGAAGCCGATCCACAGCTGTTTGGGGGAGGTGGGTGGGGACGGGCACCCTCTCTTATCAGACACTTATTAAGGACCCGAGGTGCATACAGTGATAAACTGTTATTTCAAGCTCCCACTGCTGAAATCCCTGTAGCCCTCTAACAGATGGTCTTCAAGAAGGAGCTTGGCGGGTGCAGATGTGTCTGTCTGGATGCGTGTGCCTACTCACCAAGCTTGTACCACATATCACGGATGGAGAAGCCAATTAGCCGTCTCATGTCCCCATACCTAGGAAGAACAAAAAAACGTCTGCTTCAGGCACCATCTCAGAGATTCTCAAGGAACACCCCCTTCAGGAGATCCAAACATGCAACCTACTTATTCAGGATTTTGTTGTATTTGGCGTGCGAGAACTGCTCCAGCTGCAGAGAATCCTGAGTGATAAAAGCCACCGCCAGATGAAAATAGTTATTCCACAGCTGTAAATGAAAGAGTAGAGAACAGTCATGAAGAGGGTCTGAAGTGGGAAGGCATATTAAATGCTGGGTAACGTGAATAATTTATGACGATGGCAGAAGACAGAGGCAGAACCAGCTTAATTCTGTGCACTGCAATTTTCTAACTGGCACTGACTCTGAAATTAACATCCTGGCCAAAGCGAGGACAATGGATACATTTCTCGAGGCGCTGACCGTGTCCCATCTCTGATGACAGGATTTGGGCATAGAGGAGGATTTTAGGGCTGCTTTTCTTTTTGTTTTGCCGCATTCGTTTTTCAAAAGACAAATAACTCACCCCAGCTGGGTGCCCCATGAGCTGGCTCCTCCGCTTCAGCTTAGAGGGTGAGGGCTAAGTGAGGGACGCTCAGCCTCTCTGGGAGTCCTCCTGAATTCCCTCACACCTCCCAATGGCATCCAGCCGCTAAGAGCACAGCATCGGCTTCCCACAGACCCGGGTACAGATACCAGTACTAGCTCTTACTAGCTGGGTTGTCTTTGGCTAGTTCCCTGAACTTTCTTTCTTTCTTTTTTTTTTTTTTTTTAACCTATGAGAAAAATAACAGTAACTACCATAAAGGATTGTTATAATTGCTGAATGAGATGATATGATCATGAAGGCATCCACTACAGGCTTAGCATGTGCCCAGTGCGCAGTAAACGGAATGGTGGTGCCGGCGGTGGCACTGGTTGAAGAATATTTGTATGCCTTGTCTTTCCAACTGTCTGTCATTTATTTGGATCCCCAATGCCATCCTCAGCACAATGGCTTGCATAAGAGCTGGGCTCCAGAAAAACACTTATTGATCACCATATCGTTAGAGAAATTCTCCAGTTGTTTCGAGAGGTCTCAGATTTTTTTTTTTTTATCTCCCTGCACCCAGCCGCCTGGTGGCATGTCTCCTAAGTGCCCAGATCAGCTGGCTCAGAAAAGCCAGAGGGGCTTTTGCAAAATGCATGGCTCCCCTTTCCTGGGGAAGAGGTAAGGTGATTTCTGATTGGGAATTTAATATTTTAAAGTCTAGGACAATAGAAGATTAGAGCTGGAATAAATCGAAGGGTTATCTGATCCAACTTTCTTATTTCACAGATGTAAACAGTGAAATCCAGCCAAAGTCCCATTGCGAGTGGGCGTAACCAGAATTTAGTTATTTTTACTTAAAGCTTAAAAAATTATACCGGTAAAACACACTTGGAAAAAAAAAAGTTATTTTCAACCCTACCTTGGATCCTCATCTAATTTCCCAGAAGAAAATCTTAACAATTTCTTGGCTATCTTTCCCCAAATTTTGTATGTATAAACAAACATACGGATAGACATTTTTAACAGTCTGCCGTACTTTGCTGCGTTTTCCTCCTGAATCTGCCTTGCGGATGCTCCCATATCGGCGTGCATAGATCTGCTTCCTTCTCCTTCACTGCGTCACGGCATTCTGCTGTAAGGATGTGCTTCCATTCTAACCAGTTCCCTCTTCGTGATATTTAGCCCGACTCCAACTTCTTTCTTCTTTAGCATCGGTGCCGTAACTGACACCCTTGTTTATACATCTTTATCCACGAGAGACTGTAGTGCAGTAAACATTCCTAGGGCTGCAACTGTGAAGACAAAGGGTCTATGCAGATTTTGTTGTTTTTTATTCTCTTTGTTGATCGTTTTCATGGATACTGTCAGGTCGCCTTCCAGGATTCCAGTCTCATCACCAGCTCCGTTACCATGAGCAAGGCACCCTACCTCTCAGAGTCTCAGTTCCCTTACCTGGAAAATGAGGTAATAGTATCTGAAAGGGGTAGTTATAAGGACCAAATGAGGAAGTCTCTACCTGGTAAACTCCTACTCAGTCTTGTGATCTCAGTTCAAAAATCACTTCCTGGGACTCAAGCAGACTCACCTGTTATTCACCCTCATTACACCCTGTTCACAGGATTTATGACACATTTTAAGCAGAACTAACTTATTTTCTGTCCCCTCTACTGGATATAAGCATCATGCAGGCAAGTACCTCATATTTTATTCACTTTTGTATATCCGAAATCTAGCATTGCATCTAACACAGCCACGCGCTCAAGAAATGCTTGTTGCATGTGTTCATCAATAAGACCCACGCTCTGCGGGCATTGTTGTTAAATCCTTCTGAGAAACTCTGAGATTTGTATTATTATTCTCCCCATTTGAGAGATCAGGAAACTGAGGCCTAGAGGGTTAAATGCCTTGCCTGGGGTCACACGGCTACAGAATGGTGAAAGTGGCATTTAAATCCAAGTTAATCTCACTCCGGCGCTTGCTGTGTTCTTTATCCATTCTGCTTTTCTGCTAAAATTCCTTTTCTTCTCCTTTCTCAGTTTCCTTTAGCCTTAGTTGTTGGTTAAGGTTTTCGCTGGTTCACCTGATGTTTTGCAGTTTTTATAACAGAGAGAGCAAGGATTATTGATCCTATAAGATTTTTTCTCAATGGTCTTGAATTATTATTTACTCCAAATTCCAACTGAAAAGAAAAACAGTGCCCAGAATATCAGGATTGCTGAAATGCAACCAGTGTGCCCTCCTCTGAGCTATAAAGGCACAGGCGCTGTGACCATTCTGGGGATGTTATTGATTCTGGGAGAGGAAAATTCCAGTTACGGATCAGGTTAGGGACATCAGGCCAGAAGTCGTCTGGGGCCCTCAAGCTGAAGCAGAAAGTGGCAAAGAAACCATTCCCCGTGCATGTGCCCGTCTTCCTGCCTGGCGGAGCTGTCCCACTGTGAGCCTCCCTCTGGGTGGTGCCATGGGCCTCGTCAAAGTTTCCATGGATGCTCCCTCTGTGTGTACACTTCTTCTTGTACTTTTTCTTTTTTTTTTTTTAAATCATTACTGATTACATTTCCCATTATAAAGAACAAGCCTGCCTTTTCATTTCACAGGGTCTCTAGTACAGGTTCAAAAATAATCCCAAGGTGGTTCGGTCCCAAGAAACTGATTCAGAAATGCCTCAATGCTAAGGCTGGGATTATCAGACACAGAGCCAGTTAGAGTTTTCCAAGTAGAGAGAATGATCTTAGGAGCAATCAGACAGCTGCCTAAGACAGAAACAATTTTCCTGGAGCCAAAGAGCACATCCAAGGTATAACCATGGATTCTGGGGCCAATCAGAGTTTCCAACATGGAAAGTCTAATCCTCTGGCCAATCATCATAGAGCTCTCCATCCCAGGACCAGCAAGGGCTAACAAGGACAGCGCTTCTAGAGCTAAATAGAGTTGTCTCCGAAATCTGAAAGGCACCCCGTTTCTAAGAGACAGTACAGAAGAGTAGAAGAGCTTGGGCTTGCAGACGGGTCTGAATCCCAGCAGCCCCGCCGAGTAGTTAGATGACCTTTAACAAAAAAGTCAACCGCTTTTCTGAAGGCCAGTTTATTTGTAAGTAAAATGGGTATATCCCAAACTCACAGGGTTATGAGAATCACAATGCCCTAAGCAGAAGGCTAATAAAGGCTAATCACCTTCTCCAAAAGCTTGGCTGCTAGAAGATGGATTGACAGCCTACTATTGAGATTCCATATTCTTTGAGGGCAGAGCTGTGTTCTGCTGTGCTTCTGAAATCCTCAAAGCATGTGGCCATAGCCTGGACCCATGAAAACTGCTCTTAAACAAAAATCCTTGCTGGGCTGAACGCTAAATCCTTTCTCGGTCTTCCCTGACCACGCAAATGGATGTGAATGCCAGGGCCCAGCATCCTGAATAGGGCCTGGAAATGCAAATTATTTTAGCCCCAAGCAGAAAACATCATTTTCGTAATTTGTAGGTCTTGTCACCTACAGAGTGGCACCACAGAGCGACTCGCTTTTTGCCCTTTAAGTCATAAAGCCACGGTTCCGGAAAAGGCATCACGGATAATCTCATTGCGCCTGCCCCTCCTCTGGACAGGAGCTGCCAAGGCCGGCTGTGCTTCGTGATGGATGCTGTTCCTGCTGATACTAAATGCACAATTAATGAAACCGTAAGAAGGAAACAAGGCGTGTTCCGGGCAGGGTACAGAGAGCAAATCCGTTCTTGCGTGGGGTAAGGAGAACACGGTGTGAGGCGAACAAAGATAAGGTTGAAAAATGATCCTGGTTCTTGAGTACTTTTCAATAAATATCTAAGAAAGTCTCATTATAAAAAGAGACATTTCATTTTGTAATGTTGGCCACTTCCCTGTTTTATAAAATATTGTGGATGTTATGGCTCTGGTTAGTTGTGGTGACCAGAAAGATGCCTCCCTACTGTCCTGTCTACTGAGAACTGACATGTGAGTTCTCAGACCCGACACATTTAGGACCATCATCATCATCGAAATGATAACAATTAGTATAATTATAATGAGCTAATATTTATTAAACGGCTACTATGTTCCTGGCACTGTTCCAAGAACTTTCTGTGAATTAATTTGTTTAATCCTCTCACCAAACCAACAAGATAGCTACTAGTAGGGTCATAATTTGATGTCAAGGAAACAGGCATACAGAAATCAAGTAATTTGCCTGAAGTCTCACAGCTCATAGGCTCAAACCTTCCATGTATAAAATGCCCAATTTTCTGGGCATCTCTCAGATGCAGATTTTCTTTCAGGAAAACAGAATAAAACCTAAAAGAATGGCCTGAAGGACTGCGGCCAAGCTTCTCTTGGAAGGTCCCCTCCCAGGACCATGGGGCAGAGCCAGAGTCAGGACACCGGGGCGAAGCCGCAGGTGCCGATGCCTGCAGGAGATGAACAAAGCAGCCCGCAGGTTTACAGCCCAAACACCGCCTTGCTGCTGCCCGCTAGGTGAGCTGTTCCAAGCTGTCCGTCCAGAAAAGCAATGGCCTTATTAACTTCCCTGAACATACCATAACTGGAGACCACAGGCATCTGGGCCACAGTGGATGGGGATCCAACACTTCTCCCAACCCAAACGGCCAAAGTGACATGTTTTGTTCTCATGTCAAAGATTTGTAACTCTCACCCAGACCCCGCCAGGCAGTGAACCCGATGTGGTATGGAACTCTATGTCTAGCATGTGGATGAGGTGATCTGCGGCCTTTGTGACAGCCACTGTTGTGCCTTAGTCCCAACTCTGTGCTGACGCACTGTGTGACTTCAGGCTATGTACTCATCGCCTTGGACTCTTAACTCTCACATCCTTCCAGCAGAAACGTAACAGTGATAGTAAGTAACGTGTAGGGCAGTTGTAAGGACTGAGGAAGAGAATGCCCGCAGGACGCTTTTCATGGGCTGCGCACGTCTAGGCCGTCAGAAAGGCAGCCACTCTCTTATTGTCATTATCATTATAGTTCCATTGCCTGATTTGAATGCAAGGTAGTGGGAGAGAATCCTATTCAAAGACAATGTTTATTAAATATTTATAGGCTGGCGCTCTCCAGCAGGGGCTCTCATAGCTCTTAGCCTACCAGATCACCTTCTCAAGGAGACCTATTGTGTGTCAGACCTACTGTGTGAGACAAAGTCTTTGCACTCATGTAGCTCATGTTCTGCTGGAGGGAAGAGAGGAAATGTGCATGTAGACACATAAGATAACCTTTAGTGCCCTGAAGAGCCTGCAGCAGGCTAAATGGTGGTACGTAATGACCGTGGGGCTGAGGGCGGGGCCCTTAGACAGGAGTCAGGTGAGGGAGGCCTCTTTGAGGAAGAACAATTTGAAAGGAAACTGGCCGGACCATACGAGTGAGTTCCCCTGGCAAGCGCCTTGGCACATCCCAGTTCCGGAAAAACCCGATGAAGTAGAAAGGGGAGATGTTGTGAGCATTTTACAGCTGAACCAACTGAGACACAGACACAGTCCAGGCCTTTCCAGAGGTTGCTCAGCTGGCAGAGGCCAAGGCCCAGGTAGGGACCGGACATCCCAGATGGGCAGGCCGAAAATGCCATCACCGCAGTTCACTGGCTACTTCCTGTGCTTGCTCTACAGAGATCCTGGGGATCAGGGACTTCATAGGGGTATCCCCTTTGGGGGGCCTTCTCTCATATTTCCAGCCGGAGGTAACAACCTGCACTTTTCCACAGGGTGTCGAAGAATGGGTTCTTCTTGCCTGGGTCTGAAGCAGATACGTCACTCTGCTTGTCCCAGGAAAATGCTTTGAGGCCGCCCTCCCCAGCTCACAGGGCCCCATGTCTTGTCTGAGTACAGAAAGTGACTTCTGGAGGAATCAGGAAGTCACAGAGATGTACTTGAGAGCTTTATTTTTCAGTGTCTATGAGCGGCTGCTTCTCTAGGCTCCAGTGAATAGAACAGTAAGAAAATATAATCCATTTTTAAAAGGTGGCACCCGCTCTGACAATGAATGAATGAAGTAAGTCTCCTCTTTAGCACAAGATCCATTATACAGCCACATTTGCATATGCTGCTCATCTGCTCATTAATGACTATTCAATCAAGGGCCCAGTTCCAAACCCTGAGTAATTCCCTCCCTGCCCACATCCCCCAGCGGAAGCCTCCAGAGACACTGGCAGACCTGTGTGTGCTCTGAGGAACGATCAGCCCAAGATGCCGGAGCAGCCTTGCCGGGGCACCCGAGCCACCTCGGGTGCTTTCTACTCACCTGGAACTCAAAGTTCGTGTGTTCCAGGAACTTCTGATTCATGATTTCTGCAAACTTGTTGATAGCTCTCAGGAAGACCCTGCAAGAGGACAGAAGTTCACCATGCCATCTGAGCATGCTCCCTCAGGGACCCCTCCCCTCCCCCATGCTCCAGACCAAAGATCCCTCAGTGAGGGTCCCAAAAACCCACCTTAACACCTGCTCACACCGTAGACCTGGGAGCACGTTTGCCTTGCAAGAACACGAGGACCATCTGTTTAACTTCCTTTAGAAAATTTGTATTGTCTTTTGTTTAAACCATTACATGCTTATGGCAGAAAACTCATGCCATCCAGAAAGATAGGAAGAGAAACTGCCCCCTCCTTAAGCAAATGAACAAATCCTACCAAATCCTACCATCCGGGGACCACCATCATCGACATTTTGAAGAACATAATTTCAAAGTTCTCCCTAGACGTATACGTACGAACAATATTTTACAGGTACCATTTCGATAAATGGGGTGAATGATAAATTCTGTTTCATAGCCTGTCTTTTTCACTCAACAATATACTGTGTGTGCCTTTCATGCCAATGAACTCAGATGTGCATCATCCCTTTTAATCACTGAAAAGCATTCCAATGTATGGATGCATCACAGTTTATTTAATGAGTCTTTTATTGATAAACCTTTATGTTGTTTCACAGTTTTTATTTGTTACAAGCAGTGTTTCAGTGATTACTCTGTACACTTTGCACCTCATATATATAATACATCTTCCCCAGTCTTCTCTTCAAAGTGGTAATACTGATCAAATGTTATGCACGTTTAACATTTTGGTACTTGTTGTCAATTGTGTTTCTTCTTAAAAGTCTTCCCATCCATCTCTTCCTCTCGCTCCTCCTGCCAAGCCCTACAGACTGGTCTTGCAGCCTCCTATGTCTTGTCCCCTCCATCTCAAGAGCACCTGACCCTACAGGACAGCTCCAGTCATGTCAATCACCCAGGTCAATGCCCTCCATGATTGGACCCCGATCTTCTTTCCCAGACTCATTTCTCACTATCACCCTGTGCTTCTGGTTGTTTTCTGAGTATATAGCTTTGTTCTTTCTTTGTACAGAATACCCCTCTCCTTCTAATCTCTCTAGGGCAAGGTCTGCTGAATTTTTGTGTCCCCCAAATGATACGCATTGCAACTCGTTCCCCAGCATTCATCACGGTCTAGGATGATTTGTCTGGCTCAGTAATGTGTCTCGTCCACTAGACTATACTTACCTTGAAATCAGAGATCCCCGCCATGATCTCATCTACTCTCCAATCCACATGCCTTTGATTCCCAGGTTTATATATCTTCCTTCCTGGCCGCTCCCTGAGCTCCAGCTTGCATTCCAGCTCTCTGCTAACAGGCATCTCACACATACTCGTCAAAAACTCACCTGCCATGACCTGCCCTCTTTCTGTGGTCTTCCCATATAATTAAGGACAACTCCATTCTTCCAGTTGCCCAAGTGGGGAAAAACCTTGGTAGCATCCTTGACTTTTCTCTTTTTCTTACATCCTACCCTCAGCCAATCAGCAAAACCTCTTAACAATACTTTCAAAACAAATCATCCAGAATTTGCTACTGTCACTGATCTGAACCGAGCCACTATCATTTCTCTCCTGGATGCCTATAGTCACCTTCCAACTGCTACATGCCCAACTGTGGCCAAGTCTCCATGGTGTGTGTGTGTATGTGTGTGTGTGTGTGTGTGTGTGTGTGTGCGCGCGCGCGCGTGCGCATACGTTTGTAAAATCTTGGAGATGATCGATCTTACCTGTACCATTGTCTCTAATTTTTTATTAACAATGGACAATCAATAATTTCTCTATTGAGCGGCTGATCCAGGAAGAATACCTATTTAGCCTACCCGAGACTCAATGGGAAGCCAGGAAAGAAAGTGTTTATTTGAAGATGATTGCTTTGGGTAATAACTGGGACTCGATTCTGCTGAGGAACCTCTGAGAGACTATAGAACAGAGGTCCCCAAGCTTTTTGGCACCAGGGACCCATGCTTCTGAGAATCTAATGCCTGAGGATCTGAGGTGGAGCTGAGGCTGTGATGCCAGCACTGGGGAGTGGCTGCAAATACAGATGAAGCTTTGCTCACTCACCTGCCACTCACCTCCTGATGTGTGGCCTACCTCCTAACAGGCCATGGACCAGTACCAGTCCGTGGTCCAGGGGTTGGGGACCCCTGGTACAGGATACACCTGCACATCAGAGGTGCCCCTCCCAGATAGTGAGGAAGCTGAGCTCTTTATCCATTAATGCCAGCTCCTCACTGGCTGAAAGTTGCTCTTACATGGACATTAAGCCCCTAGAAATTTTGGCCTGCCCTGCAGGGGAGTTGAGTGCCCTCCTGCAGCCAGAGAAAGCCCAGAGAATGAAATAAGGGGAAAGCCCTCAGGATGCACGGGAAATGCCCACTAAAGCTGCAAGTGTTTTTCAGATGGGCCAGGAGTTTGGGCAGGGCACCTACAGCATCTGCTGTATCAGACATTGCTTGTGAGGAACTCAGGGCTAGGTGTTCATTAAACACTTAAATGTTTGTTGAACAAAGGAGGCAATGCATCTGGTATTGAGATCACAAGGTTTGTACACACACGCGCACACACGCACACGCGCGCGCTCAACTAGAAGTGATTCTGGCCTTGCCACTTCCCCTCTGCGTGGGTTTGGGGCTTATTAATATCACCTTTCATGCCTCAGTTTCCTTGCTTGTGAAACAGCAGCAACGCAACCCCTTTTATAGAGTTGCTGCTGGGTTTAATGACGGACGCAGGGTAAGTGCTGAGCACGGTGCCTGATACATGGTGACGACAGTAACGTGGCAGCTGTGGCCACTTCGGACCCCTCTGGGTCGCCTCGTTCTTCTTCCACAGGCAGGGACTGATGGCAAAATGAGCGGTCAGAGGACAGGGAGCAACCTGAGGCAGGCAGGACCATGTGAAAATAGGAAGTAAAAGTCCCACAAAATCCGGTGCCCTATGTCTGCCAAAAAGTGAGATTTCTTTACTTTTGCTCTTCTGCCATTTGCTAATATGCTTTTGAAGAAACGTTTACATATTTCCCTTAAAGATGAGTATCTGATTCCCAGACAGACATGTAGTGAGTGGCTGTTATGTTATGTATAAACATTTTAGATTCTAATGCGATGCCAACATGAGGGGTTTGCATGTCCTCAGCAGCAACAAAACTATCAGTAGTTTCAGAAACAGTCATTATTTTGATTGTTGGCCCAAACCTGTCTCCAGCTCTCAAAGGCCAGTGCATTAACCAGAAGCTGATCGGCCGCCTGTGCCGATGGGGGAGACTGGTGGGGCAGACGGGTTGAGGGACAGTGAATCAAGTTTCCTCTCTCTCTCTCTCTGGATTCTTCCGCAGCCGCCCTCTGGGAATCAGAACATCGCTTAACTTTGGTTTCCCAGGTTTGGTTTTGGAAAAGTAGGTCTTTTGTCTTCTCTTTTTCCTCCTTTTTCTAAAAAAAAAGTAACTGTACTTAAGGCCTAAGCACTAACATGGTGAGGTGGGTTAGAATGAAAATCCTTTCAACTCTTTCTGTTACTTTCAGCAATGAACTTGAATTGTTGAAAACAAAGTTCATGATCAGATCTCACCTGACATTTCCTGCATCTCATCTAGGAAGTGTAGCAGGCTCTTTGAGGGTTGATAATGATCACAGTCACAGTGACCGAGGACAAGGATGTGCCAGGCTCTGTGCTCAGTACTTTGCATGAATTCTTTCTTTTTTTCTTTTTTTAACTCTCACACTAGCTTCCTGAGTTAGATATTGTTTCCATTTTAGAGATGTGAGTTTAGGTAATTTTCCCCCAAACCCAGCCAGTACATGCAGAACCATGATTTAAATAAAGACATCCTCAGTATTTAAGCACCATGCTAGTCTGTCCACAAGGAAATCTCTGTAATCCTGTTCAACGCAAGTTGTAAGCTCACTTTATTAACAGCGACGATGGAAGTATCATAGTTATTATCATTCATAGACCCTGTGCTAAGTGCTCTGTAGACATTATTTCATTTAATTCTACAAACTGAGGCCGGTGCTATTGTTACATCCACAGAAGAGGAAACTGAGCACTGGAAATATCGAATAATGTCTCCACATTCATACAGCTAAAAAGCAGCAGGGTCCAGACCCAGACTCAGATCTGGCTTTTTCTAAAGCCTTTGCAACTAACCAGAAAGGTATACTGGCTCCCCGAGGCCAGCGTGCATGGTCTTGGGCACTGGGCATGCTCGTGCTCACGCCCACCATGCACGGAGCCCCTTCACACTCTGTCCCCATCAGCCTGCTGCTGCCCACAGCTGAATGGGCGCAGGGCGGACGCTTGACCCAGGAAGTCTTCCACGGAGCGCCAGCAGCCTGCGTGTGATCTTCTGGTTTCACTCAGCCTGGAGGGGGTAGATCAAATCCCTTTAGGTGGTCCAAAAGCAGGACTACCAGGGAGAATGCAGTGAACCTGGGCCCTGAGCGGAAGCCATGAGCAGATGATTCTGTGAGAAAGCAGAAGCCATGTGCAGGAGAAGTCAGCTGCTGTGAGTAGGAGGAAGCTGGCAGGAAGAGAAGCCAACCCCGAGGCCGGTATCCCGAAAACCGCTGCCCACGAAGCCCCACTGCAGCCGCTGGACTGGCTCCCCAGGTTCCTACTTCCCGTGCGGCAGACAAACCCTCGTTACTGGAGTTGGCCAAGAGTGTTTTGTCTCCAGGGTAAGCCTCAACACATCACATGCACTACTAGTCTTTGGGCTGGATGCAGGAGTGGAAGGTGCCCCAGACTCCAGCAGGTGCTGGAACAAGCCTATCATGGGTCACATTCCCACTCTGCCAGTCTTCTGTGCTGTGGCCTGGAGCTGGCTGACTGATCTCAACTGCCCCACAGGGAGGATGAGCCAGAGGTGAAGATGAAATGAGATGCAGTGTATGAAGCCGGTGGCTCAAGCCTCAGCATCTACGAGTCCTCAATAACGTCAGTGGTTCCTGTCCTTAACTGCCTGGCCACTCTGCAGCTCTGAGGCCGGAGGATCCAAGGCTGAAAACACTCCAATGTGACAACCAACCTGCACCCATAGCGCGTGTGACCCAAATGAAGGAGGGAAGAGGACACGAGCGTGCCTCTTCTGGTGAGAATGCCCCAGGGGGCGGAGGGCCTCTCTGAATCCCACTGGCCTCACTGCTGTGGCTCGTGGCACGTTCACGGGGTTCTACTCATCCAAACTCGAAGATGGAAAAAAAAAAGCTGGCCAGGTGAGGGGAGTTCTTACTCCTCCCCTCGAAGCAGGAGAAATCCATTCTCCCAGACCTTTGGGCTGCTTCTCTCATGACACACAAAAGCTCCAGGCACCAAGATGTTAGAGTGAATCAGCAGATTCCAGCTTATGTCCAGGCACGGCTCACCTCAAGTGCTGCTTGTGTGATCTGGGATTCCAGTTAGGGATGCAGCAGGCTCCCGGAGTCTGGAACCCTGTGACTAGCCGGACGTCAGGATTAGGTGTGCTGTACTGGCTGAAGAACCCACAGGGATTAGAGGAGGAGGGGTCTACGAAACGGAGCAGTGCTGCAGATCAGCACAGGCAGGAGGAAGGGGCAGCGTGCCAGCGATTCCCCAGCACACTGATGGAGCTACCAGAGGATCGCTGGGAACTGCTCCGGTCAACTTCCTAAGGTCAACTACTGTGACCCTACCATAAGCCTATTATGTACTTAAGACCATGTTAGACCTTGAAATATGCCACTGATAAAGGTAGACAAGACCCAGCCCAGATTGACCCCTTTTGTCAACTATTTGGGATATTTCCAGACCATAGGGATGAGAAAATATAAATAATACCTAACACTTACGAAATGCTTGCTATGGGCCAAACAGTGTTCTAACAGCTTAATATATATTACGTCATTTCGTTTTGGTCCTCACACACATTCGTTGTGATAGATACAATTATCAGCCCCATTTACTCGTGAGAAAAACTGAGTCAGAGTGATTAAGTAACTTTGTCCAAGGTCACATAACTGTTAAATGGTGGAGGTGTAATTTGAACCCTGGCAGTGGTAAATCCTAACTTCTCTCGACACTCCGTGTGTTCTGAACTTACTACAGTGACCGCAGCAGTTGGTCATAGCAACCTGGCCATGTTCACTGTCTCACCTACTTAGACTGCCTCTGGGACCACGGAGTAAATGGGTCTTTTCACTTCTTGGAGTCGTGGATGCCCAGGATGCTCTATAAACGTGTGTTGGTTGATTCTATTTAGAGAGGTTTCAGGAATGTGTATAAATCCCCAAATGGGTTTTCCAATCGAGGTGCAGATGAAAGAGAAAAGAGGTCCTTAGGCATAATTTTGTTAATTTACAATATTAAAAAGCTTGATCATTTCAAAATGAACCACGTCATGTAAATCAGATCTTACTAATTCTGTATCTTACCAAAAAAGAAAAGTGCTCTAACAGACAATATTTCTCGCAGCAGACATGTCACTTTATCTGCAACAACAAACCACACACGACTGAGGAAACAGTCCAATCTGGAAAACGCCATTCCCTCCTCCAACAAGCAGATAGATTATACAGGACCGATACATACATACGTAACTCATAAATGGTAAGAGAGAAATCACGAAAACAGATAAATTACAACAATATGTAAATGGGAGAGAAAGAAAGAAAGAAGGAAGGGAGGGAAAAAGTCTTATTATACAGACTAACTAACATATGGAGTTTGCCTTGGCCACACGAATGAATGGCACTTAGGCTGCCATAATTTTCAAAATGGTGATTTAGGGAATACTGATCTGGTGCATGTTCTATTTGTCCAATTTATCTTGAAATCTTTCACTTACCAGCTGCACGATCTTGGGCAAGTTACTTCTTTGGGCCCTTTTCAGTTATCTGACCCAATAAGTATGCAGTTGGCACATTTGTATAATGCACTTAATACAAGCCCCACTGTTTTACAGGATAAAGCAGGAGACATTAAAAACATGGGCTCCGATTGCATGGCTTCTCTGTTTATTATTAGAAGTACAACACTGAGTGAGTTACTCATCTATCCTGTATCTCAGTTTCTTCATATATGAAATATGGATTATAGTAGTTCTACAACATAAAGTTGTTGTAAAGATTAAATAAGCTAATACATGTAAAGCATTCACAGTAGCTATTATAACATTATACAAATTACAAAAACAGTGAGAAAATTTCAAGTGCTCCATAAATATAAGGGATCGCAGTGTCCCGAAGATGAAGGAAATCTACCAACTAATCTATGTGCCTATAAGGAGAAAAACACCATCTTTTCTGGTCGACATTAGGCACATGCTCCTCTAGCCCAAGGCTAAGTTTGTTGTCTGCACCTGGAGATGGCAATGCTTCCCATTCGGTGCGTTCAAATGACCAAACAGTCACATGAGATACCAGCATTGTGCGAAGGAGAGTCCAAGAGGTTAAATGACTTCTTAAGAAAGAGAAGGTGGCAGAACTAAGAAGTTTGAAACTCAGGCTGTGTTTCTGAGTCTAAATTAGTTTTTTTCTTTTTTTTTTAATGTCGGGATATAAGCACTTAGCTGATTCTTAAGAGATACACGTCGTTCTGTTTTGGAGACAATGCTTTCTTAGGTCCCTTAGAAAATTATATTCTAATTTGCTAGGTATAAAGAAACAAGTATTATTCTATCACCTCTGGGGGCTTGCCCCCCGCTGAAAGACTAAAGTCCACAGCTAGCTGGGATTTCGGGAGGGGACATTTCTCCAAAGCTCCTCCATGTGTTTCCTCCAAGATGACTGTGTAGACAACTCAAAAGTGGAGGCTGTCCTACTCAGGGCTCCAGCCTCTCTGGGCTCCTTTCTCCCTGACCCTCTATCAGTGGTGGAGGTCTGTGCATTGATTTGCCTATCCATCATCTATTCCTCCTTCTGAAAGTAACACTAAGCTTTTTCTTAAAGAATGATTCCCCTACCTCCCCTTTTGCTCCCAGACCTTGCGGTTTGGGTAGAACTAACCATCGCCCCAGTTCTAAAGGTAGGTCATGTGATAGCATATTTCATTCTCCCGGCCACAGAGGTTTATGACAGGCATGTAGCCCAAGGCAGCCCTTTGAAGATTAACCTGAGGCTTTTGCTGCACCTATTAAAGAAGAGGCTTTTTCTTTCTATTGCGGTCGCAAATCCAACAAGATGTGTACCTGGAACTTCTAGACCCCACTTCCCCCACCACAAAGAGAGCATGTGCCTGAGAATGAAGCCGACAGAGAAGGGAGCAGAGGTAGAGACCCAGATTTCCTACAGCGCCGTTTCAGCATGTAGATATACCCACGCCTGAAGCCATAACTCTGGCATCTTTCAGTTGTCTGAGCCAATAAATTCTCCTTTTGCTTAGGCAAATTTGAATTGAATTTCTTTAAAAATCCTAATCAATAAGTACCCACTGGATACATGGACTCATTATACATATTTATGAATGTCAGGCTCTGTGCTAAGAGCTGGAAACACAGAGACAAATTGGACAGAGTGCTTGCCCTCAAGAAGCCCAGTCTCTAGAGGTAGAAACAGTTGCATAGAGAAGTAATTATGATACAGTGGAGTAAGCGCCATGATGTATCACGTA
Organism: Pteropus vampyrus; assembly: GCF_000151845.1. NCBI lineage: Eukaryota > Metazoa > Chordata > Mammalia > Chiroptera > Pteropodidae > Pteropus > Pteropus vampyrus. The sequence goes on from NW_011888811.1 coordinate 104,587, forward strand.
TGGAAACACGGAGGGAACACATTCTCCCACCACGTGTTCCTAGAAGGATCTACAAAGGAGAAGTTACACAGTCAAGAATTTCAATGATGCTTTCCTGTGGAGTTTAGTCTAAAAGGGAGGAGAGTCATAGCTTATGCAAAGTCATAGATGTATGTAATCGTAGATCACAGTGGATGGTTGGAAGTATTTAAAGTATAGGGCAAGTCATGTAATTTGGCAGAACCCCAAGTCATTACTGACCAGCTGGCAGACAGCGAAACGATTCACATGCAGTTTAGAAGCTGGCTACGACCATATCATAAGGTGACTGAGCACTGACATAAGCAATGAGCAGCTACGTACTTTGCTGAGCTCAGTGCACCATGAAAATGCGAGTCCCCTTGCTGAAACATTGTTAAGAATTTCTAGATGGTGACAGCTGGGCATTAAACCAAGCATAGGGCCCTTTAGCATGCAGAGCCCTAAGCAACTATTTAGCCTACGTGCCCAGGAAGCTGGCCCTGACATGAAGCCTAGGGAGGGACCTGCCTCTGGTCCATGACATGGTCTGGGCCTAATTCCCCACAAACACTTTAATCATTGCAAAAGCCAGTCTCCCACCTGTGCGATGGGACGAGGGAGAATCGGAGCGAGGGTAGCCCAGACTGAGAACTCTGACATGTTGTTGCTGGGCTGATTTTCTTCCTCCTACCATGAGCTCTGATACACAGATACTTCTTTCTGCCATGACAATCTCTCCTGTCCGTCTCCTGTCTGTCCCCTAAAGCTGGCCCCAAGAATACTGTGGGCAAATGTGTTTATCAAGTCACGTGGCTATGCATTTAGGAATTCAGGTAGTAAAAGAGCAGCATTTCAGAGGACAGGAAAGTAAGGAATGGAGGCCATCATACATGAGATAGAAATTCTGACTGTGTCCAACCACAAAACTATTAATATATAAAAATGCTCATAATCTTCCCTCTTTGCCTCCTACTGAAGAGAATCCTGCTTTCGCCTCTTCAGTTTTCCCCCGTCGTCCACTCTCTGGATATTTCTGTCTTTGCCAGCCAATTCTTGGCTTTTGAGATATAGAGCAAGGGTCATCGCAGAGAGAGAAAAACCTTCTAGCTTGTGCAGCGTGAAGGGCTTTCCACGGGAAGGGCCTCAACCAGACGTGAGCAAGAGAGAAAGGAAGGATAGTCCAGAAGACGAGTTTTAAGGAAGTGCGTGGACAGGAATTGAGAATAAGGTTCCGAGAGAGACTTGTGAAAACCATGGGATCTGAGAAATACTGAGAGACGGGAGAGGAGATAGGGAATGTTATACAATGTCGCTGGGTATTATGATTTTAATTTCATTTGGTTGAAATAATATTATTTGAAGAGAGCATTAAGGACTAAAGTTGCTCAACATTTTATCTAATTTGTGCTGGGCCACGTGGGATCTGACCTACACTTGAGCTACGCTGGTATTCTATGAGATACTAGTAGGTATTATGTATACACACAGAGCCACACATATACGCACTCCAAATGGTTCCATGGACAAATCTGTGAAATGCTGTACCCTAAATCCTCAATTCAGAGAATCACATTAGCATATTAAAGGCTCTGAGAAGTCCTGCCGTACAGAAATCTATTCAAAGCTGATTAATCCAATGTTTGCAAAATTTATTTTGCCACATGTCACAGAATATATTTTATTATTTTGAAAAAAATTAATTAATGCAATTTTAATAAGGCCAACTTTAAGCTCTCTTGTCTCAAGGGTTTAGGGAAGGCTTAACAAACAAAGCATGATATTTAAACTGGTATTTGGAGAATGGAGAAGGTAGGAAGTAGCCAGGTCAATATATAAAACAGGGATGAGGAGTAAAAAAATTAAGAAAAAAGAAAAGTTCGAGATTGGTAAAGAGTTTCCTGGAGTTTAGAAATAGAAAGAAAGGAGCAGTTACACTTCCATTTATTTTCACCAGGCAGAAACTGTTCCCACCTTATCTCTGTACCAGTGTCCTTAAAGTGACTGCTGGGGTCTCACGGCTGTTAGGAAGGAGATGACAGCTTACCTGTTCTGAACCATACTCATGGCCATCCAGTCTACAGGATACACGTTTTTTCCAATGAGGTCCTTGAACATGATGAATGTTTCCATCAAGAAGTCCTGAAAGAGTAAAAACAAAATAAAACAAAACAAAAAAACCCACACCTGTCATCTTGTTTTATAGAGACAGACTGCAAATGCCCAGATCTCGGTGGCTGTTTATATTTTTTCTTTATTATTTTTTGGAGGAGCAGAAAGAGAAAGGGCACAGCCTTTCATTAAGTAAATCCAATAAAACCAATCGCAGTGGATTTTTAAATGGAAGCTTAAGTTGGTTACCAGGAGACTGTTTCATAAATATAAGGGAAACGTGAATATGAAATGCAATAACTCTCAAAATAAAGCACTATTAATTCTGTCTTTGGGAGCAAATAAGTGAATATATTCATTGATGTGGCAATTTTATAATCATCTTCCTAAATATGTGTTTGAGAAGGAAATAATAAATACTATATAAAAGCATCTCAGGTCATTGAACAAATTCTTATTAAAATGAACGTCTAATTAGCAGTACTATAAACACAGCTCATCCATGTATCACAGACACACGCCTGGGCTGATTAGAAGAAACACGATGGCTTCTCTTCCTCTCCTTTGAAGAGGTTCAGAGTGGACCCCAACACAGCCCATCGGATTTTGCAGTGGACTAAACTTGTTCTCTCTTCATCTTTGGAAGACACAAATTCGAGACAAGTCTAAGTAGCAGAAACCAGAACCACTGCCACTGGGATCCTCCTGAGCTGGAGGAGATGAAGCCACACGGCCTGTACCTGTGTGCTTTAGGGAACATTTAAAATCCAGAGGAAACCCGTTCAGTGCTTTCTGTAAGCCAGTGGTTTTCAAATTATTTCGATAGCAGAGTTCTTTGTTCAAAGAAAATCTTTCCTGGAGCCTAATATATAAAATAGATAAGAGTAGAAGAGCTATAGTTTGTGTGTGTGTGTGTGTGTGTGTGTGTGTGTGTGTGTGTTGGGGGCAGGGGGTTAGAGGTTAGTAAGACTGGGAGAAATATAATTTGAAAATCACTGCTTCGTGCTAAATTTCAAAATTCTGGAAATAAGAATGGTTCCTTTCCAGCAATCTTTGCTTCTACGGAAAATTATCTCAATGACTTAAATCCCAGTTTCTGCGCCAGCAGAATGAAGACAGCTTCTACCTCAAAGGGTAACTGGGGATCAAGTGCATACTTTCTAGAAGATGATTTGCACAGAGCCTGGCCCATTACAAGTGCTCATGAAGTGCTCCATGCTGATGATGACAAGTATTATTATTCATCCATGATGTCATCTGGGGGTGTGTGGATATCATCGCGAGCACGTTCCCTCCCTATGGGAATGGAGAAGGCCTCTGGCTCATAGACGGAAAAACCTGGCTTCTGAATGAGAAGATGCAGCGTGGGGTTAGGGTTACAGCAGAGATTCAGATCTTGCCTCTGCGTGTACTAGCTGTGTGGCCTTGAGCAAGAAGATTATGGACTTATGAAAGAGAGTGATAACACCTACGTTATGTTCAGTAAATAAAAACTCCCTTTTCCACCTTCCTCCCCACCCTTCTCTCTGTCGAGGATCAAAAATGATGAATTCTGCCTATTTATATCCATGTCCCAAGACATAGGGAACTTGGGGGAAGGCAGAAATCCAGGGTTATTTAGCTTTCTTTTTAATCTTTGTATGTCCAGAAAGAGGTTCTCATCCATCCTACTCCAATGAAGAGACAGTGTCTCCACTGAATGAATGAAAGGGTAACGCATTGGATTCCTAATGGTCCTTTTTCACGGGTCACTCTCTGAAGTGAGTCCAGTTCTGGTGCCGTTGGTCCCTCCAAGGAGAGTCAAAAGTGAGCCACAGCAGCAGAACCCTGAATATGGTAGTTGGAAAGAGACGAGGACAAAAGTGACCATACTGAGGGCAAAGGGACTACGCTACCCTTGGGACAGCCCAGGCCAGGCTCTTTGCTGATGAAGTCTCCTGCTGCAGAAGTACAGGCCCAGGGGCCACGAGCCACAGGCGGACAGTCCTGCAGCAAATGAGTCCTGAGAGGCTGGAAGAAAGGGACTCAGAGGCCAACTTCCTTCCTGCGTTTGTTATCGTAATATAACATTAGCTATCTTTTACTGGGAACTTAATGCGTGAGAGCCACTATGCTCTCATTCAACCTCTTTATATCCCTGTGACAAAAAAAATATTATCCCCACTTTACATATGGGGAAACTGAAGCTTAAGGGAAGTTAACCTGCCCATGGTGACATAGCTAGCTGGTGATAAATCCCAGATTCAAACCCAAGACTGTGTGACTTCTGCAGCCACGCCTTTAAGCCCCCAAATGTCCATGATTCATCAGCAAATATTTGTTAAACCATATTTAGACTAGACATTGGGTCTCATCTCTGACATGGACTGAAGACATGTTCCAGAAGACATATACAGCCTACATGGGAAGCAGAAGCAGGGAATCACGCAGTCGTGTTTATAAACTTAGACGCACAGGTATTCAAGGCCCATGGCGGAGACTTTCTTGCCCTAAACTCTTGAGAACCGAGAATGTGATCCGTCTCCTCCATGCTGTGCCCTAGCATCTTATAGACTCACCACAAGTTCAGAGCTGGTCTGAAAGGTTTCGATATAGAAGGAATAGTGCTGGTCACCCATCTGGTTTAAAATCGCCGTCATACATGCCACAAAGTGACTCTGCAAGAAATAAAGAAAAGTGCCATGAAATAGTGGAGAGAAGACCATAACATTCATCTTCTCCATTTCCTTGACTTCAGAATGGAAAATACCCCAACCCAAGTAAGTATAAGAACGCCCCTCCTCCAGGTATGGAGACTTACTCTCCACCAGACTAGCATATGAAACTTCCCTATGAAGAGATCTCTCCTTACGGCTCAGCCATCATCAGCACATTCACCCAAAAAGCATTTATCGAACATCTATTATGTGCCTGGGACTCTCATAGGAGCTCCAGATATAGACTACAAGACCCAATTCATTGCCTCTCCAGGGAGAAAAGTGCTGCATTCGTGTCAGGAGACCCAGCCTATCACGACATCTTGGAGACAGTCTGATTTTCTTGTAAATAATTTTATATGTTTCATCTATAAAGTGGGACAATAATCCACCTATATCTACCCCAGAGGTGTATCAGAAGAATCAAATGTCCCCTACAGTGTCTTGAATGCATTAAAGTTCTTTACAGGGGGATCAGTGGTTGGACCACCATGAATCGATCAGTGAGAAACCAGTAGCTACCAGAAACCGGCACTTGTTAAGAGCCATGGAGGACAAAAGAGACAAGGGGAGGTAGTCCTCGCTCGTTCTTCAAATGCTCAGGATCTAGTTGGAAAAATAAGATTAACATCCATGAGGGAAAATGTACAAGACCTTTGATCTGCGAAGCAGACTAAGCGCCAGAGGGATTCAGACAAGAGGGAAATCAATGTAAGGACTCGGTGAGCAGGTGGGTCTGGAAGGATCTGTGGGATCAGAAGAGGAAGGACCACATCTTTTCATGCACCGGAATCCATCGCCACACCCTTTTCTGCTTTTTCTCTTCCATATTTTATGAATCTGTGTCAGGGTACATATTCTGTTTGGGCTTGTGTCTGCTAGCAGCATTTAGGGAGATCTGCTCTGGAAAGCTGGTAAAGGAAGTACCGACCACAAATCTACCAGCGGGGAGAAGCCACTCAAGACTGTCCCCTGCAGGATTCCACTGGGGCTGCCATCTTAGCCAAAGGAAGTCCCACTAGGCCCAGTCAAGAAGAGGCTTGCGGAAGATGGTCTGCTTGGTGTGATTAGGGGTGTCTCCAGGGAACCCCATTACTAAAGGGTGTTGGACATAATGCACAGTGGAAACATGGGCCTGGAGACGTTATATTAGAACCAAAAAAGTGGGTCGGGTATCACAAACTATATTAAACAACAACGATAGCAATAAACCACATACACACATATACACCCCCCAAAAACCTCATCAACTTCTTTCTCTGTTAAAAAATATATGACAAATATATTTGAAATAAATATATTTGTCATATATTGAAATAAAAAAATATTCTCCCAGATCACAGGTTTACAGTGGTGGGGGACAGCCTTGATGTCGCCAGGAAGCCCCTCCCACATTCCTCTCCAGGAAGTCTTTTAGGAATTACATGTTCCTTAAGTTCACATTCCCAAAAGTGGCTCCCAAAGATGGAGTCTCATTTGCTTCTAGGTTCTTTCCGACTGGGATGCTGGGGATAGTGGGCTTTCCCAGGCAGCAGAGCCAGCTATATAATTAGGGCTCAGGACGAAATGAAAATGCAGAGTCTCTGTTAAAATTTATTCAGAATTTCAAGACAGCCACTGGGCCATCTGAGCACCAGGCCAGGTCACACATCTAGGAAGCCAGCCCTGCCTGCTAGTGACTACAACACACACCACAAATGTGCAGAACACGTGTAAACCGGCAGAGAGCGCTAAGCTGGGGCTCTCAGGAGCAGCAGCAGCGTTGACACTGTGCTGATTGGGACTCAGAGCCTCTGCACTGGGGCAAACTGCCTTGGCCATCCTGGCGGTCAGATCCTCTCTGCTGCTCGGGCCCCCGAGGGTGGCGGTGAGTTTGTGAAATTACTAGTCCCTTTCACACCAGACAGAGCACCACCACAGCTAACGTAACCAGGTCCCACTTAAACCAAGAAACAGGCTTTATTCTTGTTTATCCTTCTGGCCGGGTTGGATACAAGAAAGGAGAAATCCTATAGTTTGACGAGTGTGTGTGTGTGTGTGTGTGTGTGTGTGTGTGTGTGTGTGTGTGTGA
>NW_011888811.1:111846-119789 GCF_000151845.1 Pteropus vampyrus
GGGGGGCACACACGTGTGTTTCCTTTACTCCCTCCATCTCCTCTCACCCGCCTCAAAGAATTCAGCCTGTGGCCACTAGAGGTCTTTTCCCTTCACATGGAAGCTGCCGTGCAGTTTGTTCGGCTTTTTATTTATTCCTACGTGAGCAGACCCACTACACTTCTTGCATATAAACAGTGAACATTACAATATAAAGGACTTATTATTCCTTCTTTTGGAGTAATTCTGCTGCTGGCCAGAGCCTGGCTCATTTTGCACGGAGAGGGAGGACCTCCGCTGCAGGTAATGCCCCTGCTTCAAGGTAAGGGATCTGGGTAGGTTTTATTTTCTGTGATCGCTGATCCTGTAAGAGGACATACTATCATCTCGTGGGCAATAGTTTACTTGTAAAGCTTTGGCTTAAATGAGTCCTGGGATCGTGAGCTCTGTGTGTGCGTGTGGTGCTGTGCGGTGGAAATCCACCATTGTCAGAACTGCAGGCTGCCCCACATGCACAGACGCCGAATGCCTGTTATTTGCAGTGGCTCGATTTGAATTTGAAGGGGTGGGGGGAGGCAAAAAACCAACCTCAGAGCTCAAGTTGCCTGGAATTATCTCCAAAAGGCTGCAGCGTGTTAAGCCTTGTTCAAAGAAACTTCCATGCTTTGTTTTAGAAGAATAGAAGGGGGAAGGGGTCCCAGTCCCCATCTAGACAGAGTGACCGTTTTATGAAAGAAACCGTTAGCCTTTTAGAAGGACTTGCTCGGGGTGGTGCAGCTCACCAATCAGTCAGAATTACTTTTGCCAGCTTGTTCATTTCTCTGTTCCGACTACCACATGGAAAAACCCAGCCGAGTGCCTTTCCCGTACGATTTGCAGTGCGATGTGACTGAAGTTTGGACAAGTTGCCTGCATTTGGCTGTTCATGAAAAATGACAGTGTTTTACTCCTGACTGGAAGCACCCCGTTTTTTCTTGGTATCTAGCCCACTTTAGTATCAAATCTGTCAGAAATCACAACAGTGTGGCTGGTTGATTCGTGAAATGGCATGAGACGCCAGCAGCAGGTTCGTATTTAGAAAAGGCTTTTCCTGTCATTTGAAAAAAAAAAAAGAAAAAAAGAAACGAAAAACAAAAAAACCTCTTTGTCACGCAGCGATAGAATGATGGCATAACATTAGGCTTCTCTGACGTGCATCCCTCTCCCAGTAGTATCCCCGACACGGCGATCCACCTTTTTGCTTCCCGCCCCCTTCCCTTTTTACAAGTTTGAAACCTCACTTCTCCATCCTCCATGTTTTGCATGTTTAGAAGGAGACAGAGGAACGGGGGCTGGGGTGCCGATCAGACTGCATTTACCCAGCATCTCAGATACTCCTGACGCTGACATAGCTCGAACTTTGTAGTGGAGGAGACCAAACTGTCGGCAACATGGAAAAGCATGAGGGACGGTGTGGGGGGAGGGGTCCCTGGCAGTCCAGGCAAGTGAGAATCCCCCTTTCCAGCCCTCGCGGAAATTTCGTAGTGGACATATATTTACTACCAAGGCGTGAGGTAGCCACTCATCCATACCCAAGTAGCGTGCCAGGCACCCGGATGGGAAATTGCTTCCTAAAAGGGAATACCAGGGGGACATGCATATTAAATTCTGGAGAGAAACTGTATCGAGACGCTGGCACAAACCAGGCAGAGTCACCTCCACTCCGCTCAGGGTGGTTTAAAATGTAGCTAATGAATCACAGCATGAAGAGAGAGGGTTTGAAATTAGGTCAAACGTGTAAAAATAAGCACGATCATCACAGGCACTTGGCCGATGAGGGGGTACTTAACGCCTTGAGCGGCGGGGCTTATTTGCTTTATAGAAGCCTCTTCAGCCATCAGCGACAATCAATCCTCTTAATTAATTCAGCCCATCAGTATGTAGGGAGGTCTCACACCTGGGAGAGAGCTGAAGCTCTGAAGGAAAACAGTCAGGGTCTTGTCACTGTCTGATGGCAAGAGAGTCAAAGAAAAACCTAATAATTGTGTGATTAATATTAATTAGCAGGGATATTAGGTGATTGTGATCAGGAGAGTAGCTCTCCCCAAATCACTCTGCTCCACTGCATAAAATACCATCATCATCATCCTCATCGTCATCCTCATCGTCGTCATCGTCATCATCATCATCATCATCATATCGATAAGGCCAATAGTTTTGGTGGACACCACTCAAACATATCGATTTAACCACTTCGAATGCAAACACACCTACACACCCAATCAGTGTCGAGTGAGCCAGGAAGAGGCTATCGGTTTGCCCAGCCTTGAAAAACAAATAAAACAGGGGGAGAGGGGCACGGCTGCTGCAAAGGCGTCCCCCACTCACCTGAGATCAGTGCTGAGTGATGAGATCGCAGAGGGAGGAAAACAGCCAACTCGGGAGCTTGCTACCTAAATGCCAACATCACTATGCGATACCAGCTGGTGACACGTTGCTATAGTAACTTCAAATAATGTGCAGGACCAAAATAAAATAAAATAGAACATAGAAAGAACCGAGGAGAGGAGATGAAGGAAAGTTTGCATGCCAAGGGAGGCTCTCAGGGAAAGTTCCATCTACTGAACTATCTATTTCCTTGGGAGACTAAGAATGGCCGAATGGCACTTTCAGGTTGCTTCTCCATTCACCCCCATGTCTGCCATGTGGTTATATAACAGATTTTATTCTTGGATGGAATTGGCGCTGTCTGTGTGATGGGTCTAGGACCGGAGGTGGGAGGCTGTGTGTGTCAGGAAAAACAGGGACTCTACAATCCCTTCCTTCATCTTAGAGCTTCGTCGGGCAGCTCAGAGTGGTAGTTTGCAGCGATGTCTGGGGAAACTAGTGAGTGTGTTTTGTCTTAGCGACCATCAAGTTCTGGGTACTGTACTAAGAGCTGGGGTGAGTAGTAAGCAGGACAGACAAGGCTGTGCTCCAAAGAGCTTACATTTGGTTATGCCAGGATATAGAGCATCGGAGTGGAGGCTTAGGAGCCAGACAGCCCAACAGTTCAAATCTCAGCTCTACCTCTTAATAGTTGTGTGACCTTGGGCAGAGTCTTGTGCCTCAGTGTCTTCCTCTGTAAAAGAGGATAGAAATATTCCCTATGTCATACAGTTTGGGCAATTAAATCAATTTATGTAAAGCACTTAGAACATAGAAAGCCCTCAATACTTGGCCACTATTACTATTATTGTCATTGTTGCTGACCCTGGTCCAGAGAAACTATGCAGATCAGCTCACTGAAATTCCTGACCTGAGCAGAGGAAATGATGACTCCACCTACGTGTGACTGTCTGTGGACAGATCAGCTTGAGACAAACAGTTAAGTACCCTTTGACTCTGATGTTGGTTAACGACATGCCCAAAGTCCAGCTGTTTAACAAATCGAGTGTATGTCTCTTGGAGCAGAGCATTCTGGGAGGTTCCTTTTATTTGAGGACAGTTGCTGGCAGGTAGAAAGAGTGACAACAGTGTCTAAATTATTTAAAAGCACAAAAAACAACTGTCTTCATCGAAAACATAGTCTCCCAGCTGTTTGGTTTAGGAGGTGCCTATCTGTGTACAGTGACACATTCTTTGGTTGTATGACAGAGTTAACCAAGTCACCTTCCTTCAGAGGAAGCTTCTTGATGGGCATAGATCCAGGGGTTTTGTGTGACCTGCTCCATGTTAAAAGCACAACATCACAAGAAAACAGAAAGGTGCCACTTGGGTGCTGTGTACTCTGTATGTACCCTGACGCGTTCCATGTGCACAGCATGGGAACTCTGGCAGAGGTGGCTGTGTGCAACCCCACCTGGCACCGTGGGCATTAATGATGATCAGCTCTCCAGCGCCACCAGGACCGGAATCGCAAGCGTGCTGTCTCCTCACAGAGCTATCCTCACTGACAGGGCACAGGACGGAGGGGTGACAAGGCTGCTTTGAATCAAGCCTAGAAGACGAGTTGGAATTGGTCACACATTCTTCCTTTGAAACTAACACCTTCTGATCCTGGCTGGAGCCTGTGAATATGGCTCTGTAGTGTGGGGTCACTTTAAATCTTCCAAAGAACACAACGGGACCTCTAATCCCAGGGGAAGTGGAAGGCAGGCAGGCAGATTCCACTCATTCATTCATTCATTCATGCCCGGGACTCTCCCTTCATCATCTCACTGATCCCTCTTAACGACCTCATGAGGTCAGCGTTATGCCCATCTTCCAGGCAAGGAAAGCGAGACGTGTGGAAGTCCAGTCGTGCGCCCAGATGGGCATCCAGTATATGGTGGGGCAGGAATTAAAATCTGGGTCTTTCTGACTCTAAAACCTGGAATTCTTTTCACAAAACCACCACGTTGCCCGCGTCAGCTATGTCAGCTCCACCCGCACAGAGATTTTAGTCCACTTAGCCATTGCCGTATTGCCAGAACCTAGACTCGATCGTGCACATATTATAGGCTCAATAAATGTTCACTAGATGAGAGACTGAATTTATTATAATATCCCCCATCTCTAAAAGAATGTTTCAGGGAGCACCCCCCTCCTCCTCACAAACTCAGAAAAGGTAGGGTCATGTGAAGACCACCTTTGTCTTAGGAGAAGCCAGAAATGAAAGGATTTTTGTTCTACTCTGAGCACACACTATCTTAAATTATTTTTGATCAAGTCAGAGCGAGGTCTTCTTTCGCTCATTCCTTAATTTAACAAATATTTCTTGAGCACCTACTATGTTCCAGCACAGTTCTAGGTGCTGGGGATATAGCCACGATTGAGATTAACAAGAGATTTGTTCTTAAGGGGCTCGCATCCCCACTGGGCAAAGGACCAGGGGTGGAGAAATGCGCTATAAACAAGTAAGTACATAAGTAAGATCATTTTAGGCAGTGATATCGACTACTAATGAATATCACAAAGCGCTGACAGAGAGATGGAGCGAGACGGGACCTATTTTCAATAGGGAAGACAAAGGTGGCCTCTTGGAGAACTGACACTCGAGTGGAGATCTGAATGATGAGAGCTGGTCATGCGAAAATCTGGCAGAACAGCTTTCCAGGGCAAGCGAACAGCAGAGGCAAAGGCCCTGAGATGGGCTGTGCTTAGGGCGCTGAGGGGTCCAGAGGGAGGCCGGCACGGTGGGAAGGGATGTCGCGAGGGAAGTGAGGTATGAGACGAGGTCAGAGAGACAGACGGCGCCAGATCCTGTGGGCCTCTGGGGATCAGGGGCTAGAGCCTGGGTTTTCTTCCAAGTGCCAAAGGAAGGCCATTGATTTGGGTTTTAAGATGCTCACTCTGGCTGCTGTGTGTTTCTAAAAACCCCTCTTTAAAGAGGCGGTTTCCATGTCTTACCACACAAGGCCGTCTCCAGGACACTATGCTGGACTTGCTTCCAGGGTCCTGGGGCCATGAAAAACGTCATGTTTTTAAGGTCGTCTCTTCCTCATTCACGGATGTGTCACCACTCCTCTGCAAAGCGTTTCTCACCAAATGATTATTTTGTAGCAGACTCCAGTTTTACATGGCTCCCATTTGTCTTCAAGTTTGGTGGGTCTGTCTCCCTGTCGTTCAGAGCTGAATGGATATGGGGGTAGCTTCTCTGGCTGCTCCCAGTCTCTGGCTAAAGTCATTCAAGTCTGTGGGACTTGAGAAGCCTGCCTGCCAGGAGGGGAACTATTATTCAGGACACCCCAGTTTTTAACTGAACAGAGGATGATTTTTCTAAGTGTTTCTAATTACATCTGTGGAGGTGTGGGTGGGGAAGTTCACAAATGTGATTGCAAAAAAGAATAGTTTCAGAAACAAGCATCTATTCTCGGCACATACATCAATGATGATGGTCTTCCACGCTTCACGCTGAATGCCTCTGGAAGGGCTGTGTAGGAAAGTCTGCTTTGAGTCCTGGACCATAGGATGTCCTGGGCTCACACCTCCCTGAGAAAAAGCAGAGCCAGAGGCATCGCTAGGATGTGGGCTCTGGATAAGACTCCTGAGAAGCCCCTTACTTTCTCCTGCAAACATTTGCATCTAGGTTACAGATGGCTCCAAGGTCAACCTGCGACGGAAAAAGGTGTCGCAAAAGGATGCTATGTGTCAAGGAGGAGGCACTGTGGGCTAAAGGACAATGACAATAACTACCATTTAAAGGGCTAAGTGTGTGTCGGGCAGCCCGCTAAGCCCTTTATTTATCCATCATTAAGAACTTTTTATAGGGTTGTGACAGGGAAAGAAAGAACTGGAAGGAGGAGAAGCTAATATTAGTTGGATATTTATGCGTCAGACACTGTGCTAAAAAAGTACACCGATGGTCAAAACAGCCACCGGTTACTGAGCACTTACGATGGCCCAAGTAGCATATAAGCTTTATCTCATTATCCTTCCCAACATTCAGTCAGTGTCTGTGAAACCATGTGCATGTTCCAGATGACGAAACCAAGGAGCTTGACTCCAGAATGCTTTTGTTTTCTTTAGAAAAAATAAAAAGACTTTATTGTTTTATAAACCTGATATAATCTCATTATGATGAAAATTAAGCAATACTTCAAAGTACATGAAGGAAGGAAAATTGTATGATATTTGACCTTATTATGCCCTCGTCTAACCTTGAATATTAAGAATATTCAATATTTGATTCAATAAACCTCTAAATATTAAGAAACATTCTAGACATTTCTTGTGCCTATCTAGAGATAAAAGGGCAGAGGCAAAGATGAATGGATGGATGGAGCTAGCTTGGCAGATTATATAGGCAGACAGACTAACTGGTAAGGGCAGACACACAGCTACATAGATTAGACCAGCCTTCTTAATGACCATGCGCTATGGCTTATGAGTCTCCCACGATTTTAGGCTCAGCTGGGGTTAACCTCTTCATTTTTGACCTTGCTTGGCTCGAAGGTCAACAAGGGTTCAGTGTGAGACACTGACATTGCATACTGGGAAGTATATCTGGTTTCCCGTAGAAGCGGCTTTCTTGGAAAGTCCTAGACTGGGCATTTCAAGTCCTGGATCAAATCCCAGCTCTCTTCCACGTGCTCTGGAACTCTGGGCAAGTTGTTTTGCCTCTCTGAGCCTCCGTTCTCTCGTCTCTGAAACGGGGATAACAGTGCTTGACTTTAGGCCTAATCGTGAGGATGGAGTGGGAAGGTGGGTCTCGTGTGAAGCCTGGCACACCCTAGGTATTCGAGAAGCCTTGCAAAGCTCAGCCCCCGCCCCGTCCGGCTCAGCAGGAACAGTTTGTGGATCGGGCAGGGAAGAGTACAGTTAGCTTTTGCTTGCCTCGTGGAGGATGATTTAAACCTCCCTGCGGACCTGAAGAGCTGCACTGTGGATGGTGATTTCTACGGGCTCTCCCTGCCCTCGGTCTCCCTTTGCGAAGCGTCCATGCTGGCAGGAGTGGAGGGGAGGCAGATACACACATTCATGGGCAAACGGGCAGCCAGGCAAGAGAGTTTTCAGGAGGGATGATTACTTTGTGGATAAAAAGGTTTTAGTTTTTCCCTCGTGTTCCCTTCATGAAGAATAAAGAAGTGTGAAGGTCTCTCACATCATGTTTTAAACTTCAAGCCCAACGTTCCAACCAGGCCTCTCCTGGCACCTTCCTTACTTCCCCCAAATAGGTCTAGTTGTTCCTGCTGCAAGTGGTCTGCTTAGTCCCAGCACACCCAGGTACGTGGGTCTGATGACAGCTTACTGGGCACGTGTAGAGGTGGCCAGTTTGCAAGCTCCCTGTGTTGTTAACTCAACGGTGCTTGACCGAAGCAATGACACACCAACGGTGTAATTCTCAAACCAAATTAGGGAAAGATTTCCCCCTTTCCTAGATAATTCCTCACTCCTAATTATTCAATGAATTAGCAAATATTTACTCAGAATCTATTATGTGTAAGGAGCTATATCGGGTATGATCTTGGTCCACACTCTGAAGGTCTCAGACTAATTGGGCAGATTGATTGATCTGTCTGTCT
>NW_011888811.1:120674-131945 GCF_000151845.1 Pteropus vampyrus
GCCAGGCTGAGGGCTTTGAACCTCAATCTGTAGGTAATGGGAAGCCAGGCAGGCCCCTGCGAAGTGGCTGCCTTCAGGCCAGCTCTGCTGACAAGGTCTTGAGAACTAAAGAAAGCTACCCAAAGTCCTTGCTCTTCATTTCTATAAAGGGAGTACTATTTCATCTGTTAACAGTAAAACTGGCAGAATCATCATGCTCTGGCTTTTATGAAGCTGATCCCAATGATGAAAAAAAAAATCCTATGAAGCTGAACTCAGAAATAACTGTTTGAAAAACTGACTGTAGGGTTCACGCTAACGAGCCCCTGGAAAGCCCTTTTGGATGGAACACCGCTTCTGATGTTCTCCGTGGAAAAAAAAATGGCTCAAGGAGGATGGGGCCGAAGGGAGTGGCAGTCCGTTTCTGGGGCTCCTGTTCCAGCTAACCCCCCCTCCCCCGCCCGTGGGGACACAGCACTGCCCATTGATCTTGTGCTTCCTGTCAGCCCCAGCTCCCCGACAGGCTGGCTCCTCCTTAGGCAGTTTCCTCTCTGTCCTGGGAATGAGCCCTCATGGATTTATTGGTTTGCAATTTTCCAAATGACATCATATACCTTTTCCCCCCCATTCTTTCCCTCTGCTCTCCTCCCTCTTCCTAAATTCCCATTTGTCCTACTTTCACTTCCCTGTCCTTTGGAATAGTAACAACACCTTCCAATTACCATCCGCTGCAGTCCGCATTAGCTGCCTGCTGACTCCCTCTCCCCGTCATCATTAATAAAGGTGACACTGCAGCTTGGCATGAATGCAGGTCCTTCCCCACCTGCTCCACCCTTCCCTCTCTTGGAGCAGAAGTCTCCCTCGTCACAGAGCCCCTGCCTTTGACGCTTTCTTCCCGCATCCGGCTCCCATCATTATGCTCTGATCTGCACTCAATTAAAGCAAAATCAACCGACACAGTGAAAAATGCCATCGGTAGAGCTGGCCTGGTGGCACCCAGATATTGGATCAATTTACTACGACCCATATCTACTAATTCCATCTAGAGGAGAAAAAAGATGTCACTATTGTCTGGACTGATTTGTTCTTTCGAACCCCTGCTGACTCTTTCACCCTGGCAGGCCTGGAGAAATCTCGGCAGAAGTCTAATCAAAGTTAAAGCTTAGAATTAGAGAGTCGACGGGAAGAGTGGTTCTTAGGAGTCCTTGCAAGCCAGCCTCTCTGCAGCACGAACGGGGAAGCGAGGGACCAGAGAGGTTGGGTGGTTTCCCCACGGTCACACGGGCTCTGAAAGTGACAGAGCTGGGACCAGAACCCAACTATTCTGACCACAGTGTTAAAATGCTATTCTCTGCTGCCTACGAACGCTGGCCCCTGAGCCTCTAAGTTCCCCACAGACAAAATGACTGTTCTTTCCCAAGCCTCTCTCAGTCAGGTGGTTGTCCTGATACCCAGAATAAACAGACCACACCTAATAACTAAGGCTGATGTTCGAGAAGCACATTCTTCTTTATGTTCCTCATACATAGGTTTCCAGATCTGGGGAAGAACAAGCAACTGAGCACTAATTTCATCTTTGAAAAAAATTGAATGGGTGTATCAATTACCACTATGCATATCCGCTTCGATCTATTACATTCTGTGCACAGTATCCAACTCTGGTTAACAACATCAAATTAAAAACCAAACAATGTATCACTGAAGTTACTGTGTAATGAAAATTGTCTGAATGTGCATTTAAGGGGCCTCAGGGCAGGAATGGGGGGATGTTGGAGGCTTTGCTTATGTCACTTTGCCCAGAGATACTCATACTGGCAGCCCGTAGCCCACAGCCCTCACAGAGCCCACAGAAATACTTTGTTTGGCTGGCATGGAGTTTTTAAAACCTTTGACTTTTGGTCAACATTTAAACACCAGAAGCTACTGTATAAAATTCTGGATTTTCAGCTTTTCTTGGATATTGGGACAATCCAGAGACATCATTCTGCATTCCCATACGGCAGCACTGAGCGGGGCAGGGCGGTGGACATATGCTTCCCAGGTAGCCGAGGCCTGGCCTCGTTCTAGGGTGACCAATTCATCCTGGTTTGCCCAGGATCATCCCGCTTTTATCACTGAAGTCCCGTGTCCCGGGAAAACCCGAAGTCCCTGGCAACCTGAGACAGTTGGTTACGCTGCCTTGTTCTTTCACGTACCTGCCTGGTTCCTATGCACCTGCGTGCATGGCCTCTTCGCCACTGCTTCTTTCATGCCCATGTGCCTCCCCAGGGTGACAGTCAAGGTTGCCCACCACTTGAATCCTGTTTTCCCCCCATGCCATGCCATGTACTCTAAACTTCTCTTCACTCCCTTGGCATTTGCACAAGCCAAGGATGCCTTCTTTTACACACCATGACGCCCAAATCATTTTTAAAGACCCCTGCAAGTGCCATTCCCTCCTCCAGGAAGCCTTCTCTGATTCTACATGATACTCTTCTGCCCAGACATAGCTAGGCACTTCCTCCGTCTGCTCCGATAACACTCAATGTGTTCTCTCATGGCACTCATCACCATTAACACGGCATCAAGCGAGCGGACCTTGAGGTGGCCTTCCCAAGGGCTCGGCGGGAGTCAGAATTGTGATAACAGAAAAATATAAAAATAACGAAACTGAAATTGAAGGCCAGTCTCTCTGCAGTTGTGAGTTTTGCACAGTTCATCAAAGTGAAAACTGAAAACCACCCCATAGGCACCCCCACCTACTTCATGGCAATATTCAGCATTCCATAGTCTGAGAACATCTGGGTCTCTTGAACATTGACATGCAACTCTCCTTCT
Organism: Pteropus vampyrus; assembly: GCF_000151845.1. Lineage (NCBI taxonomy): Eukaryota > Metazoa > Chordata > Mammalia > Chiroptera > Pteropodidae > Pteropus > Pteropus vampyrus. The sequence continues at coordinate 123,471 of NW_011888811.1, forward strand.
GCCTGCAACATGGCATCTTAATCACATGTCTACGTGTCTGTGTTGTCCACTAGCCCTAGAGACACTCAATGGCAGGGGCCTTCTTCCAGATCCTGTATCCACAATGCCTGGTACATGGAAAGTGCTCAGTAAAAGGCTTCCTGAGTGAGTGAGCGAGCGAACGCCCATCAAAGAGACTGAGGGCTGTGCCATTTGCTGTGATTTTAAAGAAGAAAGGTCTTCTTAGCTGTCCCAGGGCCCGCAGGGCCTCCTTTGCTTAGCTGACCACCCTGAGCCACATCACGAGCTAGGATAACCAGTGTGGGTTACTGACTGGGATCACGCTGTCATTCTTTTGGTCCTTTCTCATAAGATCGTAAGATTACAAAGTGTTGACAGCTTTAGGGTCTTTCCTGATAAACAGAAAGCATTCCAGGAGTCCAACTTTCTACTAGACATCTCCCCTGGGACACCTTCCAGGCAGCTCATAATAAACATGTCAACATCACCCTTCCCCTCTCAGCCTCCTCTTCCTCCTCCCACTGTGCTTCTTCTCAGAGTTACCCACTAGCTCTAGACAGTAACGTAGCCATAGTCCTTGATTCTGATCTCTCTCCCCATCCCTCTCTCTCTTTCCTCTTCTAGTCCATAAATCACCAAGCCCTGGAGATTTAGAAATTTGTCTTGAACGTGTTCATTTCTCTGCTCCCACTCCCACTGCCACCGCCGCAACCTGGAGTATTGCGACAGCCTTCTCAGTGGTCCCTGGCCTCCAAATCTGCCCCCTGCCATCTCCACACTGCAGTCAGAGTGCGATCTTACGAAAATGGAATGAGACTGATTCTCAGTCCTGCTTAAAATCTTCAATGGTCCCCACTGACTTTTAGAGAAAGTTCCAAACCTCTTAGCACGGGGTGCAATTCCCTGCACTATCTGGCCTCTTTTCAAATTCAGTTTTTCTAGTCTTCCTTCTTGCTCATTTAAATCCAGGCCACAGAGAAATTTGTCCTAATTCCTTCCAACTCATGTACCCAGATCATATTCTCATCTCCTCTGATAGCCCATCCACATGGTGTTCCCAGCCTCGGCATATGTGTACGAACACGCACATGCACGCATGCACGCGCACGCGTGCACACACACGTACACACACACACACACACACCTTAAAATAATTTGCCTCATCACCTCCACCGAACATCAGGTCTCATATTTGAAATCGCTTCTTCTAGGAAGGCTTCGGGAGTCTCCCCACCCCCAGCCGGGTTGGGGGCCCTTCTCTGAGCTCTCGTGCCCCCAGAATCATCACTCTGATGGCACTGGTGACAATTTTCTTATTATCTATCTCTGCCATAAGACTGTGAAGGCAGAGACTGCGTTAGGGTTCTACTCTCTTTTTATCTCTTCATCTGCAATACAGTGCCTGTGTGCAGCAGGTACCGAATGAATATTTGTGCAGTGAATGGACGTCGGGTCTCAGGTGGAAGAGTAAATAGGGCACAGATTGGGGAGGCATCTAAATGGCCTGTGTTGATTTGGGTCTCCTTTGAGGAGACACACAGATTAGTAAAGGGCTTTCTTCTAATATTTTCCTTAGGGAACTGGGCTAACATCTGGTCTTCCATGGGAAGTCGCTTCCTCACTGTGCAATGGCTTGACCCTGAGTGGGAAGGGGAACAGCTTTTGAAGTCCTGGCCATTCTTTCTGGCCTTATGTCCCATGGACACAGAAGGAAACAACACTGGGCGCAGAGTTAGGCAGCCCTGGCTCAGTTCCGGTCCTGCCCCTAGCTTCCTGTGTGCCACAGGGCAGGTCGCTTTCCCTTTCTGGTCTTTATCTATAGAACAAGGCTACAGAGCCAGCTCCTTCTACGCTGAGCGTGGCGACTTGGGAGATGCTGAATTTGCATCCTGGCTCCCCAGTTCCTAGCTGTGTAGGCTTCTGTAAGTAATAATGACTCTGTGGGGGTGTCAGGGTAGATTAAATGTGATCTCATTCCTTGAGTAGATAATGCAATACTGCTCATAGAGTACGTACTCAATAAACGGTTACAATGAAGAGTATAGGCATGTCATGTGGCTAGGTTATCCATGGTTATAAGGTAAAGCTACACAGATTTGGGCTCCTCAACTCTGAGTCATGTCAACCCCTCAAGAAAGGATAATTGTATGTATTGCAGTCCCCATTATTTTTAAAATGAAGAATTCAACACAACTGACATTATGTCACGATTAAGACAATGAATACTTATTGCTCTGAATCAAGCCGCCAATTATGCTCCTACCATAATGGGATTATATAGTTCATTCTGGAATTTTAAAGCCCTTACAAGTTCAAAGCATGATCTTTCTCAGGCTATCACTTCAAGATTGGTGGGATATTGTAAAAAAAAAAAAAAAAACTTTCCTGCCCTTGTGATGTCAGATGAAGTTCCCTTGAGGCCCCCTTGGTCTCATTTATGTCTCCAAGTTTCTAGCTGGTGCAGGAGCACGCAGATGCCTTTCTGGGGACTACCCTGAGTTCCTGGGATCCTTCTCCAGCACAGGAACCATGCGGGTTGTCACCTTCACACCTGGTTCGAACAAGGGGGCATGTGGAAAGTAGAAGCCAAGAGGCCCGAGTTTCTAATCTTGACTTTGCCATCTATAAGCTGGGTGATCTTGGATGACTCTCTAACCTCTACTGGCCTTCATGTCCTTATCTATAAACTCATAAAGGAGCTTATAGCTCCAAATGCTGATAGGCTATGACTGGTACATGAAATTAGATTGCAAAATTAGGCCTTCTCCTTTCTTGTTCTTGGATGAGTTTGGGCTTGGAAGCTGTGGTTCACAAACTTTGTTTCATATTCCAGTTATCTGCCATCCAATTCCCTAGACATCGGAATTTGTAATATACCCTGGGTGATTCTAACGTGCAGCAAACTTTGGGTACCACTGCTCTTAGGGAGTCAGTGTGGCTCAACAGAAAAAAGGCAGGCCGCCCTGACTTCCAATCGGCCAGCTGTCTTAAACAAGCTACTCAATCCTTATGAATCCACTTTCCCTCATTTCTAAATTCATGAGCCATAAGTGAGATAATGCATGGGCACTTAATGCCTTGCTACTCAAAGTGTGGTCCATAGACCAGCAGCACCAGGGTCACCTGGGAATTTGTTAGACGTGAAGAATCTCAGGCCCCAGTCCAGGCTCGATGTATCAGAATCTGATTCTAAGAAGATTCCCAGGTGGGTAGAAGGCCACTGAAGTTTGAGAAGCGCTGTTCTGGTACTCGGTGCTGTTCAATAAATTGTACCTTTTGCAATCTCATCGAGCCTCCCTTTTCACTCATCGACCATTCACCAACACTCGCATACCATGGGCAGGGCCAGATGCTGCACCCCCCGCCCCAGCACAGTGATTGGCACATAGTAGGGCTTTAAAGAGATGTTTGGTGATTGAATGAATGGATACAAAAGGGAATCAGACCTGGCTCCTGCTCTCAAGGAGCTCACGGTCCAGAAAGAAAATTAAGATGTGAACTCCAATATCTAGAACAGAGTAATAGTCATGAATGACAAAGGCGCTCCTTCTGTACACTTGCTATGTGGCAGGTGTATGCTAAGCAATTGACACACATTATCTCTGAGTTCTCACAATGACATTGGTGGTAGATGCTATTATTATCTGTCTTTTAGAAATGAGGAAGCTTTGGCACAGAGAGAAAACATAGCGTATCTAAAACTACACTCAGCTAGTACGCGGCACCAGGATTTGAAGGCAGGGCAGCCCTAGCCTGACCACTCTGCAGCATTGTACTGGAAGATGAAGCACTAGGGGCATTTCTGCTTAACTTTGACCTTCAAGGGCAGCCCCATCCCCAGGGGCTGTGGGGAGAGGCAGCAGGAGGCCCTGCAGGCAGGGATGACTCCAGGTTTCTATTTGCAGCAGAAGAGCTGGCCAGAAGGCTGAAAGCGCCTGCAGGCTGCTTGTCTGACACGGTTCGCCACATCTAGCTGCCCCTCTCCCTGGCCTCTGTCCTGCCACTTGGACATTTTACTTGCAAATACATTCTTCAGATGGTGCCAGGCTTCTCAATGTCAAGTGCAGGCAACAGAAAGAAAAAATCATTGTCTGAACTTGGGAGTAGGAGTGGGAACAATTTTTCGAAAATCGCCTGACAAGGAATGGAAGCCAGGAGTCCCAAACCAGGGGTCCTGAGCTCCAGACTAAGGAGGAGTTGCAAACAAAGACAGGTGTGTGGTCACCAGGGATAAAACGCAGAATGTAATTCCCCCAGGTTCTTCCTCATCAAATACCAGAGTTCCCAAAAATATGCATCTGAATCATGTTTTGGTCAATATAATTTTATCATTCAACATGAGATGGTAGATGGCAGAGCAATTAATTGAAATAGTTATTTCTGCTTCAACCTTCCTGTAATTTCCCCATCCCTGCTGCTTCCATAGGGGCAGCCAAGAATTCTGTTCCCTCTTCCTGGAGCAGTGTACTCACGGCACGGACCAGCAGCATAGGTGTCGCCTGGGATCTTGTTTGAAATGCACATTCTCGGGCCCCATCCCGATGTGCTGCCTCAGAACCTGGAAGCAGGCCCAGAGATCCGTGTTTCGCAAGCCTTTCAGGGGGCTCTAATGCGGGCTAATGTTGAAGAACCACCACTGCCTTAGCCTGGAGGCAAAGCAGCTGCCATGAGCAGCTGGTGCCAGGAGGAATGAAGAGGGACATGAGGGTGAGAGGGAGGAGGAAGCAGAAATCGAGATTACAAAAGGATGAAAAGTTACTCCCAAGACTAGGGTGGTGGTAGGGGCGGGGCGAGGGGCGGTGGACTGAGGTTCTGTGTAGCAAAGTTAGGTAACTTCTGCCCTTGGCATGCCCCAGAGGGACCTGTGCCCTTGGGACAGGCGGGTCCTGGCCCAGAGGTACTGAACCAGCAGAGCCTCCACTGTTCGGGACATGCCTGACTGCACAGTGGCTAGATCAGCAGCAACCAGGGTGAACCTAAGACCAGAGGGTTCTCCACGAATGCTCAACTGGGGACAAGACCCCAGGGACTTTCCTATGACTCTCTGGGTGAAGAGGGAGGAAGCCAAGATTGAGTTCTTGTCAATTCCAGCCGAGTCATGTCAGGGCTGCTCTGGGTTAGGTTTGATTCTGAGAAAATCAGGGATCTGTCATCTTCTATCTTATAGTAGTTCATGGATAAATTTATACCCATGACACCGGCAACTACTTTAAAGAGGCACTTCTTCGAAGAACATTCTCAGTCTCTCCCAAACTCTCTTTAGGCAGACGACAGTGCCTTATGACCAGAGAACAGAGGGGTGGGATGTTTGGGCTCCCAGGACACATGTTCCAGGGGCAGAGGCTGGGACCATGGAGACAGACTACAGCTCCGCTTCCGCTCTCCCTGCTTCTAGGGAAGAGGAATGTCGGTCCTGAGAGCAAACTCGCCAGTGTCTCTCCTGTTACCTGGCCTCTTCATGGTGGGTGGGTTCCCTCCAGACCCTCCTCCCAGCCACGCCTGGCTGGGTGCTGGTTGCAGAGCCCCACCCAGGCAGGTGTAGGTGCTAATGTCTCCTCTGTTCTGGGCGCTGAGTGGATATTTTACTGGCCTTCCTTCACGCCCGCCTCCTCACTCTGACCCCCACCTTGGCACCCCCTGTCCGTCATCTCAGCAAAGTGCTTTCCTTCTCTTTTAAGCTCACACAGCCCTATTTCTTTCTTTCTCTCTCTCATGATTTTTAAAATCATTTCCTACCTTTCATTACAATATTTTCTAATATGTCATTTTAAGCAATAGGTAGGTATTAAGTTCCCAGAGGTCAGTGATCGCTGCCTACATACATCTGAATTAAACTCACTCCAGCGCCTGATGCAGGTTAGGTTGTCAGTAAATATTCACGGAATGGCTCTGTATTCTGTACACACCTCCCTATTTGAAAAGTCCAGGTGGATATTTTACAGGCATCTCAGACTCGAGATGCTCAATGGGAATTCTTGATCTTCACCTCTTTGCTCACCACAAATCTGATCCTCTTCCTTATCTTAGGAAGTGGCTCCTCCATCTTCTCAGTCGCCTATATGAAAAGCTTCAGGTATCTTTGACACCTCTTCCTGGCCATGTCCGAGTGTTGACCAAGTTCTTTCCGACTCTACTTATGGCTAGACTCTGTCCATTTCTCTGCCCCAGTTCAACCACCACATCTCCCCTGCGCTCTTAACCAGTATCTATTTCCAATCTTGCTGCCTTCCCTCCAGGGAGCAACCAGAGCGGATTTTTAAAAATCCAACTCTTATTACTCATGTCTTTGCTGAGCCACAATAAAATCTAGGATCCTTCCTTTGGTTTTATCTCCTACTAGTCTGCTTGGACACAGAGGCTTTCTCTAAGTTGGACAAATTAGCTTGTTTTATTTTTCATTCTTACATTTTATTCTTCTTATAAAACTTTTTATTTTCCCTTCTCAGCATCTTGTCACAACTCTTAATTAGATATTTACTTATGCATTGACTTGTTTACTGCCTATTTCCTTTCCTCTGTGGAGCTCCCTGAGGACAGGGACAGTGTCTGCCCAGTTCACCACTGGCTTCCCAGAACCCAGTGCAATGCCCAAATATAAGAGGTGCACAATAAATATTTTTTGAATGAACACATGTTTAAATTCTAAACATCATGCTCAGCATGCTATGCTTACTCTGGCTCTGTTGTTAGAGTTGATTAGTTAACAAAGGTGAGACATTCCCCTGATGGAAGACAAGACTGGGAAATTCAACTTTAATTCTGCACAGTGCAGTTCAAATCACTTCAATTATATTCAATTCATTTTAATTTAATTAAACAAAGCTTTGCAGACGCAAGAAATCTGACAGCCTTTATGCTAGGTATGAACAAAACAGTGATAGAAACTCTCCATTCCCTGCCCTCAAGGAACTTCCCATTTATTGGTCTTCATCTTATGGCCATGACAATTGTAGGATATATGACTGAACTTATCTACACTCAGAAAATGGCAAACAGACAACTGGTTGACCTGAATTGGATCTCACTGCCATCATTTACTAATGTGCTGTATTGGGGTGTCCAATGACAGTTATAGGGGTTTAAATATTACACAAGACCAGTAGAAGTAAATAATGAGATGATGACCAAAGATGTTGAATCTTATGACTCACCCTCCATCACTGGTCATCTCCTGTGACTGAAATTCTCCAATCCATTTTGGAAACTTGTCTTAAGACCTCATGTCTCTTTCCAATTGATAATTCCTCCCTTTTATTCTATTTCATCTTGAGTATATGAGATTCTAACCTACTTACTTCCTAAAATATGTGAGATGAACAACAGGTTAAAACACGAGACATGTTTTCAATGTCCTGAAGTGAGTTTGTCTATTCCAAGAAGCAAAAATAGTGACTTTCAGGTACCACCGCTGAGCGCTCTGAGTTCTCTGGCAGCTAAGGCAGAGAAAAAGGAAATATATTAATTTACAGTTTTAATTTTCTGACGCGAAAGGTAAGTACGGATTTCTACAGAGACCACATTATTTTCTCTTTTTTAATTGTACAGTGGCAAGAATTTATCAAGGAGTCCTTATTAAAAAAAAAAAAAAGCTTAAGAAGAAGCAGGGTAGATTTTACCTTAATCAATTTCACAAAAGCAACAAACGCAGCAAAAGCTCAACCTGACTGGTCTCATATCTACCCTCAGTAAAGGCAATTCTTTGAGAGGTTTATAGTATAGATCCCACAGTTTGCCTTCTGATGACCTAGCTTTACACTGATCTAATTTAACTCACTTACTCTTCTCTGGACCTCCATAGGAATCAAACAACCGTTTGCCCGCCTTCCGAGTATTAGCAAAGTCAGCTCTCTGAGATGCTCTGTGTTTCCACTTTTCTAAGCCAAATTTGCTTTTCCATCCTGTCATTCTCGTTCCCATCTTTCCCTTACAGTATTCTACCTGGTCTCTGCACTGCTCTTTCTCGATCTTTCTAGATCTGTGATGACTCTTAAGATGTGGGAGGCATAACTAGGATAGCATTTGCTAAGAAAATATCTGGCCAAGAATGAGAAACATAAAGTCAGAGGATCTCAGAACTGGAAGGGCTCTCTAAGGTTGTTTAGTCCAATGCTCACCCTTGTACACGACTCTCTATGCCAACCCCAGTGAAGATCTAATGACCTCTGCTTGAATAACTCCAGAAAGAGAAATATCCACCTACTCAGGAATTCTCTCCCCCTGTGGACAGCTAGGATCATTAGAAAGTTTGTTCTTATGCTGGGCTGTATAATTCTGTCTTCTAACATTTAGACATTGAACCAGCTCTGCTTCTGGAGAATGATCTTCTGATTTCCCTAAAATATGGTTTTTATACATGCCCACCCTGCTCACTGGAATATTCTGTGATGCTACCTAAATTTTCTTATGTTGTTTTTGCCCAGTCCTAGGCTTAAATACTTTGGAAGTCAATAATTTGCTAGTGGAATCCAGGTATCT
>NW_011888811.1:134675-146090 GCF_000151845.1 Pteropus vampyrus
AGCAGCTAACATTGGTTGAGTACTTATTATACGTCAGGCAATGTGTTAAGTGCTTTCTTCATTTTGTCTCATTTAATGCTCACAACAATGCTAGGTAGAAACTCTTGCTATCCCCATGATATGGATGCAGAAACTGGGGCTCAGGGCAGTTAAGTAACTGGCGCAAGGTCACACGGCCAACTAGTACTGATGGTGCCCATTTTCACTCATTCATTCATTCACCACTATTTGAGTACTTGCTGCACACAAGCCATGAGGAGCAAAACCACAGGCAATCTCTGCCCTCACAGCCCTACAGTCTCATTGCTGGGATGCACTAAGTCCAGAGTGAGTGCAAATGGGACAGAATTCCAAATCCTACTCAATCCCCAGAGGGCCCCAGACCGAACTGTCCAGAACAACTCCTGCCTGGTGCCCAATACTGACGCACACTCAGGGAGACAGTGCTGGTTCTGCAGATCCTCCCAGGGACAGAAAACAGGTACACTGGCCAACGCAGAAAGGTCTCATGTGTTGTCCTCATGTCTGACGCATTCCCTGACTTCTAGGTCTGAAAGGAACCTTGAGAATGAATTGAATCCATTTTTCTGCCTCTGAGAAAGACTGCATTTGTATTCTTCTTTGACAGAGAGATTCAGCCAGGGAAACTCACTTTAAAAATCTAGTTAAACAGAGCCTGTATTTGCAAACAGGTGGATTTAAGGGCATTCAGTGCCTTTAATCAGTGAGGACTCCCAGTGCATTTTAATTCAATGCATTTTGATTCAATGCATTTTGATTCAATGCATTTTCTCAGCACACAGCTTTTCAGGGATGCGAAATATACCTGTGCCCAGCATCTTAAGGCTTTTAAAAGGTAAATGATGCCTTTCTCTGTTTGATTACCTGCTCATACCACTAAAAGCATTTTTGGAAGTTCTTCCTGAAATCTAACCTGAATCCTATGTGAGATGCTTAAGGCCACTTCAGGGACCCAAGAGAAAGGAACCTGAAGGAGGAGGGTGAATCTGGGTAGACCACAGCTGTGTGTTGAGGACTCTGTGAGATCTGGGACAGCTTCGAGGGTTAATAACATTATTCTGGCTGAATCCTGGCATCATTTTCCTAACTCGTTCTAGCTGCTCCCAGACACTCAGTCCGTCTCTGAAGCCCTTTTCTCGGAGACAGTTAAAGTGGCATCTGTACTTTGTGCCATACAGCTCAGCATTTGCTCAGCCAGAATGGATCTTTGAGATCATCAAGTCCTGCCCTTGCAGGACAGAGGAGGAACCTGAGGCTCTGGGAACTAAAGTGACTTGACCAAGCGTACACAGCAAATCTGTGGCAAAGTTGGAAGACCATCCAGACTCCAGCCCCCAAACCTGGTGTTCTTTCCTTTACAAATCTGATTATCTTCCTCCTCATCTGATTGTTTCCCTAAGGTCCAGGGATGTGTCTTGTCTACTTTAGGACACACGCACACACGCACACACGCACACACACACACATGGATTAACTTTAGGCACATTAGTTGCTCAAAGCACACGTGGTTCACTTTGACTTGAGCGAATTCAGGTGAAACCACCTTGGCTGTGAGAGGTGAAGAGGAACTGAATCTGTGGAGCCTCTGTGCCTATTTGTAAATAGAGACTTTGTTTAACCAGGTTTTAAAAGGGAAGTTCCCTGGCTGAATCTCTCCAGTGAAGAATAGTACAAATGCAGTCTCCCTCCCTTCCTTGTTCACACACTGATTGAATATGCGCAGTAAGCATTTGAGCCTGGAAGCTTCCTATTGCAAGAAAGGCCCATCACTCTCTAAGCATGCCCTGGCTCTGTCCAGTGGTCCCCCAGTGGTCCTGGGCAGAGGCACCTCCCTCCTTCTCTCCTCCAGGACCAACCGCTCTGAGCCCTAATTAGAAGGCAGGAGCCTGGCGTTCTCATCCCTTCTGGAACAGCCAGGCAGCTCCTCAGCTTTCCATTATCCCCGACTCTCTGCGAGGTTATGGGCTGCCTGGCTCGGGAGGACACGAAAGTGCTGAGCTCTGCCCGGGTCTGCTCCTGGCGGGTGGGGTCCTGCAACTGTTCTTCCACTCCCTCCGGCTACCCTCCTGGAGATCTGCCGAGTCACAGGAGGCACTGACTGCGATTGATTCCTAACGCCCCTGCTAAGTTTTAACAACTGGCGAAAATAGCTGCTCGTATTTCCTGGATGCTCCCCTGGCTGGCAGTTCAAGTCGCTAGGGATTTAGTCATTGGGTTGCACACATGTGCAGCCCACGTGGACCTGTCCGAACCTTCCTGGGTATTGGTGACCTTGACCGCTCATGAAGTCATTCCCCTTGACTTTGGAAGGCACCCTTTGAAGATGTGTAAAATGAAACAAGCATGAGAAGGCCCAGGACTCTGCATTTGGGGAATCAAACTATCTTTTGGGCAAGTTGCTCTTCCTCTTGGACTTCAGTCTCCCCATTTATAAAATGGGAGAACAGGAATAGATGTGCTCACGTGTCCCTTCTGGGTCCAATGCCCACCTGACTGCCGACAGCTGTGGTAGGGAAGATGGAGAGAAGAAGGGGTCTATCTAGCCACTTAGTTGATAGCATGTCATAAATACCTTGCCTAAGGACTGAAAAAAACATTTTTTATCTGCTTCAAAATACAAAGAGAGAAAACTGCAAAATCAAAATGAACAAATATTCAATTAAATGTCTACATAATTAACATTATGTAAATGTCATTAATTATTAAATTTGCTATTCATAAAAATTTCATTACATTTAAATACAATTTATTCTTTAGAATTTCACTTTGAAAAAAAATTCAACTATGCCTGGTGATTGCTGAGGGCTTATAGCCACAAGTTACTCATAGACAAATACTTTTAACAGCCAAGTCCTAAAAAAAGTATCTTTTAAATATTTTACAGCAAAAAATATTAATGTGAAATGTGAAAAATTTTTAATGCATTTGATAAGATATGAAGTGACATCTTTAAAAGTAAGAATGCCCAGGGCCTTTGAAAATCTTAAAATTGTCCTAGAACCAGAAGGTATAATATCCCGAACTAATATTTATTATATACTTACTCTGTGTCAGGCATGCATTATTAGCTCATTTAATCCTTGAGGCTAGTTTTGGGGTAAGAACTGTTCCCATTTTATAGGTGGGGAAACTGACACAGAGGAGAGTAACCTTCCCAGGGACACGGGGTAGTTATCAGCGCGGCTAGGATGGGAAACCAGCGGTCGCCAGGCTCATGCTCTTAGCCACTCTACCATACGCATGCCTGGCGTCTGGACTTTCCGGAGAAGAAAGCCAGTGCTGGTGGGATGAGGAGGAAGGGGCGCCATTTCCACCAACCAGGAGTGCCCTTTACGCTGCCTCACACGGAGCCCAGCCCTTGCTTGACCCCGCTGCTACTGTCACCCCTGGAGCTGTCTTCTGCCCAAAGTTGTCTCCTCTCCAGCTGACTGTCAGCTCCACCTACGTGCTATTAATAATGTAAAAATATAATTTAAAAAAAGAGCGGATAGCCATTGACAGCTCCGTCAGCATTTTATACAGTACTTAATCTCATTCCATCCTCACGACAAACCCCATCTTACAAACGAGGGATTTGGGGTTTAGAGACTTGAAATAATTTGCCCCCGGTCACACAGCTCTCAGAAGTTATGGAAGCTGGACTTTCACTCTGGTCTTACTCTAAAGCCTAAACTGTCTTCTAGATTAAGAATATATATGTATTGTTTAAGCAATTTGATTACTAAGAAGTATATTGAATAAAAAAGTGAAGCCCTCCCTTTTCTACAACCAGCTTACTTGTCTCCCCTCATCTGATTCCCTCTCCCCATGTGTGCACTGTTAATAGTTTGGTGAGCATCCTTCTAGACGTTCGCTATATATTTACACATCTATCCATCTCTCCCTTCCTTCCTCACTTACTTCTTCTGGTGGCTTCAGTGGCTACATGTGGCAGTTCCCAGATGGAAAATGCAATGACAACTCTTTACCCGGGATGTCGAAGTTCCAAGGGCAAGGCTGACAAGAGTCCTGACATACGTGCGTGGGAACGGGGAAAGCAGGTGGGGTGCTTCTCTCCCCTTGCAAGGTGTCTCTGGCTAATTAACACATCACTTTTATCTACTCCTGCACGGTCTTGTGTGCTGAAATGACATGCTACGTTATCCTGGAAGGTCTCTGGGCTCAGCTGGCTCAGATCTCACATGGGACGCTTTGGGAAGAACAGAGCATCTGCGTAAGACTAGTGGCAAAAATCCGACTCACTGCTGCTTTTCTGTCCTGTTTAAGGAAAATCATAATTAGAATTATCTAGAAGAGAGAGCTGGGCAATAGCTCGAATCACTTGGGGACAGGACCTTGCTGCTTTGATTTTCGCATACCCAGTGCCAACAGAGCGTCTGGTACACAGTAGGCACTCAATAAGTTGTCAAATGAATAAGTTGGTAGAGGAGAGAACGGGGCTCTCCTGCTATTGTTTCATGCAGAAAAGTTCTGTTACAGTGAATTTTCTACTTGCAAAGATGAGAGGTTTTTAGTGCTCTGGTGAATTTCTTTTTCCTTTTATTTTCATAGTGACAGTTCAGGGGCAAAGAAAAGCCTCCATCTCTCTGAAAAAGTAGAAGAAACCCATGGGGTTTGGGTAACTTAAACTACAAGGCTCTTTCTTTGACATGTTGCAAGGATAGGAATATTTAACAATAGCACTGACAATGTCATCTGTGTAAAAGGAGTGACCTCCTGGCTGAGATGGTTAAGATAACCCTGTGCCTGTGAGTGGAGGCCGGGCAATCTATGAGCTCAGGGCTCTGGTTCTGCTGCCTGTTTCTGGGCCGTATGATCTGGGCAAGTTACTTAACTTTTCTGTTTCTCAGTTTCATCTTCTGTAAAATGGCGATAATAATAGCACCTGCCCTACAGTGCATGGAAGAGGATTAGGTACAATGATATAGGTAAAATATTGAGCACGGTGCTTGGTGTGTATATGAATGTGTGTGCCTGTCTGTGTGTGTGTTTGTGTGTACGTAATAAAAGCTCAAAATTATATTATTATTATTAATAATAAACTCTGGACCCTCATCATAATGCTGTTCTCAATACCTAAGAACTTGATATCTATTGACAACTGTTTGTTGAATGAATGAATGAATGAATGAATGAATGCATTATATTGACTGGGGTGAGATGAGGCAGGTGTTCTACCTAATCCATCTCTTAATCCCCAGAGTTGAGCAGGTGACACATGGCAGCCTTTCTAGGTGATTTAGCCAAACATTCATAATTCAGATTAAGTGGGGAAGGTGGCAAGAGAGTTGAGGTTTTAAACAGAAGATCTGAATTGAGTCCTAAGTCTGCCATTTGCCATCTTACATGGAAGCATTAAGAACTCCTTTTCCATCTGGGGCCCCCTGTGCAGCATCAGAAGGAATGTCCATGGAATAAACAAGAGACTCGAAGAACGTAAGCCAGAAATGTTTCTAATAGTGTCCTTGTTAGGGGTGGTAAGACCCAAAGTCTTCCCATTTGGGGTAAAGAAATAGGCATCAAAAACACTCCCTTCTCCTCTTATTTCTACTCTATTTGTGCAAGAGAGACAATAAATGAGAGCAGTTGGGGAGGTGAGAGGGAATGGTGGGGACTGTACCCTCTGGGCAGACAGCTCTCATTGGCTTTAGCCGATCATTCCCAGATAGGAAGGCAGGTCCAGCCAAGCGAGCTAGCGCGATCTCTGAGCAGTTGGAAATCTGGATGATCACATGAAAGCTACCTAATTTTATATGTTCCCATCTAACACAAAATTAATTTTATAACTTTGAGTGGGCCAGCACCATGAGGGACAATCAAAACACTGTGGGACAGATTAACCCCTGGGCTGCCAGCCCATGGATGGACCTCCAATCCAGGCTCAGCCTATGCAGTATGACCCTGAAGCCCAGGTCACATAAGGAGCCCAGTTAAGCTGGTGGCTAGTCATACAGAGTCAGTGATGGGACCCGGTCGTGATACTCCAGCCGATCTTAAGAGATCAAATAATGCTGCAAGAGAACACGGCTTTTACAAGAAATGATAACAAAATGTCCAGAAGAACACAACACTAGACAAAATATTTCATAGGAGAAAACAGCACACCCAAGGCTTCCTGGATTTAACAGAAAATCCACAGCAGAATCCAGGTGCGTAAACCACAACCAAAATAGAAGCTTACACAACTCTCAGTGAGCAATTCCTCTGCTACAAAATAGTGCCAGGTCGTGTGTCCCCAAACTCAAGCCTCTCAGTCCTGGTCACAAAGCAATCTCCACTCCTGTTTACCCATATTTATCTTCTAAAAGCTTGTTGTTTGAAGGTCTGAAAAGACTGTTGTGCTGAGATTATACTAATATTTATTGAGCTCTTAGTACATGCCAGACACCATCCAAGCTCTTTGCATATATCAGTGCACTTAATCCTCAAAAAGCCCTAGGAGGAAGGCTTACTAGTTCCCCTATGAGGAAACGGAGACCCAGAAAGGTTAATAACATCCCCAAGAGCTCAGAGCCAGAAAATTGCAGCTCTGGGCCCTGAACCCAGACAGCTAGCTCCAGAGTCCAAGCTTCTGGCTGCCACCCACGATGGCCTGCCTAATCTCATGGTTCCTGCCTAATCTTATGGTACCAGAACAGAGAGAGGATGCGAGGGCATCATCTCTATTGAGAACATTGTGCAAGGTGCCAAAGGATTCAGTTTGGCTCCAACTTCTTCAGAACAGAGAGCAGCAGATCCCTTAGTGAACCGTGTCTGCGATCCCCAAAGGGACAGCCCCTCCTCCCCGTGACTTTTAGTTCCCCCTTGTGAATGTAAATTCTGTCAGAGGATAATCTAAACCAGTATTCACTCTAAAAGAAAATCCAGAAGGGAGGTTACTTGCTAACTGATGTGAGGACGGTCGTGTTTTTCAAGAGTCTATTTGCATTCTCCACTTTAAAAATGAGACCTCCAGCTCTTTCATCTAGAAGTCTTAAATGACAGGGCGATAGTCTGCTCCATCGGCTCCTTTAATTAAATGAACTCTGAAACGTTACACCTCTGCGTACACTCAGAAACTCTTCTATGCTCTCTTTTGATCTCTGTAATTTATTTTAAAGATCACATTGAACATGTTATTTGCTCTGCGAGCCATGGCCCAAAGAAATCAAATTCTAACCTGATCACAGCATTCCATTCCATGTCACCCCCCACATTAAGAAGCTGCCACACCCCCCACCTCACCACCAGTTACCATTGCCTCTGAATTAAATCTAAATTCGGTCGGGAGTTCCAGGCTCCAGCCACCTTTCTAAGTTATTTTCCACTTTTCATTGATTAATTCCCCTCCCCTTCAGCTAAACTGGGTTACTGGTTGTTATCTCCTTCCAGGAACATTTCTGCAACCCTCCCGTCATGCAGCTCTGCGGCACGTGGACTGGTTTCTCTCCACGAGCTGTCCCAGGCACCCGCCCTTCTAATTCTGCTCATGTCGGAATCTGCATTGCCATGATCTCCCCCTCCTAGGACATATAAATGACAGGAGGGCAAGGATTGTATCTTCCACGAGTCCCTATCCCAATTTACACATAGTAGGTATTCAGCAAATGTGTCTAAAGTTGAATTAATCATGTAGGGAACTGATGCATGAATGGAACAGTCTTGGACTCTTGTGTTTACATTCAAAATGACACCAAGGAAACTCTACTGCAGGGCTGTATATCTTTATCTGCAAGCTCTGATTTTCACTGAGTGACAACCCTCTCTGTTAGGAAACACAGTAATTCTAAGGTACGAAGGGCATTCAGTGGATTCTATTATACTTTGGAGCTGGATGTATATAAAAATAGTATGAGGATATCCTTTTAATTTGGTAATGTAACAAATACTTGTAATGCCTGCCTTATGCTAAATGGTGTGTTCAGTGCAGAATAACTAGGTAAATAACTAGGTACCAGTCATTGGGGAGCTCCTGGTCAACAAAGGCTACAGACGAACCATTCTGAGGGGCTGGCCCTGAAGGAGTGGCTAAAATTATCTGGGGAAGGAAGGAATAAGGTCGTGGAGAAGGGAAGGAGGGAGGGAGAGAAAGAGACGAGGAGAGAATATACCAATGTATGTGTGTGTAGGCAGATGATGGGAGATAGATAGAAAGGCGGATGGGTAGACAGATAGATGATAGATGATAGATGATGTAGATGATGAATGGATATGAAAATAAAGAGAAAGGTACAGTAATCATTCTCCTCCCTCCTCCCCTAAGTCTCTCTGTATAACCTCATCTTATTCTATTTTTTTTATAGCTCTTAATCACAATCTGAAATTAATTTATTTACGTTTATTTGTCCACCCTTTATTAAAAAACGGTCTGAATCCCCCTACTAAAATGTAAGCTCTGTGAGACCAGGGACCTGTAGTGTTCCTCACGGTCTCCCCACAGCCCAGGCCGTAAGAGACAAATGACTACTTTAAGTGAATGAATTAAAGAAGCTGTCAGATGGAATTTTCATACCTAAGCGTTAAACTAGGCAGTAAAGAGGATATACATCGAATGGTGGCCTGGCTCTCCTCCTGGTGCCCAGTAAGAGGAACTCTCTGGGTCCCCCAGACAGCGGGGTCAGCTCTAGGAGGAAAGGCCTGAGGGGGACGAAAATGGCAACCACTGACCCTGCTTCTAGAAGTTGCAAGGACACCACCTCGCCCCGGGCACAGCCTTCCAGAATGCTGCATGGCGTGACATTTATTTTTTTATTTACAGTATGCTTGTGTGCTCGTGCCAACACAGCAGCAGGGGTCGTGACTGGAGGACCCATTCCTGCCCCTCTCCTCCAGATGACAGGCAACTTGAAGAACAGTGTGTGCATGCTGTCAGCAGGCCGTTCCCGCCCCCCAAGACAAATGCACTTATCGTTAAGGTTTTTATCACAGTTAGGATTTTCATCTCCATTTTTAGAGGAGCAGATAAGAAATAATGAAACAAAAAGGAGGCAGTTTAATAAGGAGGGTCGTAGAAGCCCAGTTTCCAGGACAGACAGACCCAAATCCTACTCAGGACAATCTTGTATTAGTTGGTGGCCCTGGGCCGGATGCGTCTCCACTCAGTTCTGCTTTCTCATCTGTAGAATGGGGGTAATGACGTCCACCTCGGAGAGATGAGGTGAGGGTAATGGATGAGACACCAGGTAGCCCAGCGCCTGGCACTCAGTCACTGAATGCCGGTTCCCTCCTCATTCCCCTTATAAGATGCTCCATCCTATTTCAAGATTCATTGCTTTTTCCCATTCTTAGGTCAGTGTGTTAATTCAAGTGTGTTCACAGTGACTATGTAATGTGCCAGTTAAAAGTGTGGGTTCCACTACCAGACCGCTCAGATTCGAATCACGGCTCTATCACTCATTTGGTGTGTGACCTTGGAAGGTTGGGTAACCCCTCTGAGCTTCAGTTCCCGCAGCTCTAAATGGGAACAATACACAGGACTTGCTGAGTTGGCTGAGGATTTAGTGAGCGTTGCAAATAAGACATTTAGAACTGTGCCAGGAATATCATCGATGCTCTCCAATATGGGCGTACTCAGTACGGCCCTGCAACCGCTCTTGCCTTCATTCCGTCCCTCTGACATGGCGAAACTTCCTGACGCAGGGCCTTTGCCCATGCTGTTCCCTCTGCCCGGAACGCCGTACCCCCAGACATTCCCATAGCTGGCTCCATCTCAGGATCCAGGCCCCAGCCTAAAGGCCCTCTCCAGAGTGAGGGCCTGGCTGCCTCTCAGTCTCAGCTAGCTTCCCTCAATCCTGACATTCTCTCTGACACTCCTTTTTAGTGTATGTGCTGCCGAAGCGAGCACTATGACACTCCTTTTGTATGATTTTCAGAGCACTTACTAAAATCATTTTTCAAGGCACCACGTAAAATTTTTTTCCCTATTTCATTTGCTCATTTATCATCTCTCCCCACCCCACTGGAATGTGGCTCCGTGAGAGCAGAAACTAGCCTGTCTCATTTCTTGAAACAGTATCTGATGCAAAGTGAGATCTCAGTAGATTTGTAGAATGAAGAAGTGAATGAAGGATGGATGGATGAATGAATGAGTGAGAGACTATGTCTCCAGGGGCGAACATAAGCTGAAGCTTGTGTCTTTTGCTGAGTTTGCGCCCGGCCCCCTCCAATGCCTAACAGGGCAGCCGTGGTAAAGGCCCGTTTTCAACCCTCCTGCCTTTTCTTTCAAATCTGAAAACCAGCTAATGATCCACTTGATAAAGCCCAAAGATCGCCCCTGGCAGAGCCCTCTGGGACTTCCTGTGACTAATCACCTCCATCACCCAGTTAGAGGAGCTAGCGCATCTCACCCCTCAGGTTCCTGCTTTCTGATGCGCCAGGCCGGGCTGGATGTGGTGGCTTGGACACTGCTCCCTGCACCGCTGCCTTCCAGAACGGTGCTGTGAGGCTGAAAGTCCACACTTCTCTCAGGTGACCAGAGCTTGCATCCCTTTCTCTCCCAAGGGCAGAAAGACTGTTAAATTACACCTTCCTCACACATACTGCTGCTGAGATTGCCTGTGGAATGATCTGGGTCCTCTTGAGTAAACATCATTTGTGAGTGGACAGTGGGCAGCAGGGAGGAGGGGAGGGCATCGGGGTGTTGCACCAAGGCTGGAGCCTGCCTGGCCTGGCCAGCATGGCTTCCTGGAGCCGGTAATGTGGCAGATGTTCACTTTTCTGGAAAAGAACCACATCAATATTGTTGATGTATTGGGAGACTCTTATGCAAATAAGGACAAGTCTTGCGGCCTGAAGTCAGGGAAAAAAAATTCACTGCACAAAGGACTTAAGGCCACGGGCAAATCAAAATAATAAGCAAAACCTAGAGGTACTGGCTGCTGGAGAAAAGGCTTGGGGGCTAATACTTCCAGAGGGAAGTATTCTGCAGGCCGGAAGGATGGATGATTTTCAGGGGGTGCACACCCAGCCTCCTCTCTACTTCTAGGTGTACGTGTAAAAAGGCTGCTGCAAACCTGCTGACACGGCTCAGCCACTTACTTACTGAGGACCTTGGGCAACCTACTTCACTTCTCTGGGCCTTGAAACTCTGTGCTGGGCACAGAGTAAAAATAGCTCATTTAATGGTACTTATTATTAGCATTTCAGTTGAGTTTATGCTTACTGACTTTTCACTCAAAGACCCAGAGAGTTCAAATGTGTTCTACTCTGTCCTTCTGGTCGTTCTGCACAAAATGACATGTCTCTTCTAACTGGAGGAGGGAAGGGAACCACCACTCATTAAGCACTTGGTATGGCATAAGTCAGGTATTACTGACCCACCGTAGGGATGATAGCACTGTCCCAGAGAAGTGGAGCGACTTTCCCAAGGCCACACAGCCAATAAATGGGAGAGCCAGGGCTATTTGGTTTTAAACC
>NW_011888811.1:146995-152443 GCF_000151845.1 Pteropus vampyrus
GCTCTAGGTGGCAAAATGCTCTCCAAAGGTCACAGTTCGTAAGGGGGGGAGCTGGGATGCCACCGAGGATTGGGGGAGCTGCAAAGCCTGGCTAGAATTCACTAGGCAGGTTTATTTGTTCTCTCTCCCTCCAAATGTCCTTGCTCACTCCAACATCATCCTTAGTGTCACAGCCTGCTCCTTGTAACTGGGGCAGGAGAAGGCCACTTCTGCCTTGTTCTATTTTTGACAATCCTCCTTGTTTGGTAGAACATGCCTCTACCTGCCCTGGAGGGCCAGCCAGCTTTGTTCTCAGTGTCCGACACACCACTGTCATTACCTTCAGACACCTGTCTATGCAGGCAAACCACAGGAGACAGCTATCAGAGGCAGGGGCTCACCGGCTCTCCAGGTTACATAAAGTCAGAGCCCCCCATGGCAGGCACTTTGGCATGTCGTCTCACCTCTTTGTGCCTCATTTTTTCCCTCTGTAAAATAGGTCCTCAAAGGGGACCACTGCAACAGTCAGGGTTAAAGGACATCACCCAGATAAAGTGCTTAGACCAGTCCTGGCACACGGCGAATGCTTTACAAATGCTAATGATTAGTCCACAGACCTGAAGAGTACAGAATCACACTGTGCTAAGGCCAGAAGGCCCTTAGAAACCAGTTAGCCCCCTACCCTCTTGGTTTACAGAGAAGGTAAATAAGGCCCCCAAAAGCAAAGTGACTTTTCTAAGTTTTCACAGCAAGTGGCAGAGATGACAGCAGAACCAGTTCCCTTTATTCCCAAGCATGTCCTCAAATATAACCAGCACCGGAGTCACCTGGAGTGGAGGCTGAAGCACACAGCACTGGGCCCCACCCCAGGGGGTCTGGTTCAGTAGGTCCAAGGTAGATCCGACAATATCGTTTCTCTCAAGCTCAGGTGATGCTGATTGTTGGGTCCTGGGACCCACCTTGGAAACCTCCGCCATAGTCTCAAAATGATAATGGCTCTTGGCGCCAGGCAGGTTAATATAACATGTGAACTAGGATCTGAGGGTAACCGAAGATCGCGCCAGGTCCCCTGGGAGCAGCTGCTCCCGCTCAACACTGGATGACACTGTGCAGAAAAGTGGGTCCTGTGAGTCTCTAGGCCTTTTGCTTTCTCAAAAGAAGCCGTAAATCTGTCTTTTTATATGGAAACTCCTAGAATGTAAATGTTAGCAACTAACTCACATAAAAAGGTATGTAGATCAATAAGTCACATCCACATGTTGAATTTGGGCCACAGGCCACAAGTTTGGGACCTCTGTGATGCCTTGTCCACATGCCTGGATCTGAAGGTGGAACCAACCCTACAAACAGCTGCTTCCTTTTCTGCAGGGGAAATCTCATCCAGAAATCATGGATTTTCCCCCAAAGAGAATGTACCAATGAATATTTTAAAATCTATTCATCCAATTCACAAGCCTGATGCATTCTCCAAAGCTGAAAGTCGACTTCACGTGGGTGCATCACAGAGCAAGGACAACGGGCCTGGGTGTGGGGGAACCTCACTGTTAGCCCCCATCCAATGGAGCGGAGCAGCTGCGGGCCGTTATCAAAGCTCCCAAGCTGTGCCGGCTCCCCCAGCCCACCCTGCAACGTTCCTCTACCCAGTCCTCTTTTTCGGCTGCGATATCAACGACAATGTTTTTTTGTATATGTACAATTTGCCAGATAGCTTACATATAGCATCTCATCTAATCCTAGGATATTGTGAAGACAGCGTTATTATTATCCCTGTACTTCATCTGAGTAAGCAAACCTGCACAAGAGAGAGCTCATGCCATGGCTGGCGACGGCAGAAGAGCTCACAGCAGGGTTTGGGGGCATCAAAGACAGCTAACCTCCCAGTAGGCTGGTTGGTGGTTTAACTGGTTCCTGAGCCCGTGTGGTCTCCCTTACGCAGAGGGCAGGGACTATGGCCTCTGTTTCCCTGTGCCCCTTACAGGGTGAAGGTCAGCCGCTGCCCACCTTGTATCCTCAGTGCATAAATGCTGCAGCCAGTGGCACGGGTGCCATCTTGGCAAAAAAATTCCTCCCTCTCACCAGAGAGGGAACTTGGGAGGGAAAATTACAGTTTTCTGTAAAATATGGAAATAGATGCTTGCGAACGACTTTAAATTTATGATAATTTCCCAATACCTCAAGACATCCCACTTGAACATCTGTGTGGTTCATGGACGAGTGCATGAACTGTTGCTAATCAGAAATGAATTGTGCCAGCTCCACAGACCCACGTTTCCTGCATTTTTTGACTTTTCCCCCCTCCTACCCAGTCTCCCTCTAATTAGACCATGGGAGAGGCAATAGACACTCTTCTATGATTCAGAGTGGCCAGAAGTCGCTGGGGAGAGAAAACATTCCAAGGAAAATAATATTTTTCTTGTTTTGACAGATGATTCTTTTAACTGCCTTCTCCACCACCCATACACACTCTGCCATAAATAAGATATGCTACAGACTTTCTCAGGTGTCTGCACCTTAATGAGAATTTGCTTTCTGACACCTTGGAAAAGGTCAATAAAGAAAAAAGAAATTAGAGAGAGGCCCCACATCCTTCTGATGTTGAACTTGCTCCGTTCAGGCTAACAGCAGCAGTGGTATTATTTTGCAACTGTAGAACAGATGTGAAGCCCAAATGATACGATAGAGTTTTATTTTCAAATGGTGCATATTTTTAAATTGGGGAAAAGAATGGGGCTTGACATTTACGGGTGATGGAGTTCCTGTTGCACAGCAACCTTGCCTTTCAGGACGAGCTGAAGTAGGCAGCCCCAGGGGTGGGGCTCTGTTCTGGGCCACCTGTCCCAGTCCCATCCCTCCACTTGGAGAAAGCACACGGTATCAAATGACGGCCGGTCTCCTGTGGCCACTCTCGCCCGCTCCATTCTGTTTTCTACGCAACACTCAGAGTGATCTTTTCCAACGCAGAGGGAATCGTGCACGGCCTTCAGTGGTACCCCAGCTCGTAGGACACCGTCCAGCATCCTTAAGACGGCTGAGGGTTCTACCCAGTCTGGTTCTTCCTTCCCTTGTCATGCACCACGCCCCTCGCATTCTGCATTCGAATAGCCACTCAGGCGCGCCCCACACAACCTTCTCGCCCTCCTCAACCTGTGCCTAGAACACTCTCTCTTTCTGCCGTTCCCTGCGGCCTTCAGACCTCAGGTCCAGAACCTTCCAGGGCTCCTTGTCACCTCCTCTCCTCGCTCCACACGCTTTTCCTTCAGAGCACCTCTTCAGTTTGTCATGAAAGGCTCGGTTGTGGGCTAGCCGATTAATGCCTCTTACCCCTCGGAACCAGGCTCCACGACGGCCAGCTCTCTGTCTGCTTTTGCTCACCTCTGAAGACCTGAGGCTTAGCACGAGCAGGTCACTATTGACATTTGGGGCCAGATAATCCTTTGTCAGGGGTGGGGGGCTATTTTGCGCATTGCAGGATCAGCATCCCTGGCATCCCTGACCTCCCCACGAGATGACAGTAGAAACCCCTAAGTGGTGAAAACCAAAATGTCTCCAGACATTGTTTACTTGGGCAACAAAGTCACTCCCAGCTGAGAACGACTGGGAGTCTGGCACATAGTTGTCACTCAATAAAAGGCCCACCCACTTGCCAAAGCCCCTTCTGCTTTTCCTTTTTAAGCAGCAGATCCTTTTTAAAAATCAGTAGAACATTAATAAGGTGCTGCTCCTGAGGAAGCAGAGGGACCCTGGGACCTACCCACTGGCCCCTCTCCCTGCCCACAACTGTCCCCAGGGCTCAGAGAACACAGAAAATTACCGGGGGAATGTGAGTGTGTAAGTTTGGGGGTAAAAAATAAAAGGCAACTCTGCTAGATAACCTTGAGCACGTCACTTAAATGCTCAGAGTCTCCATTTTTCCATCTGTAAATTGAGACATGACAGCCTCTAACTTACAGGTTTGTGGTAAGGAATAAATAACTCAGTGCCTGGCACATAGGAGGAGCTGACTACAGGTCGACTTGTCTCTCCTTTTTTATATTCTTCAGGGACCTTAAACAAGAGCAGAACAGCTTACAAGAACCTTACGTATCTGATTAATTTTACATGAAAACAAATATTTGGATATGGAGATCCCAGGTAGAACCATGTATTTTTATGTAGAAAAAGAAAGGAAGGAAGAGGAAAACAAAATATTTGTTTAAGGTGGCAGCTATTCTGTGTAACAGTCTCTGCAAATATTTCTTGAATAGACTGTAAGCTTAGGAGGCAGGTTTGCCCTGCCGCTAAGACCTCCACGGCTGGTGAATTATAGGTACACAATACAGGTTAGCTGAATAAATGACTATCTAGCTGTTTCAAAACTTAGTGACTCCCAGGTTCTCAGAATTTTAACCTGAATTTTCCCTCTTTGCCTCCCCACACCTAGAAGTGATGTCCTGTGCCTCCTGTTACACTGTAAAGGACAGTAAAAGTTGGTCTGAAAGATGGAGAACCAAGACTAGGCTGGTGGAATGGAGAAAGGGATCCAACACCCGTGTGAGAGAAGGAACATTTGACTTCAGTGTTGTTAGTGACCAAGAATAGAATGGGCGACACCCCTGATTCCTGCTGGGTCCTGTGCCCCACGGGCCCAGGGATAATGGGGCCCACCAGAGCCCTGCTGCCCCTGAGCAGATCAGCATCGGTCGGGGGCTACTGCAGGCAAAAGTGTTACATAAAAGAGGCAAATATAAGAGTGTTTAGAAGAAGAAATGAAAGAATAATGATAAGTATCTTTTCTTCATCTGAAAAATGAAAATATAATAATATCTACCACATAGGTTTGTTATGGGTATTCAATGAGTCGACAAATTTAAAGTGCTTAGAATGGGTTCGGTCACATAGTAAGTATTCAACACGTTACTGTTATCATTATTGTTATTGTCATTAGCAATTTACTGAACACCTACTATGTGCCAAAAAAAAACAGATAAGCACGTGTTATCTCACTTCATCCTCACAGCCTCGGGAGACAGACTTCATATTCTCCATTGGACATTTAAGAAAAACATCCATAGGTCAGGTTAGGTGAGAAGTATTCCAGGTTATATACCCTGGGAACACAGATCCAAAAAGCAAATGCAAGTCTAGGGCTTGGCAAACTTTTTCTTAAAGGGTTAGGTAATACATTTTTAGGCTCTGCAGGCCATAGTCTGTGCTACAACTATTCAACTCTTCCACTGTAGTGTGAAAGCAGCCATAGATAACATGTAAACAAATGGACAAAGCTGGGTTCCAATAAAACGTTATCTACATGAAAGCTAGCTGGCTGGCTGGTAGTCTGCTGGCCCCTCTAAACCACTGGCATGGACAGTCTGTTGAAAGATATCTTCCACAGGAAGAGATCAGCAAGAGCTGCAGACTGTGATTCAGGTCAAAGAATGTGGGCGAGGGTAGACCAATCCCCTGTCCAGAAGCTGGGCAGCCCCTACTTAT
>NW_011888811.1:153470-161771 GCF_000151845.1 Pteropus vampyrus
AATATTTTAGGACAACTGGAAACTATTTTGTTCTTATTTGCAAAAATGCTTAGGGGATAGGAAAATCATTCTTTAAAGTTGGTTTCCTCCTCCCTACCTCAAGAAAAAATTCCTCCTAGCCTCTTAAAGGATATCTATTTGGCCTTTTATTAGTTGTGTTCAGAGGCACGAAACTAACCATTTAAGGATGCAGCTGATAGAGAATGCTGTTTTCTGTATGCTCTGCTGAGTAAATGTCATTCTTGATTATTATTTATCTGCAGGACTTTTGAGTTATATTGTCTTGTTCTATCAAAAATGTCTGATTTTTTTTTAATATTTTTACTGAACCCATTTTTCTCCTATGAAGTCAGTGTACTGTGCACAATTTGACAAGTTCTAAGACATAATGTAGCGATCGGAGCTCTAAGTAAAATAACACGGTGATGACAGATGACTTCCCCACACCTGCGGTGTTCATCACTGCCTCGCTATGAAGACCTTCATTTCACCGCCAAGTAGGTAGGACATGACGAAGTGCTGACTTCTCAACTAGCAGACATTAGCATTTGCTTCTTGATACAGTCTCCCACACCTTGACCCGATATTCGAATGGCTGCCGTCCAAAGGTGCTAGTGGTTCTAACAACGGGTTCTCAACCTAAACTTCTCCATTCGGTTGCCCTTTCAGCATGTCAGACCTTGGTGACTTAGCACTAGACAAGGCAAAGAGAGATGGCACGATCCAGTCTTCAGTGATGGCTCAGCAGCAGCAGAAGGACACACCTGACCTTTGGTTTCCTATACTGGCATGTGAGCTGAGACCGTCTCCTTTGTTGACTTTAAATTTTGATCCAATAATGTACAGGAGAGACTGAAGCTGCAGAGTACAAGGTCTTGTACTCACAGATCTTGGCTCTTGCAAGCAGAGTGCAAAGTCACTCAGAAACGGTGACAGCGTGGTGAACTGCACGCCATCCTCGTTCACTGCGGCTCCCTCCAGTTACGAAGGCATGTCACAGTGCAGGCTGGTCCTTCTACAGAACCTCTGCTTGGGTGCCTTGACTGCCACTTACCTGCCCACTTGTCGGACTCCCTTTCAGCACTCTTTCTGTTAATTATCAGACCTTCCCAAGATTACACGCCTCCTCTGATGACCACGACTAGTATGTTGGCAGCCAAGGTTCACATCTGCCTAATAGTGCGTCAGCTTCTGCCTGCAAAATACTTTCACTATACATACCACTTTCTCAGCTGTTTTTTTTTTTTTTTAATCAAAATTAATATGTAGGCTAGATGGTAAAAGTTGTTTTGGTAACATATCATACGTTATTTGCAGATGATATTAAAATTAACTTATCACATATATGATAATGAAACTAAGAATAATAATAATGATATAACTAGTATTTATCGAATCCTGACCCTGTGAGCAGTGCTGTGCTACTACTTTGCATATACCATCCCATTTAATACTCATTAGTGCCTGAGTAGGATCCTAGCACTAGCTCCATTCTGCAGATGAGAGAGACAAGGCTTAGTAAGGGGAAGTGCCTTGCCCAAGACCAGGCAGGCCGAAGGAAAGAGCAGGATTTAGGTCTAGGCTTTGTGAATCTACTGTCCGCAGTTAAGCCGGGAGAAACGTGGATGCTGACGGCATTTTATCTCTAGCATGCGCGCATATATCCCCTCACTATGTGACAAGTGCTGGGCCAGGCACTGGGGATACCCTGTCCTCAGGAGTTTGTGTGTAGTGGACATGAGGATAGGCAAATCAGGGGTGACAACCCAGAGTGGTATCAGCTATGATCCACTTCCGGGACAACTACCAGCACACTTAGGACAGGAATATAAATCAGCCCAGATCAAGGAAGTCTTCTCAAGAAAGGTGGCGGAAGGGACTTGTTCCAAGGAATTCACAATTCTATTCCATTTCTACAAAGGAAAAAAGGCAAGTGACATAGGGTCTGTCCCAGTTCCTGGTTCTTGCCACCCCACTGCTGGCATGTACCTGGTCCCCTGCCTCAGCAGTTCCCAACCTCAAGGACACCCCACAGGGAGTGAGGCGAGCAGACACTGATGCACAGCATGAGCAAAGAGAAGTCTGGTGCCCTCTGCCCTGGATGGTTAAACTTAACATGAGCCACAGACTGTGATCAAGCCGAGGGAGGAGAGAGACAGAAAAGCAGGTGAGGTCCCTAAGTCAGCGCCATTAAAGATGACACCAGAAGAATGTTCAAGAAGTGAGGGTGCTCCCTGTAGCATGCTTCGTCCATTCTTCCTGGTGACTGCGCTAAGTCTGTCCAGCCACCCCCATCAATTCCCTACTCCGTCAATCTGTGTGATGAAGGAAATCCGAGAAGGGAATGCAAGGGCTAGCGACTGCCTGGAAGTTGGAGAAGTGGGTGGTGGCCCCAAAACTGCTTGAAGGTGCTCTCCTCACATGGCCGTATTTCCAGAACAGAGGCCACCAAGGTCCCTGGACTTTCACACACGCTGCTCCTTCCCATCAGGAAGAAGAATGAATCAAAGAGAAGGGAATGAGTTGGACCAGAGATACATTGTTTCTGTAAGGTGGACAAATGAGCAGACCGCTTCCCAAGCTGAATGTGATATCAATATTAAAATGAAACAAAATAATGAATTCATTTACGCTGGCTCTTGATACTCAAGATAATGACTAATTTACCAGAACAGGGAAAGCTGACCTACAGCAGTGGCTCTCAACCTTTGCTGGCACATCAGAATTACCTGGAGATGCCAAGGCTGCGACACAAAATAATGAGATGGAATTACTGGGGGAGGGGCAGGTTTCAGTATCTATACAACCCCCAGGTGATTTCCAGTGCGTAGCCAAGGTCGAGAACCACCATCCTACATGCTACCCTGCCACATTCCAATAGAGGAAGCTACTAGTAAACAGAACCTGGT
This sequence comes from Pteropus vampyrus, assembly GCF_000151845.1. NCBI lineage: Eukaryota > Metazoa > Chordata > Mammalia > Chiroptera > Pteropodidae > Pteropus > Pteropus vampyrus. Next base: position 156,380 of record NW_011888811.1, read on the forward strand.
TTCCATGGCAACGTGTAGCTCAGCTCCTCTGCCTTTCAGAGCACACTGAGAGGTAAATTATTTAGTTTCCTTGTCCCTATCACCACCCTGTTTCAGGTGATAGGGCCTCAAGTGGCAGGGAATCTCTCTTATTTAATGACTGGAGGATGAGCTGGGGGCCATGATATCATCTCGCCTGTCAATACCTGCCGGAGAAACCATTTCTCTGCAGAGAACGGCAGGCAGATGTGTGTGCTGAGGAGCGGTTAGGATGTGATGGGTGAGCCAGAGGCAGGATCTCTATGAATACCGCTCTGGTTTGAGGTTGCGGCATTGACATTAGAATATTCTGCTATTCTTCCTCGGGATTTCGTCTCTGGGAAACTATGATACCAGATCTCTCCTTAAAAAAAAAAAAAAAAAAAAGAAGGAAACCACTGTTCATTTTTAAACACTATGCACGTACGTTTGTATAGCTAGAGTGAAGAAGGAAGAAATAAAGGAAAGGGCAGGCGGGAGGGGAATGACTGACGGACAGGTGCCCTGGAGGAAGGTTCCACGCTGTTTCTGGGGCTAGCTGCGGACTGTCTTCTGGATTTTTGGCTGTGTCTACTAGAACCACATGTAAGCCATTGTACTAGAAACTTCATATTCCTCATTTATCACCCTCACCACCACCACCCCATCGTATGGCATTAGCCCAGTTTCACAGACGAGGAAACAGGCTCAGAAACATTGTTTCACTTCACTAGTCAAACAGTCAGGAAGTGACAGAAATGGGATTAAAACTCCAGTCTGTCTGACCCAAAGCACTTTCCAGGGAACTATACCATCTCATAAAATAAACAAACCTCATTTTCTAGAGCAGGGGTTTAGGGCACTTGGATAGACGGGAAGGGTTTCTTCAAAGAAGCCTGAAGTTTCAAGCAACCAAGGCGAGAATTCGTCAATTGCTGAGAGATGGCAGTATCGAGCCAAGCCCCTTGCGTGGCTCTGAGGTATGTGTCCTTTCCACTGACCCACTGTGGGTAGCAAGATGCGTGTGTTGATGGCTTTCGTTAGCAATAGGGCTGCAGTGAGCCAAGCCATCCTCACTCTCTCCAGGTCCTCTTGGAGATGCACGTGTGTTTGGCAGATAGCTCCTCAGGACTGGGCTCTGTATAAAGGAGTCATGATTGAAAGCATCCCATAGAAGGCTTAATGCTGAGATCGAGGATGTCAGTAGCACAGTGACATCATCAAATGAGCTGACCGGCCGAAGTCATTACTATCTTCCCCAAGAGGAACATAACCTCCCACTGGTTCACCTTTCCCAGCTATGTGCCTCCTCCCATCTCCCTGGGACCCACGTGAGTGCACGCCACGGCTGTGTAGGGACATCCGAAAGAGACCCACCCAGGAAATTCGATGAGGATGCTTTCTCCTTCATTTTTTTTTTTTATCACTTATATATAGCTAAAATGGCAAATATAGGAAGAAAAAGAAATGCGAACCTTGATGAAGAACTGAGAGCAGGAGAAAAGAGACCAAGAGAGAAGGCTGCTCAACAATCTAGAAAGAGAGGCTCATCCAAACAGCACTTTGCACCAGACACTCTGAGGGCGAAGAAGACAGAGATTTAAGAGAAACAACCCTCTTGAAATTCATAATTCAAGGCAAAATCTCAAAACTTAATTGCTCCCTGTCGGCCACAGCTCGTCTTTGTCTTCTGTGATTTTGCACAAATTGATGTGGCAGCATTAAACAGCCACCACATTCATTTTTAAAGGACTTTCTTGTTATCTACAGCCTGTTAATATGTCCATCCTTCACCCCCTTAAGTAATTCAGGGCAGATTTTTACTCATTTGGAACCAATGAAGCTCTTATTTGATAGAAGGAGGAAAACTGTCCAAGATGAAATGTCATCTGGGAGGACACACATCACCCTTAGAGGTTCTGAGGCCCCTTGAGCCTAAAAAGGAGCCCCAGAGGTGAGTGCTTAGGGAGAAAAGCAAAGCTGAAAAAAAAAAAAAAAGCTGAATCAGTTTGTGCTTTAATCACCACTCATGTGTGGCTATTGAAACTGAAATTAATTAAAATTAAATAAAACTACAGCTTCTATTTATTGTCACATCAGCCCCATTCCAAGTGCTCGACAGACACGTCCCAAGTGGACACCACCATAATGGTAGCACAAAGCACGACTTCCATCATGGCAGAAGGTTCTGTTGGACAGGGCTGGTTCAAAGCTTTCAGACTCGAACAGGGTGGCTTCTTACTGTCAAGATAAGTTAGCTGTTCTGCATACAGTGTGCCACAATCTACTTTGTAGAGAATCCAGATGTGAGAGCTATGGGCTTTGTCTCTGTTCTTTCCCATGCAGGATGATCTTGTTGGTGTTAATCGGGTAAGAAATGGGGAATGTTTACCATGTGGCCCAGGACGAATGAACCAAAGAGGGGAGAATACTCATCCTTGGACAGTTTTCTTCTTTCTATCAAATACTAGTCCTGGCTTACCAATGTCTTCCGCATGGAACTTGAGAATACCTTTAACTCCCACTGTGCCTAAGTGCCATTGGCACACGTGCTGCAGGTGGCCTCTGAGTCTGCGTAGGCTTACTGCATAGGCACTCTGGTTTCCTTTTCAACGTAGAGCATGGCAGAGCATCAGACGACTGGGCCAGCTGTTGGCTCAAGTTGACCTCGAGCAATTCATCTGCTCTTCTTGGGGTACGAAGATAAAAGGAATGCCTAGATAACCCCTCATCCCACATGTGGAGCCTTTAGCCAAATCTAAGCAAGCCTTGGAATGATTAGTCATGCACTTATCTACTAATTATTCCACTATTCAAGCAGGACTAGAAGGACCCGGGGCACAGAGTGAGCATTGTGTACACAATTAATAATTTTCATCACTCAATTACTTTGTAGTATTTAACTTAATAACATTAGACACCCATTGTTGGACTTTGATTACCATTTCCTTCCATCTGCCCACTCCTGCATAGCTGTTCTCTATGAAGTTATGATTTTTCTACAAATCATGTTTCTTTTTTCCAATTTCTTACACTTTTCAACAGTTCGAATGTATCTGGGCCTCTCTGCCTCTTTCAAAACTTCTCTCTCCTTTGGCCTCCATGATGTCGTCCCTTCCACAGTTTCTTGGCCTCCCCTGTGAGTGGACCGTGCTCCAAGTCACTCACTGGTTTTGTCCTCCAGCCCAGCAAAGCTGCTCTTGTAACTCAGATTTGCCCTCAGCGGTGCACACTGATGGGAAGGAGAGGAACCTGCTCTGGCAGAAGTGAGGCTGGGAGACTGGTCTGACCACATGAAAACAGTGGAGCATTCTGGGTTGGGGCAGAGGAAATGCAGACCTGGCTCATTCAGGTGGAGAGTGGGTGTCTCTAGTCAGTGCCACTGGTTGGGGGAATTAGTTTTTTTCCACCATAGGATTCAGAAAGTAGAGTCCAGTCTCTGACAAGATGGCAGAGAAAAGGGATGGCAAGAGAAACCAGCTTACTTGCTGGTTTTCTGAGGCTGCTGCCAATACTGGTTTGGCCTTGGGGAGGGTGAACCAGTGAGGTGGCTGGCCCTGAGTTGACAGCAGGAAAAGGTTGTCTGGGAGGGCCTGGACAAACCCCAAATTGACAGTATCGTATTCTTGCTTCTGTGAGCTTCTTCCCCTACATTTATACTCCCTGTACCACCACCCATCTGTGAGAGGCTTATGGATCTGTGAATTCCTATACCCACTGAAACCTGTGGAAGATTCCTGCTGGCCACACCATCTCATCATCCAACCCTAGCTAAAGAATTTTTATTCTGCATATTTCACTTCCTGATCACATGGGATTATATCTTTGGAATTATCTTTGACTCTTTTCCCTCTTGAAACTCAGACTCAGTTGTTTACGAGTCTTGCCAATTCTGTGAATCATCTTTTTGATCAGCTTCTCATGTCTCAGAGCGGTGGTTCTCAAAGTGGTCTCTGGACCAGCAGCATCAGCACCACCTGGGAGTATATTAGAAATGCAAGTTCTTGTATCCCACTGTCAGAATCAGAAACTCTAGGCATGGGGCCAGCAACCTGTGTTTAAAAAGCCCTCCGAGTGATTCTGTTTCATGCTGCAGTTTGAGGACTACTGCCTTGTATCACAATCCAGGGCTCTAGGTCAGGGGTCCCCAACCTGGCACTGGTCCGTGGCCTGTTAGGGACTGGGCTGCACAGCAGGAGGGGAGTGGCAGGTCAGCGAGCAAAGCTTCATCTGTATCTGCAGCCGCTCCCCAGCACCAGCACCACTACCTCAGCTCCACCTCAGATCATTGCGTATTAGAGTCTCATAGGAGCACTGGTCCCTGGTGCCAAAAAGGTTGGGGAGGGATCACTGCTCTAAATGATCTGGCCCCTCCTTCTCTTTCTCAGCTCATGGGAAGCCACTCTGTGCCCTCATGACTCTCCAGCCACAGCGGCCTTCTTTCAAGTCCTGGAAAGGCCCAGGATCTTCCCACCTCAGGTCTTTGCAAATGCCATTTCTCCACCTGGGATGTTATGTTCTTTGCTCTCCTTCCCACCTTTTACATGGCAAGCTCTTTAGCTCCTCTTAATCTCTTATTCCTTAGCATACATGTCAGAGGTTATGCATGGCCACCCTACCTGAAGTGCCTGCCTCATCTCCGGCCTAACTTTTAGTTTTCCCCTATCTCTGCTCCTTGGTTTGTTTTGTATCACAATTTACAATTGTTTTCTGTTTATTGGTCTTTTTTTTAAGACTCAGAGGTAGGGACATTATCTGTTTTGTTCACCCTCGTGTTTCTAGCACAGTGTCTGAGATATAATGAAAACTCAATAAATAACTGGCTGTTGAATGAATGTACCCAGGCCGCTGTCATCTCTATTTACAGAGCTACGAGCCTTAGAGGCCTTGGTTTATTTATCTTCAAATGATCTTTGTTATCCCCTCTAGCCCTACGCCATGGTATGATGGGTGACATATGATATAACACGATGCGCCAAGCGTTACTTGCTCTGATTAAATTCTAGTCCATCCTGCCTTGGCCAGCCTTTGAGCCGGGTCACTGCTCCCAGCTTTCGGCCTCATGCAGCTGCCAGATTCGTCTTCCTCCGTCTTCATTTTCATCATGCCCTCTTTGGACTTGGCCATCAGAACTCAGAAGATCGATGCAGACCATTTCCATTCCGAGGCTCATGAGATCAGGAAAAAAGGCCTATTTGTTAACAGTAATGCCAAGGTTTATATGGCAGTCCAAAATAAGGTAGAAGATACGAGGCTCATTTTGCAGACACTCATCATAAATATGAAAAGTGCCCTTCTCTGTAAAGTGACAATGTCCTTTTAATAGTAAGGAAAAAGCAGGGTGCTGGGATAAGGTTTGCATGCGGCAGGGGAGAGACCATGAGAGGAGTGGCCT
>NW_011888811.1:163321-195653 GCF_000151845.1 Pteropus vampyrus
TGGTGGAGAAAAGATGTGAGGGAAGGAAGATGGGGACATAGAATTCCTATTTATAGTGAAACTATTCCCTGCCCCGAACCTGATGTCCTCTAGGCCTGACCTCATTTCCTACTAGCTCAGGCCCGCAGGACCAGAGCACATGCTGTAGCTGGTGTAACTCTTACCCAGGTACTGACTCATCAGATGGCTGTGGCCTGCTGGGCCTTTCCAGACACCATGTAGGGAGCAACACAGTGAGAGGATGCAGGTGCCTCTGCCTCTAAATTCACGGGGCACAGCAGGGCAGAGGGAAGGGTGGATGGCAGGAGGAGGTAAGGGGGGGTTAACCAATTACTAATTACCAAGCCCTTGCAAACACAACGGCTTCACCTGAATGATAAATGTTATTACTCCAGCTCCATTTTGCCAACTGCGATGTTCCTACTTGCAAATTTAGAGAATTCTCCACGGGAGCAGGAGATTGCTTACCCCACAAAACCTCCACTCTAGCTCACATCCTGACCGGCTAAGGGCTGCAGGATAAAATTCTTCCTGGCAAACTTTCCAAAACACAGGTTGTGTAACGTCTATGCAAATAACGAAGGAAGAAAACTTTTAAAAACATGTCATACATATCTTTACCTAAACAGAGTCACTTACATTTTTGTAGCACTTTTAAACTTATGAAGTATGTGTACATTCAGTGTCTCACTTAGTCCCCCTAATCTTCTATGAAGTAGTATTATTCCTCATTTAACAGATGAGAAAACTGCAGCTCAACGAAGTGCAGAGATAGGCCCGAGGTCGCAAAAAGAATGTGCGAAAAGAAATGAATAGATGCTTAAAGACACGCTTTCCTTTGCGTGACTGTGTGTGTGCTCATTTATGTTTGCCAATACATCTTTCAGCACCTAAGATGAAGACAGCACGCCTAGGCTAGAATAATGCTTCCTGCATGTGCCCCTTGTTATTATGAAAGTAACACACAAATACTGTAGGACATTTAGAAAATATATGAAAGGATGAATAACGAAGTGAAAACCACCCATATAAGTTTTCCGCCTAGACACACCATGATGAGGACAGAAACAATCTCATACTCTGACTCGCCTGACTTTTCTACCCAACCCCACGCTTGCATTAACAGAGGAGGCAGAATGGCGCAAAAAGCAAAGGCTCCGGACCCAGGGACCTGTGTGCGAATCCTAGTTCTGCTGTTTCTCAGGCAGGTGATTTAGCCTCTCTGGTCTTAGCTTCCACGTCTGTAAAATGGAGTAAAATTGTAATGGCTTTGTAGGACTGATAAGAGAAATCTACAACTTGATATTGATAAAGTGCTTAGAAATCTGCTATGGCAACAAGCACTGTCTAGGTATTTGTAAAATAAAGGGGTTATCCGAACTCAACATGCAAATTCCAGCTCCATTCCAAATGATTCCCACAGGAAAACCCTGCAGAGATGGGTTACATCTAATCAAAACGCTCTGCTTGAAGAGCTCTGTGGAATGAGACAGTGCCATTTAAAGCAGATACAGAGGGTTAGGTTCTGACTACGACTCGGCTGTGTAACTAGCTGTGTACCATATACAAATCTCGGGGTCCTGTAAATCTGGAAACTGAGGTTTCTCTGCCAGCCTAGGAAGATAATGTAGGTGATAACCTTCAAACTGCAAACTCCTCAATCATTAAGGGTTGTTTTTGCTATTCCTGTTATTCAATCATTAAGGGTTGTTTTTGCTATTCCTGTTATTATAAAGGTAATGGCCAATATCTACCTTACTGAGATAATTAAACTATCCGGCCTGGTTCCAAATATAACACTGAAGGGGTTAAGAAAGCTCTAACCTGACCAGGTGAACAAGTTCCAGATTGTCCAGCTAATAGCTTCGGTTTGTTGATACTACTGACATTATTTTTATTTCTTAACATTATTTCTTGGTATTCCAGGTGAATATTACCAGGGTTCCACCTGCACAAATTAGGGCTCATCTGCTCTGAGGCTCCATCTTTCATATATAACGTGGAAGGAGTCACTCTTCGGAAGGAAAAACTACTTCAGGCAATGCAGACACTCTATTGGAATTCTTTCTGGAAAGCTTCCTCCAAAAGCTGCGCCCCAGCTATGTAAACACTGAAGAGTGACACTACTACAGTTTGTGTTAACATTCTCTCTCAAAAGTGAAATAGCATTAAAGAGAAAGAAATGAGTGAACTGAATAAAAAGGTCATTTGAGTTATGGCAGGCTCTTAAATAATATTTGCACAGTCCCAAGATGTGCATAGCATTCTAAGAGGCACAGAAAAACTCTAACCTCCAACCCCTCTGGGGCATTTTCTTAAAGATCATCCTTCCATTCTCAAGGGGCCAGCACAGTTTTATTTTATTCTTTGCAACAAAGGGGCAAAATGTTGTGGTCGTATAATATTCAGTTGAGGGACTTAAAAGTTTAGTTAAGATCTTTGAAAAAGATTATTAGCATTCATTACAACCTGCTTTGAAGAGCAGACCCTAACTGCCAGGGAAAGCGATCATCTCAGCGTATGCCCTGGGCACAGAGATGTGACTCCATCCTGAACACAGCTCCTCCTGAGCACGTCCTGCCCACAGGGGCTATGTAAGGGCTCTGAGGAAATGAGTTTGGAAAACGCTGGGTTATACAAAGTTAAACAGACTTTACTGGATGCAGAAATTCTCAGAGCTTTTAATGTGTAGGGAAAATTCCTATGAGAGGGATAAAAGAGGCAGAGTTCCCCCACGTGAATTTGACCACGGAACTGTTGATCTGTGGGCCTGGGTATTTGATTTGAATATAATTTTCATCTTTAAAAAGAAATATCGTAACAGTCTTCAATTACTCAAAAATCCAGGCTCATTAATTTTTTTCTGGAATTTGATGCTAAGAAAGCAAAAACATATGAGTAAAGAAAAATTAAGACTATGTGGTATTAGGGCAGCTGCTTAGCTCAGTGGGTTACAGTGGAGTCCTAATGACACCTAGATTATGCAGTGTTTCTTGTTAGAAAATGATGGTTTTGAGTGTTATAATCCCAAATCTCATATCAGGTGCCATATGAATTTATTTCAAATAGCAAACACGATTTCCTGAGTGCTCTCCCCCGTTCCTAGAACCCTTCTAGGCTTCCACTGTCTTCACTCCCCTTGAGCATTACCTGACATGCCTTTCCTTCATGGCAGTGAGACACTGGCATGGTGACTCTTTCTTTAAACATTTGTAGAAGGAACTGGAAAAGAACTGAGAGATAAATAGTATACTTGCAAAGGTAATTGAGAAAGTGTTTCTATGGACTGAGTAAAGACCTAACAAAATGAATCTTAGTTCATTTAGCAAACTGTTTAACTACATATTTTGACAACCAGAGCCGCCAATCTCTAGGAAAATGACTTCTCCCTACCCGGCTCGGAGGAGCTCCGGTGTCCCTGGGTGGGGGTCAAAAAGGCCGAGAAGAGCCTTCCACACAGGCTGTGGTGAGCTTGCCCCTCAGCTCTGAGGTTTTCCTGTAAGTCCAGAGGAAGGCCAAGTCCCAGGCATGGATTAAGTCAGCGGAAATGGGAACGAGTGCAGAGCTACGTGCTCTCCAGGGTTACACCGTCCATCACTGCCGCTGGGGCCGGGCCCTCGCCTTTTATGAATTCTGTGGAACCTGTCAGCTGAGTTATAGCCATGCCGTTCTACCAAACCCATCAGCTGCTCAGCAAGTGATGTGTGCGCTTGGTGTGAATGGTGAGATCTGACGTTGCATTTGTCTCCCAAGTCTGAGTGCTAGCCAGCAAAGTGTCTGGCTAAGGGTAAAGGCAGGTGGGGAGAGTATGGGTGGGGAAGCAGCTTTTAAACTTTGCCCGAACCCACTTGTTTCTGGAATTTTACTAACAACTCTCAGAGAAAGTGTTTTCCCTCCGTGGTGTTTCTGGAATCAAAGTATGCAAATGAGTTCCCACCAGCTAATTGCATATAATTATATCTTATATAATATTTTATTGTATTACATTATATTTTGTACAATCATAATAATTACATAATCACTATTAGGCATAGCAATATGACATTGCGAAGAGCTGAGGCTCTAAAAGCAGTCTGCCTGGGTTCAACCCCAGCTCTGTCTCCTCCTGTGTGACCTTCTCTGAGTTGCTAAATTTTGAGAAGCCAATCTTTTTCTCAGTGTTTATCTATTCACTGGAGATAGAACAGTCTCTCATAAAGTTGTTTTGTGCATTAAATGTCATAAGTCACATAAAGTGCTGGGTTCTAAATTCAACAACATTGATGACAATTATTAGGATGTGTATTAATGATTAACAGTGTAGTAGTTTGGTGTAATTTCAGGAAAATTAGGCATGTCAAAGTTAAGTTCAATAAAATCTTTTCCACTAATCCTTTCCACTAATACTAACCTCCTGGTTAACGTCTAAGCTTCTATCTTTAAAGCACCATCAAATTTAGCTTCAGGTCCTAATCTGTCACCGTGCAAACACTACAGGGAAAAATCATGCTGCAGCTGCTTTCAGTCACCTACACATTAGCAAGTTTCACTGGGTCTCAAAGAATTGCCAGGGAGGAAAAGGCCATGAGCACAATGCTTACTCGGGAAAAGACTATGACACAGACCAAGGCAGGTGACCCATGATCATTGCAGTAAAAATGTCAGAACAATCCCACTCGCCATACATTTGCCATTTTTTTTAAACGATTAACGACCATCTTAATGTCCACATCAAATTAACACATGTTGGAGCATTAGGGTCCAAAAAACCAAACAGCAGACTCCAGAGATTAAGTCAGGTGGCTGCCAGTCGGGTACACTGATGTGCTCGGCAGCCCTGGCTATTACTTTTTAGTCTGGGGTTTAGTGGAAGCAAAATTTGATGAGCATGGTTAAGTTTGTGTCCAGCCACTGATTTCCATGGAGGTAAGTCAACTTAATAAGCCTTCATAAACCTTAGAGGAGAGCGTTGTCCAGGCAGAGAACAAGAAACAGGGTGTCCAGGGACTCATTTGGGCCTTGGCACTGCCCTATATTCATGATGTGACCGTAGAAAATTTATGCGGCTCCTCTGGGCCCTAATTACCTCAATTTCAAACAAGAGTTAAGCGACATCACCTCTTAAACATTGTTTTAAATTTAAAATTTTATTTAAAATTAATGATCGGTTCTACGGGCAATATGAGATTATAGAGTTCTTGTGAAATAGCTGAAATGTGACGGTCAGTGTCATCCTTGATCACCATATCAAATCCAAAGCCATCACTTCTATCTGGCTTAGCCCGTTACTTAACCCTTTTACAATATATTGTGGCCCCTATGTTTTAAATTAGTGTGCATTTTTAAAAGTAATCTAAACATTATCATATCCAGCAATATTCTGAATATTGTTTTTTCCCCTTGAGATAGATCTAGATTTATTCATTTCGGTACATACAGATCTATCACATTCTTTTAATCGCAAGATGGTGTTCCTTAGGATGAACGCTCTGCGGCACATCTGGCCATTCTCCTAGTGGGCATCTGTGTGGTTTTCTACATTGTGATATCACAAACACAGCTGCAATAATCTCTTTGTGCACATGTGTGAGTACTTTTCTAGGTTAGATACCCAGCAGTGGAATCACCGCAGTGTTGATAGAGTGTTACTTAGCAGCCAGACAAGGACATTTAAAAAGGTGTTAATAATTATACCAGCACGACAGGCACAGATTGAAACCATCCTGGGCAAACCAGGGTGTATGGCCTCCCCAGACAAGGAGCATTTTTAAAAACATAGCGACGAATGCTACCTATAGCAAACTGAATGGGATAATTTTGAGCTTTTGAATTCTACTATCTAAAGTTTAACTCCTCCCCCCTGCAAAATGAAAGATAAAATGTCAAAAGTTTGCTAATCTTCAAATGCCAGCTAAATACTTTTCCTCGCTGAAACGCACAATTCATTAACAGAAGGCACACCTCAGCTCAGTTTCTTCCAGTCCCAGTTTTGATAGTCTGTAAGCCCCTCCCCCGGGGGACAGGGCGCCATTCTTCATTTAAGGCCCCACTGCAGTGTCCGGAACGGAAGTACTAGCAGAATGGAAGTACTAGCAGAATGGAAGTACTAGCAGAATGGAAGTACTAGCAGAATGGAAGTACTAGCAGAAGGGAAAGACAAGCTTTAGCCCGACTGCTCCTTAGTGACCAGTCCTCTCTCTCCACTGCAAGGTCATTGCTTTCTGCACTGTGTGGCCAGAAAAAGGCCCTTTCTGAGTGTGGCACTATGGTTTCTATCATCTTTGATTCCTCTCCATGTCGGCCTGCCCTATGAGCATGTCCTCTTTTCTCCTTCTTTTATTAATGCATATCTGGTTCCTTCGGGTCTTTCTCATGTTTCACAACCACTGAAAAATGCAAATACTCCATTAAGTGATCAAGCACAAACAATATTCAATTTTAATTTTATCCTGCAAGTCTCTTGATTGAAAATCAAAGGTTATCATCAGAGCCTCACTTCAGTAAAGAGCTTTCTTCTCAGACATAAAAGAAATATGATAGTGTAATTATCAACAAGTCATTTGCTCCACTGATAGTCACAAGAATTAGAGAGCCTCCAACTTTGCAGCAAAGGAAACTCTAGAATTCCTACCTCGACTAGTAATGAGGACTGTATATATCAGGTGTAAAATAAGTAGAATCAATCTATTCACTTAAGAGTGTGCAACACTCCTGGGTGTCATCTTGGGTGATAGGCAGTTATATAAACATGGCCTAGTTTACCAAAAGTTTACAATCTAACTGGGGAGTCAACACTAGTGAGAGCAACTGAAACAAGGTAGCAAGAAGTATTAGAACTTCCCAGTCAGATTGGTTGCTGAGAATCTTGCTTCACTAAAAAGGCTGTCTTTTATTCAAGGAAATACTGTGATTTGGTGGCTCGACTGTATCAACCCCACTGGCTTTAAATGTTGGGTAATAATAGAGCAATACATGTGACCATCTTCTGCCCCAATCTCCCAGAGAGCGAGCATATTTACCATGAATGAATTCAATCTTGGACTTGGAAGATGAAGAACAAAGGTTGGTTCGTCTCTTCACAGCATAGTGCTTAAGAGCGTGTGTTCTGAAGCCTGATTCCTGCTTTCAAGTTTGGGCTCCATTACTTACTGGCTGCGTGAGCTGGGCATATTACTAACATTTCTAAGCCTCAATTTTCTCAACTGAAAATAGAGATAAAATAGTATTATCTTGTATTTTCTGTATATATACCTTTGATATTCTGAAGATTAAATGAGTTAATATATGCTATATTCTTGGACTGGTGCCTGGCACATAAAAGGGCTCAAAATCCTGTTGTTATTAAAAGCAATATCTTACACTTTGAAATGTTATTTAACCACTAATAACCTAATTTAACCCATTATGTGCCAGGTACTATTCTAAGTGCTTTAAAATGTATTCATTTGTTTGGCCCTTGAACGATCCTAAGAGAAGTAGTATCATTCTCCTCACATTATGGATGAGGGAACTCAGGCACAGAAAGGTTGCCCATGGCTACCTAGTGGCAGATCCATCTGCCATACCGCTCTCACCACTTGAATCTTGTATTCCTACAGTTCCGGAGTAGGGATAACTGGGAGGGCCAAGAACATAGTATGACCAAAGAGACATTGACAAAAGGACCCCTGCCAAGTGGCTGGTTCCTTAGACCCACATATGTGCAGACATGGATCATGAATAATAGGCTCCCATTTTGACAAACACATCTAGAATTATTTTGTCCCACATCTAGGCAGCAGACAGCTTGTTTAGAGAGAGGATCTGTGAATCATACATTCTTAGAGGACTCTATTCTCAGAATTTCAGCAGCTAATGATTCAGCCTGACAGAGTAAAGCATGGAAGTCAGGAAGACCTCAAATGCAGCTTGCCTTCTCATTAACTGCCTGAGTGACCCGCTGTTCTGCTTAAAAGTTCCCCATGTTATATTTGAGTATAAACATGAGAAAATGAGAAAGGGAGAATCAAGGAGCGTTTAAATATTCCTGGCCTAGTGTGACATATTTCTTATAATCTTACAGAATTCAGCATAAAATTTTTTGAGAGGTAAGATTTTCCCTGATAGATTACTTTTCTAAACCAAATTATATTCTTTAATCATATTTACTACCAGGATTAAATCTCGAATCACCGATCTCACACCTGCATTACCTGCATTTCTTGTATTTACCAACTCACTTTTAATGTATCATCTCAGTTCTCTGTGTGGACTCTTTAGTAAAACACCTTGATCATTGTCCCTTGATGGTTTAACATGGCTGAACTGTTCATAATGAAAATTTCCTTTAAATGTTAAAAATAGATCTAGATAATGAATGTCAGTGAAGGAAAGAATGTGCTCAACAATGAAGGTTCCAGATCTTTTCTTACAGGAGTTTTACTCTAATTGGTTATGTGTATGTGACCTGCCAATTCTCCAATTCATTTTTCTCCATATGGTCAGACAAACTGAGAAATGAGCCAAAATTATTAAAGCATTTGAGTGATTAGACATTAGCTAGATGACCTTGGACAAGTGAGTTAATCTTCTTGGGTCTCATTTTCCCATCTGTAAAGTGAGAACAGTGGGTTGAATTCAGGGAGCTAGGTCTGCAATTAATATTAGCTGTTGTTGTTCTTGCTTCTGCTGCTGATTTGAGTACAGATTTTCAAAGTACCAAAACCACTTTTAAGAAACTAATAATCAGCATTAGTTCCCCCAAATATTATGCAGTCTTTATTTGCTTTTGCTCAACAGTTTTCTCCTTATTTATTTCTAATTCATTTGGCTCTTACCAGAGATAATTTCTAATTCTCTGATTTTGTTGATTTTATTAACTTGCACTAAATCTCTTGAAAATTTCAAGCAGGGAATAAATGCACTGGGGTGAGGACAGCTGGTCGCTGTCCAGGGTCTAAATGTGTTCTGAGTTTGCCCTGTGATGATCCAGTCTCCTCCGGGTCCGTACAGACTCTCTTTGGCTCACTGTTGGTTCTGGTCCAGGAGCCGTCTGTTGAAGAGGCCGCTGTGGTGCCATGAGAAGCCAGACAACGACAGCTGTGTTAGGATGTGAAAGGGCTTTGTAGATCACTTACTCTGGGAATTATGAAACCTAAAGTGTCTACAGGGACGAGCAAATGGTGTGAATGAATCTAGCTGGGCATGAGAAGGTGTGAATGAGACCCCGCTCCACTCAAAGGGTACAAAACTGTTCATATCACAGGGATTGTGGATTGGTGCCTTGTGGGGATATGGACTCAGGCCACCACTGAGATGCCAGAAATCCAGATGGTTTTCTATGTGGAATCTCTTGGTTTTAAAATGTTACCAATTAATTCAATTTTTAAGACATTGTATAGGCCAAATTAAAAATAACCATTTACCACATCTGCTAGCTTTGACATTCTGTTTTATCCTTGGTCTTTTGAATCTAAATTTAGTGCTTTCCAATGATCCTTCCACCAAAAAGTGTAAGCTCCTTAAGCAGAACATGTCAGTATAGGTCGCTGATACACCCCAGTGCAGCTGATGACTCAGAGGAGGTATTCAATATTATTTTCTTTTCTGAATGAAGGAATCAATGAGATTAATCTAAGCATGCTGAAGAAGAGAAAGTTATTGATATGGGTTATAAAAGAGTCAGAAAGGGTAGGGCATGATTACTTGAGCCTTAGGATATAGCATGAGGGAAGCATCAAATTGAAAATCAACAAACCATGGGGGATGGAGGAAAGCAAATAAAACAGAATGAAAGAACGTGGCTGTAGTCTAGGCTTGCTTCAAAGGGCTCTCTTCGGGATGCAAAATCCAGAAGATGGCCATACCACGGAGCTTCTGAGGAATGAAGGCATACATTTGTTTCTTCATTCAAAAGCTTCATTTGAAAGAGCATCCTTGGTAAACTGAGAGTGTCAATCCAAGTCCGTCACCAACATGTTGTGTGATATATGGGTCAAGACACTTGAGTTTTACGAACTTATTTCCTCATTTGTAGAAATGGACACGATCCTACCCACATTATCAGTTTGGCATCCAGAACTGAGGATTAAACAAGATAGTGTTCACTTCCTCTTGCTCAATACACAAAAAGTTCTCAAATGGGACCAACATTGTAGTTATTGCTGTAACACATAAGCGTCTAATGTCTCTGATAAAATAATGGCTTAAACCAGTGAGATCATTTTTTAGACCAATTTTGGCTAGAAAATTTCTAGGCAAAGGCCATGATAAGATGATACTATCACCACTAAATTCAATATAATGAAGTTTGAAATACCTCTGTTCATAAACTACTCACTTCTACAAAGCCAAAAGCATAAAAACTATCACAAAAAAATCATAGGAAATTTTAGTATGTTTGTGTGTTTGTTTTATTTCAAATTTTCTTGAGCTCCTTTTAGGTAATGCATTTAAGTACCATCTTATAAAGAGTCAAAAAAGCTAGTTGAAAATAGGACCAAACAGTACTCTGCCGTCAGCGACTTTCCTTGGCATTGAGCTTGCTCTATTCCCAAGGCATTCTTGGGGGAAAGAGGAGAGCAAGGTTCTAGTGAGGCTCTATATTGCCCTAGCCATATATCAAGCTGATAAATAAGACTCAGGCAGAGCGGAATTTAAATGAATCAACTTTGTGTACAGAGAGAAAGGTTATCTCAACTCTGGGGATGAGTACAGCCAAATAGTTTCCATCAGGATCCACAAAGCTCTATAAACTTCAGTATCGCATTCCGACTCTCCTAGCACACTAATGAAATAGTAAAAGTATAGCTGTCCTTTAAATGTTTGTGCCTGAAGTTATGACCTGTTTCAAATGACAGGAAACTGGAAATATCATTTTAATGGTTATGAATGCATTTAGAAAGCAGACTCAGTGTCTAATGAGAGTTGAGAAGGCACTACAATTAAGGAATAATTTACTACCAAAAAAATCAATTTGAAAATTCTATACAAGAAGATTATCACCCACTAAATTGTCCTTCTTTAAAACTGCAGGCCCTAAAATGATACTTCTGAACAAGAAGTTTTACAAACGATAAATGCTAATTAAGTAATCTATTCGAATGAGTTGACAGAAAGAAGAAAAAAAAAGGAATCGCGTCCTGTGAAAAAGATTCCGGTTAAAAATCTCCACATTTATTGCTGCTGCTGCTGCTACTTTTGATTTTTCTTTATTGAAAACTGGTGGCATTGGGCAATTGACTGGACCACTCTGTTCCCATTACCTGCATACATTATGAATACGATGCAGTATAAATGTTCAGACACAGACTCACACACATACATATATTCCGCCACACATACACAACGCACCCACACTCCACTGCACAGAGTGACACGTAAAGAATTCTGTTTTTGATGTAAAGAATTTAAGTAGACAGAGACAGCAATGGATTGCAGGAATTTCAAAGGTAGAGGAGAATGCCATGGCTAAATAAGATCCTAAGAAAACACAAATGTGTACACGTACACACACACACATATTCATCACGTAAGAAAAGATGAATTTGCGTGCAGCTAAGACTATTTAAGATCCTTTGCAAGCAGAGCAACAATCCTGAAAACCAACAGATAACAAGAAAGGGCATGTAAACAAGAGCTGCCCCTGAACACACAATGTAAATATATATATGCCTTACTGTTAAAATGTACAGCTAAAACTTATCAGATTTCGTTAACCAATGTCACCATAAAAAGTAAATGAATTAAAAAAAATAAATAAATAAGAGCCACCTGAAAATAAAGAATGGTCTGGCCTACAGGTGAAAGAAAACAAAAGACATTGAAGAAGAAAACATAATTACTTTCCACTTCTCATATCCAAGGCCCCTCACATCATCAAGTCTTTCAGTAGATGCCATTTTCTAAAGGAGCAAGGTGCCTCGGCTGTCCTCCAGCCTGATGCTCATGGGCGCCCAGTGAGCCCATGACCTCGGGTCTCAGAGATCTTGAATGATAACATCATGCTGGAGAAGACACCGATTTTGACCCAGCAAACAGCATGCAAATGAAAACAAAAGGACATGTAACAGCTCTGTGGCACTCTGGACGTAAAGACAATGGGGAATTATTTCCCCAGTTGATCAGAAAACGCATCCCTTTCGATTTCTTTTCTTTGGTGTCTAGGCATCCTGTGGCACTTGTAGATATGATTTGGTGGCACAAAACAACTCTCATCTTGTGTTGGTTTTGCACAATTAAGCAAAGGGCGTGAAGTCAGTTTTTTACCGTTTGTGTGATACCAACATCTTGGCTAATTATGGGAAACTTTAATATTGTGCCCTTTAACTTGAACACAGACAGAAAAGTATTAAATATGAGCGTTGATTTAATATCATGTGAAATTAAGCCTGAAAGACATTATGTCCTCATAAAGCATAATTACTCCTAAAGTTTTATCTCAAATAGTCTCAGAGGGACTCTTACCAGCAGGTAATAAATAGAGTTGGAAAAATGTCACTGACAACATTAAACATCCCCCCGTCTGAACGTGGAGGGCAATTTTATGTACAACTAAGTGTGGTGGGAACAACTCTTGCCTCTAAAAGCGTCACTGGCCCTGATGGCTTGTGCCCATCACGACACGGAAGGAGAACTGAAGAGAGGGTTCTGATAAACAGCGGTCTGTACAAGGTCTGAATGTGCGTGGATGCAATAGAGCCTTAATAAGAATTGAGAGAGGCATAAAACTTTTCAATTAATAATAATCTTTCTTTTTAAATTCTCTGCTTCTAAGAGTAGCACATATCTGACCTGTTAAATAAATTAACTGAATAGGGGCTATATTGTTGGCATAAAATAAAATAAGGTAAAAACGCTCATGAAGGAATAAATCCAGAAAAGAAATGAAGACATTGAGATATTAGCAGTCAGAACCACAACTGCCAGCAACTTTGCCAAAGAGCATCAACAAAAGAAGGAATACTTTTCCAAGGGACCTTGTGGGGCCCCGAGGGGTTTGCTTGCCACTCTCATCTCCAGTTGACTCACACTCCAAATATGTGAAGGGCCCAGAAATTGTGCCTTGCCCAAGATGGTGCACGGGGGCAGATGATGAGCTTGCTCGGGATGATAAATCAAGTATGTGCACGGGAGAGGGACTATGGTCCAGAGAGATCGGAACTGGTGGCCTCGCCAGAAGAAAAGGGACACCTGCCATGTTCTCCGGAAAGCTGCGACCTAAAAGCGCATGGCCATCAGTCCAAATGCCTCTAGAATCTCACTTGAAATTGCTTCTTGGCTTCCTTTAGTCTTGTAGCTGGAGGGATAATGGTTCACTTGGGGGACTTCATTGCTATTCTCCCTTCCGGGTCATCTGCTGAGGATGTGACATATTGTTTTTATTCAGAGCTAAACATTTAGTGCTACAAACCACAGGAAAGCTCCCTGGCACAGAGGGGAATGATGCCGAAAACAGGTCAGTGAATTTTTATGAATCAGGCCTGAGAAAAAGTAAGCACGTCTCCAACTATAGGCAGCACAATCAATCTGCAGATCTTTTTAAAAAGTTAAAAGAGTGAGCAATAAATCAGCAGTGAGTGGTAGGTAGGTCCTTTGCCATTGATCTGTTTTGAGATGCAATTTTAAATGACTTTGTAGTGACTTTGCCTATGTAATTTCAGGGCTCTAAAGAAATTTTCCTTCTATGTTCCATGCGGTGGCTCACTTGGAAGAATCCTGCTTCCTGCAGGTGGCCCACCTCTAACAATTAGATGCCTGTCTGATGGCTCCTCTTTCTTGTAAATAGGCTGACTTGGGACCTGGATTTCTGATTCTAATCACCTAAAGCTGAGAAAGCCATCTGGGCCAGGAAGACGTGTCATAAGAACGTCTGGTTCAGCTAACGCCAGGCCACAGACATGGAAACGAGCCTGGCTCCGGTGCCATTAAGAGTAAACTTCAAGTGTCATCATTGCTCTTCCATGATGAACCTGTTCCAAGTGCTGGGAGAAGGGCACCCTGGTGACTTGCAGAGTCATAAAAAAACAATGATGGTGCAGAAGTGGAGTGGCATTTTGTAACTCGAGCTGTACAAGAGGCAATTGGCAGGAAATAGCTGAGGGTTAGGCCTGGGGAAAGGACTCTGTGATATTTAGCACAAAGTATATCTTGTGCTATTGTTTATCCCCTCACATCTTTCCAAAAGCTCCAAATCTTGATGACAACCCTTATAAATGATGATCTTGGAGTGTATCATTCAAAATGACATTGACTTTGGGGTAGAATGAAAGCTCTTATTTTTACTGAGGTCTCACTATGTAAAACAAAGTAGACATATGGGTTTGGAGAGCAGAACAGAATTCAAATCCTTGCTCTGCTACTTAGAAGTTGCATATGTTGGTCAAGTAACTAAACCTCAGTTTCTTCATCCATAAAATGGGAATGATAATGCCCATCTTGCAGGGCTATCATAACGATGAGCATGAGGAAAATGTCCCCTGACCGATACCTGATGGAGAGTAGGTTCATAACAAACATTTAAACCTTCTTTAAAAAGCAAAACATCTTTTAAAATTAATTGCAAATTGAATAACGCCTTTCTGAAATGCTACACATCCCATGTATTTTATTTCCTTAATTTAATCACTCCGATCCTGTGTCAGCCAATAGCGGGAAATGTCCCACACTGTCCCATATGGTAGCTGCCAGCAACATGTGGCTATTAGTACTGGAAATGTGGCTAGTGTGACCAAGGACTTGAGTTTCTAATTTTATTTAATTCTAACTAATTTAAATTTAAATAGCTTCATGTGGTAAGTGGCTCCTGTAGTACTAGGCAGCACATCAAGTCTGAGGCCTGAGAGATAAAGAAGGCAGGATCTGGAAATGCAGACATAGCGAAGGTGAGAGAATTAGGCACAGACTCTTCACATCGGCAGCAGCTACTGAAAGCAGGTTGACGCTCGGCCTCGCTGGCGTTCACTCTAGGGACTGGTGATTAGGCCAGAAATAGCACCAGACAGCAGCTCTCTTTGCCGGAGCCAAGTTCTGTGACCTTGGACAAGTTTCCCAATTTTTCTCTACCTGCTTTCTCATCTATGAAATGGGAATAATGCCTCGGGGTTGTTTTCAAGGTGAAATGTAATCATAGGTGTCAAACAAAATGTATTGGAACCTGTAAAATGAGGGGCAGTTGCAAACACAGTTCACCGTATCCTTGGTTTTATAACACTGGTCATGATTCAATCTTTTTTGAGGTATATTGTGTAAATAAAATTGTAAGATATTTAAGTGTACAATGTGATGATTTGATAAACGTATACATTATGAAAAGATCCCCCGCCTATTGAGTTAATTAACATGTACACCACCTCACATATTTGCCTCTTTTTTATGTGTGTGAGAACACTAAAATTCTACTCTCTTAGCAAATTATAGTATAAAATAGATACAGTGTTAGCAACTATAGTTACCGTATTATACCATAGATTCTCAGGCCCTTTTCATCAATCTCTCCTGATTTCCCCCACCACCTAGCTCCTGGCAACCACTTTTCTACTTTATTTATATGAATTTGATTTGTTTTTTAGATTCCACATATAAATTATATCATTCAGTCTTTCTCTATGTGACGTTTTTCACTTAGCACAATGCCTTCCATATTTATCCATGTTGGCACAAATGACAGGACTTCCTGCTTTCTTAAGGTCAAATAATATTCCATTGTATAGATAGAGCACATTTTCTTTATCCATTCATCTGTCAGCACACACTTCGCTTGTTTCTATACCTTGGCTGTTGTGAATACTGCTGTTATAAACATGGAGGTGCAGATAACTCTTTGAAATGATTTCATTTATTTTAGGTATATACCCAGAAGTGAAATTTCTGGGTCGTATGGTAGTTCTATTTTTAATTTCTTAAAGAAACTCCATACTGTTTTTCATGTTGGCGGTACCAGTTTACATTCACACCAACAGTACACAAGAGTTTCTTGATTTATATCTGTTTTTATGCCGATATCACGCTGTTTTGATTACTATAGCTTTGTAATATAATTTGAAATCAGGATGTGTGGTGCCTCCAGCTCTTTTCTTCTTTCTCAAGATTGCTTTGGCAATTTGGGGTCTTTTGTGGTTCCATACAAATTTTAGGATTGTTTTTCTATTTCTGTGAAAAACGCCATTGTGATTTTGATAGAATTGCATTGGATCTGTAGCTTGTTTAGGGTAATATTTATTCTTCCAATTCATGAACACAGATGATTTTTCTATTTATTCGTGTCATCTTCAATTTCTTTTATCATTGTCTTATAATTGTCAGTGTATAGATCTTTTATCTTGGATAAATTTATTCCTGTTTCTTTTTTTCATACTATTATAAATAAAATAGTTTTCTTAATTTCTCTTTCTGATAGTTTGTTGTTGGTGTATAGAAATACAACTGATTTTTGTATGTTGACTTTGTATCCTGCAACTTTACTGAAATTGTTTATCAGTTCTTACAGTTATTTTTTTGTTGGGGTTATTAGGCTTTTCTACATATATCTTGCTATCTGAGAATAGAGACAATTTTACTTCTTCTTTTCTGATTTGAATGCTTTTTAATTCTTTTTCTTGTCTAAGTGCTCTGGCTAGGACTTCCAATACTATGTCGAATAAAAGTAATGAGAGTGGGTATCCTTATCTTATTCCTGGTCTTAGAAACAAAGCTTTCAGTGCATCACCATTAAATATGATGTTAACAATAGACTTGTCATATATGGTCTTAATTATAAAGAATATTCCATCTATATCCAGTTTGTTGAGAGTTTTTAATCATAAAGTGATGTTGAATTTTGTCAAATGCTTTTTCTACATTTATTGAGATGATAACATAACTTATATCCTTCATTCTGTTAATGTTGTTTATCGCAATGATTAATTTGTGTATGTTGAATCATTCTTGCATCCCTGGAATAAATTTCATTTGATCATGGTGTATTACCCTTTAAATTTATTATTAAATTTGGCTAGCTAAAATACTGTGGAGGATTTTTACATCTACATTCATCAGGGATATTTGCCTATAGTTTTGCGGGAGGTTTTTTAGTGTCCTTGTCTGGTTTTGGTATCAAGTCAATGCTGGCCTTGTAAAATGAGTTTAGAAGTGTTTTCTCCTCTTCTATTTTTTGGGAAGACTTTGAGAAGGATTGGTATTAGTTTTTCTTTAAATGTTGGTATAATTTACCTGTCAAGCCATCTGGTTCTGGAATTTGTTGTTGTTGGGAGGTTTTTAATTACTGATTCAATCTCCTTACTAGTAATTGGTCTGTTCATATTTTCCATTTCTTCATGTTTCAGTCTTAGTTTCTAGGAATTTATTCATTTCTTTTACATTGTACAATTTGTTAGTATATAAGTGTTTATAGTAGTCTTTTATGATCCTTTGTATTTCTGTGGTTTCAATTGTAATATCAACTCCTTTCATTTATAATTTCATTTATTTGAGTCCTCTCTCTTTTTTCTTGGTAAGTCTAGCTAATGATTTGTCTATTTTGTTCATCTTTTCAAAAAAAAAAATGGGTCTATTTCATTATTTCATTTATTTCAGCTCTGATCTTTGTTATTTCCTTCCTTCTTCTAACTTTGGACTTAGGTTGTTTTTCTTTTTCTTGTTCCTTGAGGTGAAAAGTTAAGTTGTTTACTTGAGATCTTTCTTTTTTTCCTTAATGTTGGTCTTTATTGCTATAAACTTCCCTCTTAGAATTGCTTTTGTATCCCAGGAAGCACTGGATGAGACATTGTGTTCAGTACTTTCTACTCATCTCCCTTATTATTCCTTACAGTACTTTGAGGCAGTTTATTACTTTTCTTATTTTTCAAATGAGAAGACTAAGTCTCAGAGAGGCTTAGTAACTTGTGCATGGTCACACAGCTAATAATCAGTGGAGTCAGGATACAAACTCAGGGATGTCTGACTTCTAAATCTGTGCTTTTAGCCAGTATTCTATATTGACTCAATAAAATAAATTAGGAAAAAATCAAAAACAAAACAAAAAACAAATCTCATAAGTTTTGGTATATTGTGTTTCCATTTTCATTCATCTCAAGATACTTTTGATTTCTCTTTTGATTTCTTTGACCCACTGGTTGTTCAGAAGCTTGTTGTTTAACCTCCACTTATTTGTGAAATTTCTAGTTTTCTTCTGAGATCGATTTCCAGTTTCATACTATTATGGTTAGAAATAATGTTTGATATGACTTTAATCTTCTAAAATTTATTTGGTCTTGTTTCGTGGCCTAACACATGATCTATCCTGGAGAGTGTTCCATGTGCATGTAAAAAATGTGTATTCTGCTGCTGTTGAATGGAAGGTTTCTGTATGTCTGTTTGATCCATCTGGTCTAATTTGTGGGTTAAGTCCAATCATAATTCCATCTATAGCAAGTTATTTGTCTTCATGGGTATGAAAAAGCACTACCCAAGACTCATATATTTTGAGGAATTTTTCCCTCAGCAGGTGGAAATTCATTTGTGTTTCTTTCTCTATTCCTTCCAACATCAGCCCATCTCTTAACTTGGGGACCACATTTCAAAGACCAAATGTCCTAATTTGAGAGTCAATTCTAAAACATAGAGCAGAAACAAACATATTCTTAGAGTATATATGATTATGCCTACATGTACATGAGGATACATAATTATATTTACGAATAGCTCAAGAATCACATATGCTTATGTACTTTAATGATTTTCCTCAGCTGTTAAAAATGCCTCAACAAATCGAGAGTTGCTACCAAAGGACCAGCTATAAAACAAAGCCCAGCTTAAATTAAAGGTGAAGCTATTAACAATTGTCCTGCAGCCTGTAAGACTCTAATGAGTTCCTTTCCAGCATTAGTGAATGTGAACTTCAGCTAAAATAGAGCTACAAAACCCACTGGGGTTTCCCTTGCTTGTTGTTCATTGAAAGCTTTTCTTGGGAATGGCCTGATCTAAATTGTTCCATTACAGGTTCTTAGATAAAGACAGAGCAAATGAGGATGTAAACACTTCATTAGAGATAGAGAATTTTTTATAAAATGCAAAATGCTTCAGCAAGAAGTGCCTGCACGAGAGATATCTGTGACAGGGACAGGGCAATGGTAAGCACTGGGCTCTACAAGAGGAGGCTTTCTCAACTGCAGCTCTATTGACAGTAGAGGCCAGGTAACTTCGTTGTAGAAGCCGTCCTGTGTGTTGCAGGGTGTTTAGAATGTCCCTGGCCTCTCCCCATTCGATGCCAATAGCAACCTCCTCCCAGTTGTGACAACCAAAGATGTACCGGACTTTCCAAAATGTCCCCTGAGGGTCAAAATTGTGTCTGGATGAGCACACAGCTCTAGAGAAAGTCAGACCTGGTTCAGTCCCTCTCTGCCATTTCCCAGCTGTGGAACCTTGAGCAAGGGTTTGACCTCTCTGAGCCTTAATTTCCTCATGTGTAAAATAGAGATAATTGCACTTTGCAATTGTGCTGGGTTGATTGTGAAGATTAAATTAGAGAATGTGTGTAAAGCATTTACAATGTCTGGCAAATATTCTTCACGACGTGGTAGCTGCTACTATCATCTCTGAGTACTTTGGTTTCTAAAACATCCCAGGCAAATAAGCGGCAGACTCAGCGCCTTCTCTGCGGGAGTCCAATTACCAGCCACTTGGTCTAAACAGGGAGCAAGCAGAGAAGGAGAAATGGCCAAAAGAACCTTCCCTCCTAGAGATGCACTGTTAGAGCCTCCAGATGAAAGCAGGCTCTTCCTCTGAGATCGGGCTTGTTGATATGGCCCAGACACCGTAATTTCTCTTTAGTAGCCCTAGGAGTGGATGGACACCATGTGCAAAATAAGTCGCTGGTCTATGAGCACAAAACCATTTCACTAGTGTACAAAATGCCTCAGTGGCCATTAGATGTGGATCCCAAGTGCATGTCCAGCCACATCTTTGACTTTACTTTGGGGTTTCTAAAACCTCACACTTAAATTTGCACATCCTTCCACCTGCACGATTGTGACAGACTGTGCGCTCTGTGAGGGAAGCAGCTCTGCTCTGGCCACTGCTGTGTTCCCAGTGTGCGGGACAGTGCCTGGCTCAGAGAAGGACTCAATAAGTATTTATCAAATGATAGTATTTCCCTCTAAACAACATCTGTGTTCTCAGCACCCCAACAGTGCTGTTTCGCGCATTTCTGGTGGGATGAGAGCTGGTGGCAGTCTTTATGCGTTGCCCCCACACCCCCCAGACTCTCTACAGAGCTTAAACTTAGGACTGCTCCTAATTCTTTTTGATAGTAAAGCAAGGAGGCCGGGATCGGTTTGCCCCTGGCAGGGTGATTTGGTAGAAAGACAACAGGCTTTGGTGACTGGCTGGTTCCAGCTCTAATATCTGCTAGGTGTGTGACCTTGGACAAGTTAATTCATCACTTTAAAACTTGGTCTCTTCCTCTGTTGGAAGTGGGCGTAACAGTAGCAATCCCAAAGGTTGTGGTGATGGAAGGTCGTGCAATGCCTGGTGTTGGTAGATACTCAGTATTTACTGAACGAACGAAAGAAGGTCAAACTTAGGACTGCTCAGTAATCTTCAGTGAGAGAAAAATGTCTTCATATTCATTAGCAATTAGTATCCTATCTACTTCCAATGATTCGACACCTGCTGAGATAATAAACCTAGTATAGGAGATGTTTATGAGTAAAATGGAATAGTCTTTCTGAAGGCAACAAACATTTCAGATATAGCCAGGTTCAGGAGAGTTGATTTTAGGAAACCAGTCTGACTCTGCAAATAAATGTTCAAACATCCTCTTGTCAGAAAGCAAAAATTCCCTGGCTGCTATAGTTACCCCAGAGTGTTCTCACTTCGTTCAAGTCTGAGTAGGACAGAGGAGCCAGATCACAGCGGTGTGAGCATAGCACATGTGAGTCATTTGGATGCCTGGATGTAGATGCCACCATTTTGCTCGCTGCCTCCTGGGGACCTTCTACCACAGCACATGACACAGTGCATGTGTCCAATCCCTATCCTACCTCCTCCACTTCAGTTTGATGTTGGACATCACGCAGCCCATACACAGGACATGATGACGAGTTACATTATGCTGGAAGGAGTGGGGCATTTCATCAATTCCAGCCTGCCACAGAGTCCGCTCCCAACATGCTTTGTGCCTGGCAGCCTGGAGCTATTTATATTTAGGACCCAGTTTTAAATCAGTTCTTGCAGAAAGGAGAACCTAGAGGTTGCAAAAGGGCAGCTTTCAGATGTGTTTGGTTTGACAAACCCCCCAAATTATTTTTAAACATTTAAACTCATAACTAGAAATTAAAAGTTGGGATATTTAACACTAAATTCTGGCTTTTTCCAAAAAGTTATTGGCCCTAATAACACTGGACCTGAATATCATTTAAAATGAGGGCTGCAGCTGTGCAACCACTGTCCTCTTGATGGCATTTTCTCTCTGCCAATCTTTCCCAGTCTGCTTCACTCCCTCATGTAACCCTAAAGGCATCTGGGTTTGCAGCTCTTACTAAGCCCACTATAAAATAATAATAATGATACCTCCTTTTACTGAATACTCTGCGTGGCCTCAAAGAATTCTCACAATCCAGTGAGAGAAATATGACTAGTATCTCTGTTTTATAAATAAGTTACTGAGGCTCAGAGAGATTCAATCACTTGCTCAGGGTCACACAGCCAGAAAGTGGAAGAGCAGGGATTCAAACTGGAATATCCCTGGTCCCAGAGGCCAGTTCCTTCCCTAACACTGAATGGCTTTGGTTGGGGAGCAATTACAATGGTGCCCCAGGCCCTCCGTGCAGGCACTCCCACATGGAGATGGATCCTTGTTGGCAGTGATTTGGGGGCTAATAAGCCCACAAATGAGCTCCATAAGGTGTTACTGATGGAAATTCTGATGCAGCTAATACAGTTACTGCTTACTGAGCTGCAGCCACGACGGTGTTTATATCAGGCTGTCACTGCCTGTCCAAATGATGGGGAGCCTTCTTAACCGACTCAGGAGGAGGAATTGATTGAGAGGTCTCCGTGTGACTGAGGATGAGCTGAGGGGGCTTCCTGAGGTCACTGGCATCCTAAAGGCCCATGGTTCTGGCCAGCCCCTTCCCTCCTTGCTCCCACGGGCTCTCCTCCTGCCACCTGCAGCCTGCCCCTCACTCCTCTTACAGAGCAGTTGCTCAGAAATGAGACCTCAGAGGTGTGTTTGAAGGCACTGGTAGAAATCCCAGACAGGTAGATGATATAGAGGGAACAAGTAGCTCTTTCAAATAGTAAAACACACCTGAGCTGCCTGCCAAGCCCCCTGCGGAAAGAAGGGGGGACTACTTCCGTTAAGGCTCCGAGGGAAACCGTCCTCAGAGCCAAGGGAAACCACTTCCCTTGGGGCAGATCATCGGCCTCTTGCCAAAGACTCCATCAGCACATTACTCCAGCCCCAGAAACGTGCAAAGGATCCACACTGCTCCAGTGAACGTCACTTTCTCCTCCCTCAAACCCATGAAGGCTTTTCATTGCCCTCAGGTGAAGTCCAAACTCCCTGGCCGTGTCATCTAGTTCCCCTCTGACCTTTCTCCAGACTCACCTCTGTTCTTAGCCTTGTCCCAAGTGCTTTCTACCCTCCAGGGCCTCCAAAGAACCTGCTCTCTCTTATTTCCATATTCAGAGGTCTTTGTCACTGGTCATTCCTAAAGTAATTTCCCCTCCCCGACTGCCCCATTTGTTCCCAGCCCCCATACCCTCCCTTGGCTAAGTTCTACTTGGTGTCCAAGCTCACACTAGATGCTCTGCTCCTCGAAGAGCCTCCCTTACTCATGGCCCCTCACACTCAGACCACCACAAAAACGTGTCAGGGGTGCATGCCACTCCCTCCCATGGGTTCCAACAGCACGTGCTTTCCTCGAGGTGGGTGCTTATCACACTGCATTTAAATTAACCCTTTTCCTTCCTCACTACCCTGTAAGCTCTGGGGGAGCGTCTCAACTCACTGCTGTATCCCCAGGACCCATCCCAGTTCCTGCAAATGAAGGGTACTCGGAAAGGATCTGAGGAAAGCATACGTGAACAGGAAGAGGGCTCTCCATTCTATAAAACACTCAGCATCCCACTGGGAACCTCAGTTCCCAAATGGCCCCACAGAACCTCAGTAACATGCCGCCTCTAGAGCAGCTGAGACTCAGCATTTCTTACTTTTCTCAACTCAGGTCAAAGCCTTCCTCTCCAGAGAGCTACTTTACCTGACTTAACCACGAACAAGCTAAGAGCATGAGCTCTGGAGTACAAGTCCCTAGGCTCAGACCCCATTGTCCTACTCACTGCTGTGGGAGCTTAGCAAAGTCACTCAACTTCTCTGTGCCTCAGCATGCTAAAATGGGGCTCACTGGGTAGCTGTGAGGAATGGCATTCACAGCCTTTAAAAGAGGGCCTGGTCTATAGTAGGTGCTCAGTGATGTTAGTTATTATCACACCTCTCTCCTCCACAGAGTGGTCTCACTGGCAGCTCATCAGCTCCACTTGTGGGAGCTAATACACGCCTGGACTAAACTATCATTATGCTTCTGAACTTTGCCTCATCTTTTAATGTGTTTGCCCTGGAGGATGGCATAATCCCTGTAGGTCCAGATGCGGTCGAAATTGTATCATGGCCCCTGTAGTAATTCTGCATAGAGAGCTGGAGAACCAAATGGTTTGACTGATTGGGCATCTGGATGGTCTCTCTTCTGAAGAATGGCACCTTAGATAGGATGGCACACACTACTCATGTTCCAAATGTGAAGGGAGAGGACATCACTGTCCCAAAGCCACATGCTCTTGCAAGTCGGCCACCACACAGAAGGGGGTGCCTTCCTTAGCAAAAGGTAGAAGCAAATGTGGTGGTCACATCATAGCCCATGGCTGAAAGAATCCAGAAAACCCCTCCAAGTGGCCCTGGCCAAACCTAGTTGAAGCCATTAGTCTAGTGACTCAAAATGCTGCTTTCCAAGACAGATCAACTTAAATTAATTTCCTCTCTCTACATCTTTTCCTCCTCACCACCACTCTGACTAGTACTCAATCTATTACGAAGTTTACCGAAAATACTTTTTTAATTTATCCAATTCACACCATCTTCACTATTACCATCTAGTCCAGTGCCATCATTTCATACTCGAATGGACTGTAAAAGCCACCTTGCTGCTCACCTTTCTTCAACGTTTGTCTCTGTCCAACTCATTTCTTTCAGGATAACCAGAAAAATCATTTCAAAACACAAACGCATGCGTGTGTATGTGTGTGACATACTCACAGCGACACACAGACACACACAGACACAGACACACACACACACACACACACACACACACACGCACACCACTTAACACCCTCAAAGTCATCCTGTTGTTTTCAGAATTAGCCAGGAGACTTACCATGGCCCTCAGGACCGACATCATGGCTCCAGTCCATCTCCTCCGAGCCAGCCTCGGCCCGCGCCCTGGGCTCCAGCCACAGTGGCCCTTACTTAGCTATCATATAAGTCAGGCACCTTCTTGCCTCTAGGCCAGGATGCACAGAACTTAAGTTGGACTTCCTCAGAAAGTACTTTCCTTACCCCGGTGTAAACTCAGTCTCCCTATTATTCTCTCATAGACCCCATTTTTTCTTACAACACTTAGCTCATTTTATAATTATATATTTATTCATGCATTTATCTGTTTCATATTGACCTTTCCTACTCATAGCTAACTTCCAAGTTGAGTAGGACCATGACTGGTATACCAGTTGTAACCCAGGGTGACCCACAGTGATAGGTGTATGGTGAACTCCTAATCAATTATTTCCTTGTTTTTGTTTATCAGTTTACTTACATTCAATTCCACAATAGGTTTCACGTATATCTTGGTAACAGAAGAAAATAATTTTCAATTTTTTCACTACCAAGAGCACTTTTGTGATTCTCCCTGTTCCCACTTCGAGTACTGAAATACGGTGGGTAACAAACTCCACATACTAAATCATAATTAACTTATTTTACCACCTTATTCATCAAAGGCATGTATGACTGCTAATCAAAGCCTCTAATTAGTACCAGTGGACCAAAGAGACACATTCCCAACATAATTACAGCCCAAACAGAGAAACTTAACACTTAAGTTTGCTTCATAAATGTAGTTTACCTAGGCTTCCAGATGTTGAAAGTAGCTCCAGAAGATCTATTTGGCCTAAAAAGTCCTTTGTGCCCTGCCTCCTGCCAGCCACTCTTTTCCAGACACTTGCCACTTGTCCCTGCCCCAACACAACAACCACGTTCAAGTGGAAGGAACGACCTTCATTTCCTTGTCTGGACTAAACACATGGCTGAGTCTGCTGCTTCCTTCTTCATCACCTGCTTGAACTCTCACGCATTCTGAAAAGCATGGCTTAGGTGTCCCCTCCACCAGGAAGCATCTCCTGACCACAGCGACATGTTAGGCTCCTCGAAGATAGACTTCCATGGTACCCTGACCTTGCTTAGAGCTTGCCCCTTCCCATCCTGCCTATAACAAGCCCATCTCATCCTTTAGACTTGAGAACTTGAAGGTACTCCTGATGCCCAGCACAGTGTTCAGTATCTGGTGGATGATTAATAGAAGTCTACTGAAAGGGAGAAAGGAGAGGAGGGAGGCACGGAGGGGGAAAAGAAGAGAAAAGAGAGTTTGGGGTTTCCAGTGTTAGGAAAAAAGGATGTTTTATGAGAATCCCATGAACTTACAGAAGAATGATATAATTGAATATCAATACCAATTAGTATATGATTAGGGCAGAGATGACTTATTGCATTAATTAGGGCTGTAAGAGTCCAAATATTTTTTTCTGGGAAACCTGAGACAAAGAAAGTAAGGAAGAAAAACTCTGAAATTAAAAAGAAGCACAACATAAACACCAGGAGATCCACCTGTTAGGCAGTCTTCATGAGTGGGGAGGAACACCACGGCCCTCATCTATGACAGCAATATTTTCCCCGAACAAAACGTGGTATGCAGAGAGGTCCACTTCCAGGACACTAACATCAAATGAAAGCAATCCAAAGCCCAGCGCCTTCCACGCCTGCTGCAAACCCGAGTCTCCAAGTGGCTGTACGCAGCTCGGGACAGAAACTCAGACTCTCCATTACTGATCTTTCGGCCCTGCATTTCTTGGATACACTTGAGGAGGCGAGACTGAAATGCCAAGGCTCATTTCTGATACACGCAGGGGCTGTGCTCATTGATTTTGGTGCCGATGTGGAATCATATTTCTAGGTGGCAGGCAAGCTCTCCCTCCATGTCTCATTACAGCTGCCTCCGTAGGGAGAAAGCCATGAGTACTGGCTCCCGTTCACAGACGGTGAAAGACAAGGCTCAAGGCAGGGTGCCAGGCACTCTCGGGATCGAGAGCCCTGGCTCTGCCTAATGAGCCATACTGTCTGAGCATCCCTGAGGCAAGGGGAGGTGGCGGTTCAATTTGGTTTAGTTCAGTTTAGTAGTCACTCTGTCATCATCCTCATTGCCAACATTTATTGAGCTCTTATTAAATGCCTGGCACTATGTCTCATTATCTCTTTTAATCCACGCATCATCAACCATTCGAGATAATCCCTTTTACTTGCTATTTTGCATTTTATATAGTAGGAAACCAAGGCTCAGAGAATATACACCATTCACCAAGACCAGATTTAAACCCAGATCTATCTGAATTTACAGCCTGAATTATTAACACCTGGGTGCTACCGCCGAAACCACCATTCTACCTCCTTTGTTCCTCCCCTTTAGCCTCTGAGGTTGCTGAAGCTTTCCATCTGCTCATCTCAATTGCTGCTTCCTATAATTACAGAGATCAATGAACTATGGCCTCAATTTTTCCCACAAGCTGTCTGTATAAATAAGACTTATTGGAATGGCACCATGTGCATTCATTTATGTATTACCTACGGGTGTTTCCATGTGACAATGGTGGAGTTAAACAGTTGTAACAGACCACATGGCCTCCAAAGTTGTAAATATTTACCCTCTGACCCTCAGGGGAAATAGTTTGCCAACTCTTGATACAGTAGATAAGGCAACCACTGTGCTAGAGTTTAACTTTTATTATTTCATTTAACTTATGCTATAATTGTGTGTGTGTGTGTGTGTGTGTGTGTGTGTGTGTGTGTGTGTGTGTTAGACGGTACTCTTGTCAATCCCATTTTACAAATAAGGAAACTAAGTCTCAAAGAGCTCAGAGCTAGTAAATGATAAAACCAGAATTCAAACCCAGGCAGTCAGGCTCTAGAGCCCATGTTCTTAACCATATGCTACAGCTGTCTGCTATAGGGCAGGCTCTCCACAGACACTGGTCATATGATGCTGAGCTAAATATGGCCCTGCCCAAAGGAGCCCTGGTGAGGAAAAGGATGATGGCAGCCAAGTAGATGAGCGCCTGGATGGAGGGAAGCTGGTGGGGCTGTGGGATCCTGGGGCTGCACACTTTCTTGTGCTGATGGCAACTGGGACACACAGAGGACGTTGATGGCAGGTGACACGGTCACTTCTGATGAGGGGACTGTTTCCCCAAATCTGCAGACAATTGCTTGGCTAAATGATTTCCGAATAGTTTTTATCTTGAATAATAATTTAAAGTGGTTTGGTTGCTCTAAGCAGCCTGCCCCTTGATTTCTACGTCAGCAGCTTTGCAGGGAACTGTTTTTGCTAGAGTTGTCCATCCACATTTCAGGGAGAAGAGCTGGTCTCTTCTAGTGGCAGTCTGCTTCTATGTTACATAGACTTGGAGACCATGACAATGGCCTGGGATGCAAGGGTCAGCTCTGTGCTCCTTGACGGTGCAATGAGCCTTCCTACATGGCCCTGAAAGGTGGCCATCTAGACAAACATTTGCATGGACAGGGAGCTCACGACTTCACGGGCCAGTTCACCACATTGCTGGATCACTTGTTTGGGACTCAGTCTGCCTCCTGAGGCATTCGTCACGGAACAGCGCCACATCCCCTCGAGGCGGTAGTGAAGTCTTTGGGAACATCACTTTCTCCTCGACCATTTCCCTTTCTTGGGTTAAAGAGCTCACATTCCTTCAACCATTTTTATTGTGATACTTTCCAAATGTTATCAGTATTCTTGTTTCTCTTGGACTTTAGATCTGATATTTTAGATTTGCTAACACATGCAAAATGAATATTCTTACGATAAGTTTTCTCAGAGCTAAAGGCTCTAGTGATGAAATTATATACTTCCCAGCACTAAGTAATGGTAACGACATGTCTCATCGGGATTCCCTTTTATGCCAGGGTTGACTAGGAAGCTCATGCCATAGTTTATGTTTGGGTTTTCTCCTCTTTCCTAACTTTATTTTTTGCCTCCTATTTTCCATCTGTTACTGTCGCCTTTCGTACTATGCTATCTTCTTTTCATTGTAAACTATCTCGTATATCTACTTTTATTTTATCATTCAATTCCTACACCCACCCTGTGCAGTAGCTAGGAGACGAGTGATAAATACTCATGTTTGACAGATGAGAATTTGAACGGCATGACTGGTGAGTAATAGAAGTCTCTGTTGGTTCTCACACTTCGATAATAATAATGATGATGATGATGCCAATAGTAATAATACTAGTAATGATAATAGGAGCCAAGATTTACTAAGTGCCTCTGTCCTCACAGGTACTTTTCTGAGTTTTATAAAGTGTCACTTCATTTAAATCTCACAGGCAACTTATGAAGTAATATTATTAGCCACATATTACAGACGGGGAAACCAAAGCACAAAAAGGTTAAATAATTAAACCTACTTCATAGATTCAAAAAATGGCAGAGCCAGCTAGAAACGCAGGCAGTCCATCTTCAAAATATATGCCCTTGCCTGCCGTGCTATACTACTGAAAGCCACTCTGCATGACATTTAAGGGGTCCTGGTATTGGAGATGAAGAGAGCCATTCGCAACTCTGGACCCGTAAGGTTCTGGAGTTCATCTTAGGAAATACTGATGTGGGCTTTGGGGAGCTGCTGATCATTGCCTCCTCCCCCCCCCCACCCCCCCCCCCCCCCCCCGCCCTCCCCCCCCCCCCCCCCCCCCCCCCCCCCCCCGCCGGGAGCAGTAGTTTCTGGATCCCTCATCATCTGCTTGCAGATGGGGGCTCCTCCCAATCCTGTGCCCTGTCCAGCGAGCCAGGCTCAAACATGGGACCGGAGTACAGTCATCGGCCCAGCAGGGATCATGGAGGGCGGCCAGGGCCTGGCTTGTGACCATGTCATTTGTATAAAGGTCCATGTTCAGGCGAGACAAGAGCGGGGCCGGGAGGGAATCAAAGGACAATGTTCATGCCAGAAAACAGGAAAGAAGAAAGGAAGCCAAGAGGTCTGCTGGCTGATCTTTACCTATTACATGCCAGATACTTCGTGATGTAAGCTCAATATTCTCATTCTAAAATGAGGAAGCCGAACTCACAGAGATTAGGTGACTTGTTCTAGGTCACTCAGCAACTATAGGTGTGAACGTAAGAATAACTTTTTGTAGAAAAAAAGCCCCCACCAAATAATTATAAGTATTTCACCGCAGGAGACAGAATGCCTCCTCTTCTCCCAGAGGCTGCGGTCAGAGTGGAGATATGGAGAGAGGCAGGACGCCCAGTGGCTGGAGTCTGGGGAATGCATGGGGCCCTGCGAGAGCTCTGTGAACGCAAGCCGGCTCTCAGCAGGAGAGGATAAATGAATGCCATTGCCTCTCTCCAGGCTAGGGACAGGGAAGAAGGATCAGCTATGAGCGAAGGCCCTCCAGATGCCCAAGAATAGGGTCCGACCAGCTACTGAGCTTTCTCCATCTCCTATGTTGTAGGGTGAGAAGAAGCTGGGGCTAGGTGCCGGCCGGGCTGCTGCTGGAGATTTGCCACAGCCTATCTCTGTGTGACCTGGGGCCCAATGCATAGTGGTAATCATGGTAAAAATAAGAACAGCGGCAGCCATTGTTTACTGAGCACCTACTGTGTGTCGCATCATTTGCTTATCTCAGAAATGATGGGTGGGCTCATTAACAGCACTGGAGTCCCATGCTTTTGCAAACTGCTGGCAGCCAGTGAGTTCTCGGTTCATCTGTGACCATCAACTCCCCCCACCCCCCAACCCTTTCCTTCTCCTTTGAAAATTCTGCAGTGTAGGCAGGGATCCAGAAGTGGGAAAGCCTTCATTGCAGGTGCTTGCCAATGCTCTGCAGTACCAGGGTGGATGGAGCACTGCAGAGTCCCGGGCTTGACAACTGTCCCTGGTGGGTGTGCGATGTGTGTCTGTGTCGGGGGTGGGGGTCCTCAGAGAGCCCTTGCTCTCGGATGCTTCTGCTGGCCCTCACCCACCTCTGATGGGCCTGGAGGAAATCCAGTGCCCCAATCTTCCTGAAAGCTCCTAACAAAAATTTGAGGTTCTTTTGGCTCTGCCAGACCACACTCATTTTGGGCAAATCTTCCCCTCCCTTCTACAGTTTCCTTATCTGTAAAATGGGAGTGATCATCCCTAGTCTTGGCATAACTTGTTGTGAGGACAAAATCGGCTAGTAAGTCTGAGCACACTTTGAAAATGTGAGCACTGCTATTAAAGAGCAAAGGATCTCTGGAGTCATTCTTACTTTTAGTATAAGTATTAGTATTTTAATCAATCAAATATATATGATTGGTTTCCACAAGAGCATAGATCCCTTCAGAGTGGACAGACTTTTCTAATTTTATTTGTAACAGCTGTAGACAATCTGCGGGATGAGACCACCAAGTATAAACTCGGACTAATTAAGAGAGAAACAGAGTTCCCAGGTGCCGCAAAACCAAAGAAGGTTGTGCCAAGATGGGAGAAGAGGTCCCTGCCTCCTTCCACTGCAACTGAATCCCTCCCCTATATTGAAACAGGAAGTGTCAACATCTTGTTATTGAAAAAGGACCTAGAAGTGGCCTGAGCCAATTCCATCTTCCTATAAATGAATCTGTTCACAGCAATGCAAATCATTGGCTGTCGAGCTTCCTGTTGGCTTTTCTGGACTTGAGCTGATGCAGAAAGGGAGTGAGGCCATTACTGAGTGCTGTGCCCCTCACTTGCATCGGACACACAGTTTCTTATTCCTCTCATGACAGATCCAAAAGACTCTTCAATATGTCTGGGCAGGCAGCTCCCCAAGTGTCTGACCCCACGAAGAGAAAATCAAATTCTTTAAAGTCAAAAGAGCATAACCTAAAAACTGGTAAGAAAATGTCCCTGGTGAAATAGAAATGCAGTGTGAGGTATCAGAAAAACCGTCTGGAAAGAATTCAAAGTGCTGAGTAAAATATAGAGCTCTATCAGGCCATTGCTGTTTCCTCTGTGAGAAGAAGCTGGACAGACTGGCTAGTGGTTGTGTCTGACAGCAGAAAACCTTTACCCTGGAGACAGCAGGCTGGACGTGACCTTTCAGAAGCATCGGCAGGAGCACCCAGTGCCTCTAGCTGGGGAACACGTGGGCCCAGAGAACGGTCCCCTAAGGTTTGTAAGAGAGGCAATTCCAAGAGATACTGAGTTCCTACCCTTGACACTGTACAGCTAAAGGAATGAATCACTGACCCAGAAGCACTTACAAAAAACACAGGGGAGAAGAAGAAGGCAAGAGAAGGACGGGAAGGGAAGAAAAGAAAGGAAGAGGGTGATGAGGAGGGGAGGGAGCAGTGTGACAGTCGGGGCGAGAGAGTTGGCAGGGCGGAGGTGGGAAGCGAAAGCAGGAGGAGGAGATCAGGAGCAAGCAGAAAAGGAGGAGAAGGTGAGGAGGGAGAAGAGGGAAATGAAAACAGAAGAAAGGGAACGAAGGAGGAAGGCTTCAGCTGGATTCGTGACATTTTTTCTCTGAATCTAGGCTGTGGGTTCATAGTGTTTATATGTGCAATATACTCCCCTCTAGGCTGGTTTTCATGCCTGAAACATTTTATAAGTTTTTAATAAAGGAAGAGGAGGAGGAGGAGGAGGCAGAGGAAGATGGTAATCCCATCTTCCCTGGTTTCTTGGATAAATACAATGAGAGAGCTGAAGAGGTAGAATGAAAATAGTGTTGGTGGCCTGTCCAGCCATGTGAGAGGCCACCTGGGAGCAGGGAGCTGGTCTTCTCCACTAGGTCTGGATCTAAAGGAGGCTTGTGAACCTGAACCAGATGGAAGCCACGGTCCTTCCGCCGTCTTAACTGCTGCACTGGAGAACAGAGGCCCTAGCTCTGGCATCCAGTTCCACTCTGCCTTCAACTCAGTGGGTCACCTGAATAGTTCAACAAGCGCTCTCTGAGCTGCTATGTGGGGTCCATGCTGGGGGCTGAGATACAAGCCAACTTCAAATGGGGCTTGCTTGAAGCACTAGGATGCCAGAGTGTGGCTCACAATGACGAGGGGAG
>NW_011888811.1:195703-198429 GCF_000151845.1 Pteropus vampyrus
GTAATCCCATCTTCCCTGGTTTCTTGGATAAATACAATGAGAGAGCTGAAGAGGTAGAATGAAAATAGTGTTGGTGGCCTGTCCAGCCATGTGAGAGGCCACCTGGGAGCAGGGAGCTGGTCTTCTCCACTAGGTCTGGATCTAAAGGAGGCTTGTGAACCTGAACCAGATGGAAGCCACGGTCCTTCCGCCGTCTTAACTGCTGCACTGGAGAACAGAGGCCCTAGCTCTGGCATCCAGTTCCACTCTGCCTTCAACTCAGTGGGTCACCTGAATAGTTCAACAAGCGCTCTCTGAGCTGCTATGTGGGGTCCATGCTGGGGGCTGAGATACAAGCCAACTTCAAATGGGGCTTGCTTGAAGCACTAGGATGCCAGAGTGTGGCTCACAATGACGAGGGGAGCGCTGCATCCCCCACTTTTTCTAGAACAGCTCAGTTTTGTTCTGTCTTAGATATTGGGATTGGTCTTAAGCTTGAATTTGGAAATACAATTCCATTGCTAAAAGAGATTTGAAAACCACTGAATGAGATGCTTCCCAAGGAGTAAAGTTTTAAAGTTCTCTGTTCTATTTCTAAGGTTATAAGATTCCTCAAAGACTCTAAGAATTCATTCACTCATTCTATTAATAAGTGTTTACTGACGATCCTCGATAAATGGGGTCAGAGATAGCCAATCAACAGATAAATAAACTAATAGGTCAAGGCTGCTGCAGAGAGGGACACGGGATGGAGAGGAGGTTGAGGAGGTCCTCCTGGAGAGGACGTCTTGGAGCTGAGGCTTCTTGAGTAGAGAGACCAGCCTTGGAAAGACCTGGAGAAAGAGCGGCCCATACAAAAGAAACAGCCAGCAAGGAGGCTAGATGATGAGAATGAACCTAACAGGTCCAGGGGCAGGGGAATGGGGTCATAGAAAGCAAGGGGAAAAGTAGTATGAGACGACATGGTCAGGGAGGCAGGCAAGGCCAGAGGATGTAGGTTTTTGCGGATTTCGTAAAGAGTTTGGATTTTAATTTCAATTTGGCAGGATCCCTTTGGAGGGTTTTAGAGAGGGGTCTGATTCTGTAACGATCACCGGCTGCTGTGCAGAAGATGGGTGGTAACAGGGGCGAGAATGGAGACCTCTCTTTGGCGCAAATGAGAGAAGATGGAGACCTGGGTACAGACAGCAGAAACTGTGAGAAAACAATAAGCATGACATGTTCGAAAATGAGAAAAAGACTTCATGATCACTATGTCTTTCTAGTCTCCGAATACAGAACTTTTGATCTTAATGTCACCTTTCGACGCCTAATTCTGCCCCCAAGTACGCCTATGCTTAGTAATTCCAGATGGCAAAAGAAAGCCTGTTCCCTTCGGGTTCTTCAACATTTTGGGGGCAGTGTAGGTTCTGACACAACCCCCAAATTTATCAGCACTCTGTTGTTATTGAGAAAGCTGCTGAGGCAATTTTCAAATTAAAAAGATAAACATAAGCTTAGACCACAAACATTAACTCTTTGATTTCAGATGGGTATGCAGTGATGCCTGCCAACAAATATGACCAAGCAGTTAACTGAATACAAATGGAAGGGAAGGGAAACTCTGATGGGAAGAACCACAAGATCATGGAGTGAGTGATCAGTAGTTATTTTTGAAGTGACTCCCACAAAGCACTGGGCCTCGTACTTTGGAGGATATCAAAGGAGTATATCGCATATCCCTACCCTCTAAGAATGCCCTTCTAGCTAGGAAAACATGACCAATACAAACTATGATTATACATCAGGTTGGCTAAATGGAGGGGAGACATCTGGTGAGCTAAATGGAGTGGGGGCACTTGGGACCTCCACTCGAGCCCTGAGGCTGGCGTCAGGGGGGCTGTGTTCCAGTTCTGCCTCTGTGACTTAGGACAAGCCATCTAACTCTGCTGGGTGAGATTTCTCTTTAAAAGAAAAATAATGCTTCCCAACATTCTTAGGATTACATAGGATTTGAAAATGCTTTGTGAGTTGTAATGTATGGCATAAATAGTAAGGGTTATTATCTGACATTAAGCGCGGAAGGGGAAGGGAGATGGCCATGTCAGCAAATAGAGCCTCCTCTGAAAAACAAAAACCTAATCAAGTGTCCCTTGCTCAAAAACCATGAGCGACTCCCTATTGACTAAAGCAGGGGTTGGCAAACTGTGCCTTGGCCCCCAGGCCAAATCCAGTACATCTCATTTTATAGATTAAATTTTACTGGAATACAGTCACAGCCTTCTGTTGACATATTGTCTATGACTGCTTTATTGCCACATGGCAGACTTGAATAGTTGCAACAGAGACCATATGGCTGACAAAGTTGAAAATATTTACTATCTAGCCCTTTAAAGAAAAAAATTGCTCATGCCTTGAGTAAAGGATAAAGTTTAAATCTCATTTAAAATGTAAAGCCCCCTGGTGCTTGAAGCAGGATTTGAATACAGGAAATGAATCGTGTAGCTTGCTCCAAGTCATCCCCAACTCAGCACATTTTGTACCACTTCCCACGGGCTGATTCCACACGAGGTAGCATTTCGAAGTTCCTTTTTAGTGATACAATAGGGATCAGGTCTTATTCCTTTTTGTAATCTCCACTGTGTTTGTCACAGGGCTCGGGTCATAACAAGTTCTCAGGTTTAACCAAATTAAATCTGAGACATAGATAAATTAGCAAGCAGGATACACTAAAGGGCAGACATAGTTCATTCATCCCAGAGACCTAG
>NW_011888811.1:199982-232684 GCF_000151845.1 Pteropus vampyrus
AAGGTTCACAAAAGTGTTCCAAGGTTCACCAAAAAATGTTACTTACAGAATTATTAGTAATACCAGATATTACCAGAAACAACCTAACTTTCCCGGAATGAAGCATTAATGAACAGTTAAGGAGAGGGAGAAAGTAGAAGACAATTAGGCAAAGAAATCCGCAAAAACAGATATGTGAATATCTAGGCTCCGCAGCAAGAGAGTGAAGAGCATGTATAGTGTAGCTTCAGGCATGTGACTCTACCTCACAAGTCTTAATTGCTCCCTCTGAAATGGGGATCGCATACTAAATGCCATCCTAAGGATTAATGCCCAGGGCTAACGCGGTACTTGGTGATAGTAAGTTTTCAATACTTGCTACTCGATATTTGCTACTATTACAAATTAATTATTATTGACTAAAAATAGGTAGTGAGCTCCCTATCACTGTAGGTATCCAGGCGGGCTCACTTGTTACTTGAAGAGGAGGAGGCAGAGAGGACTTAGTCATGGTATGGATGACGGGAGGGACTACTATACTCTTCCTGACCTAAAAAATTGTGTGCAGTCACTGAAAAAAGAAACTGACTTCAACAGTGAGATTGTTTGAGATTATCGTGCAGAGGGACCAGGGAACCCATCGCCAGCAGGAACATCTCCTCAGAGAGTTATGGGATGATGCAGCTCCCAGAGGCCAGCCTTGCTTTTCATGCAGATGAGGCACGTGTGAGGTGGTTGCCCCAAACTCTGCCCATTCCCTGACCCGAGAGTGGCCCAACCAGCTCTGGAAAAACTGCAGGGAGTGCTCTCCACACACTCTGACTTTCACGACAGGGAAACCACGCTGCAGGCGATGGCGACAGTACGAACAGGGGCGGCAAACGCATGCGATCACCTGCTATGTGCTGAGCTCTGGGCCGAGAGCTTTGCACACACTGTCTCACTGACTTCTCCCATCAGACCCATTTGTCTGTCAGTGTCTTCGTTATGTGTCACCACATTTCACAGATGAAAAACCTGAGGCTCAGAGAGGATAAGTATTGTCCAAAACCTTTCAGCCAGTTAAGGGACAAGGGTTTGAACCCAGGTTTAAGGTACACTCACAATGTGAGTGTACTTTCAGGGCCTCGTGACAAGTTGACAACTCATTCACATTATAGACGAATCCTATTCTCTTTCAGGACCTGTCACTCAATGTCCCACCCCACTGGGTTAGTTGGTCCCTCTCAAGGGAGCTGGGAGCAAAGAAAGCTGAAACTGCCATGGACATTATCTAGTAATTCCCGGAGAAAGAATAAGACTGAGAAAAAAAAGGCATACGTTTCACCCACAAAATGGGTACCCCAAAAGAGCAGCATGGAGAATGTTTGGGGAGCAAAGCACCCATGCTTATAGAAGTCAGAGGTTTCAACCTTCATGATAAGCTGGGCACCACAGACAGAATGTAGTCTATTTTATCACTTTTGATTTCTTCTAAAATACTTTGGTCAACCTAGACAGGCTTCGAACTTGCTCATCCCAGTATGATCCCTTGGACTTGTGGCAAACAGGTTCACTTTGCCATGTCAAGGCCAGGGGTTAGTCCCCTGCATCTCTCTAGACCTGCGGAGATCTTCAAACTGTTCTCAAATCACTTATGGCACCTGTCTGCACACAGGGCAGATCCCAAGGGGACTAAGTTATAAGCTCAAAGCTAAGAACCCAGACTCTGGAATCATAGACACCTGGGTTCACATCTCAGCTCCTCCATTGAGTACGTACCCTCTCTGAGCCTCAGTTTCCTCATCGGTCAATAGGAATCTCGGTATCTCATAGGTCCGTTGTAAGGATCGATGAGATCATGCAATATTGGAAAGGCAGTGGAGTGTAGAGGTTAAGAGCACAGGCTGTGGTGCCAGAATGGTTAAGTTCAGAACCTGACTCTGTCACTAGCTGCGTGTCCTTGGGCAAGTTACTTAACCTTTCCGGGCCTCAGCTTCTTCAACTGACAATAGAGATAATGATAGTATCCACCACGACAGAGTAGGGAATGAATGAGTTCCAGCTTGGACAGTGCTTAGAACAGCGCCTGGCACATTAGCGAGTACTCAGTAAATGAGAGTTGTTATGATTAATGCCTGTACAGCCCTCAGCACAGTAAAAATAAATGTTCAATAAATGGTAACTGTTTTATTACAAGGTATACTTTCTACAGAGAATTGTATGCACATTTATCTCCTGGAAAGCAATTAAAAATGAAGATGTTAGGGAAAGTCTTGTCCTCAGAGTAAAGTCGTAGCAGAGAGAATTCACCACCCTGTTGCCTTGGCAGGACACCCCAGGAACCCCCACGACCAGGCTCTCCTTCGCTTCCTAAAGACCTTCATTCAGCCATCTACTCTTTCAGCAAATGCTCGTTAAGCACCCACAGGGAGCCCAAACGGGGCTGAGAGCAGCCAAGAGGAGAATAAGTTGGCTCTGGCCCCTGCCTCCCTAGAGCTTACAGGGCAGTGGGAGAAATGCACGCTAAATAAATACACACACACATGCTTATTTAAGGACAGCTGCAATCGGTGTTATGAGGGACGTGACGAGAAGGTAGAACGGGGTCCTGACGTGGTCTGGCACTGGAGTTTACGTGAGGGAGGAGTCATTGGAAAGCTTTCCTGAGGAAGTGACATTTAAGCTGGCACTTCGCAGGTGAATAGGAGCGGGCTAGGTGATGCCTGGAGTAGGAGGAGAAAACGAATCAGTCGGACAGGCATTTAGTTCCGAGGCCCTGAAGCCATGAGATGGCTGGCTTACTAGGGGGACAGAAAGAAGGGCAGTGTGGTGGACTTACTCCCAGACCACCCACTCAGAAGCACCCGGCTGGGAGGCTGGAATTTGGAGAGAAACGCAGGTTCTCGGGAACTGCATTTTCAGCTGTCACTGTTGTCTCTTCCCTTTCAGACTATTCTTGCCTGCCGGCAAAGATGGCCA
This sequence comes from Pteropus vampyrus, assembly GCF_000151845.1. NCBI lineage: Eukaryota > Metazoa > Chordata > Mammalia > Chiroptera > Pteropodidae > Pteropus > Pteropus vampyrus. The sequence goes on from NW_011888811.1 coordinate 202,923, forward strand.
GGTCTCAGACCCTGAGTCCCAGGGACAAGTGCCAGCCATTCTCAGCTTAGATTCCCAGAGGCTGCACTCATGGATCACTGTGCCCACATGTGAACCACCACAGGGACTCTGCCCTCTGCATGCCTTCAGATGCCTCAGCCTCATCCTGGCCACGCCTCACTGGGTTTTGTGAGTCTATTTAGGAAGATAAGTTTCCCTCACTGAAGAAGAGGGGCAGAGCGTGAAAGAAAACAATGTCACCGAGGGAGGGACCTGCCATTGACAGAAATGGGGACATTCTCTTAGGGGCATCATGTATTATCAAAGAAGCCAACCCCCAGGTCATTGATTTCTCTGCTGGTTTACGTGCTATGGAAAGAAGACGTGTTTAAGTTTCCTGTAGTTTTTCACACTGGAAATCGATGCTCCGGTAAAGGAAGCCATCAGTTCCAGAAGTAGCAGGTTTCTTTTGGAATTTACGCATCGGGAGTCTGACGCTATCCTCTAAATGGTACTTTTGTTGTCTTTTTGTTCAAGACAGCAAGCGTTTTCCAGGATCAGAACTGCCTGCCAGCCTCCCTTGATAAACAGCTTACCAGCTCTCTTGGTAGATAGGAGGTTTAATAATTAGCCTAACTCATTGTTTATCTAAGTGGCAATTATCACCGCAATGAAATAATATTTTAAGTGCAAGGGAAGCCTTCCAGATAGCTCGCAACTAGAATCTGCAGGCTAGGAATGGCCAACACAGCTTCTCAGACTCAGAGGAAAGGGCCACTCCATCTGGGCTGGCGGACCTCCAAGTCTGAGATGCCATCATCAGATGCTGCTCCAAAGACCTAAGGATATGTGCCCGGGAGAAGTGCAGGGTCCCAATCCTTTCAACTGAGGCTCAATGGCCCAGCAAAATATGAAAGTGCGTCCTGTGCTTCTAAAGCGTAACAGTCTAGAGTCTGTGGAGTTTGTGAAGCAACCACACCACCGCAGGAGCAAATCTCAGCAGGTGCGATTCAAGGAAGATGGGACCAGTAAGACTCCGCCTGGCCTAGCTGAGGCGGATGTCCACACTTCTGAAGACCCGACTGTGATGGGCAAGACTCAAGCATCCCGGCACCATCATCTCCCCACCTACTCGCTCTCCTTCCCCAGGGCCCAGAAGGCAGGGGGCTTTCAAAACATCGGGATCCAAACCTCCCCCAGTCTCAGGAAGCATTTCCCGGTTTTCAAAAGGAAGAGACTCACAGCCAGCAAGTCACTGGTGGAAATGCCAACCGCATCCCAAAGTGCCATCCAGGTCAATGGCAACCTCTCTGAACAGGACATTGTGTCTTCTGACCTTGCCTACTTAAGGCTGGCTCAGCATCTTGAAGATGGGCCTCGAAGGGTCCAGGTGTCCCACCCGTTCCTCCCTAGAATGTCCAAGGTGCAGAGCAACGGGCCTGTTAGCATACGCCTGGAAGCAGGGACCTGGAGAGCCTCAGAGAAAGCAACAGCTGCCATTCAGGTCCCGGAGGACATTTACCACAGTCCCACCTGGGCAGCTGCAGAGCCCACTTCCAGCCAAGACAGGTCTGCAGAGATAAGCAACTCCCTCCACCCTCTGGCTGACATGTGTCCAGGAGACGGGGGAAGAGCGCCGCCATCGGATGCAGAAAGCCCCGCCTCCCGTGTAAATGCCACCAGCGGTGCCAACCACATGCCAGGCACGGGGACACTTAACACCGAACTGCTTTTGCCCAAAGACAACTCTGATGACAAAGGCTTTGGCCCCCTGTCATCTTGGTCAAAGGAAATGTGTGTTCCCTCAGCTCCACGGACTCACGACTCCCCCTCACCAGGCTCTGGCAGCCAGCCCGCCCACCCAGGAGGGGCTTCAGACTGTTCTTCCTCGAGTAACAGTCACCAGGATCTGCTGGCACCCAAACCTAACAACTCATCAGAATCTGTCCCTGAGTGTAAGGAGCAGACGGCAAAGAACCCCACGCAGTCGGACACCCCGGAGTTTCGAAATTGCCCAGGAAATGATCACCTGCCATCCTTTCTTCCAACGAGAGAGACTAGATTTCAGAGCCACAGGGAGATCAGCGGGATCAATCAAATTCACCTGGCAAGGGGCGAACTCTGCGACCTCCAAGGCCGACTGCAATCGGTGGAAGAATCTCTGCACTCGAATCAAGAGAAAATTAAAGTCCTTTTGAATGTCATTCAAGACTTGGAGAAAGCTCGGGCTCTCACGGAAGGGTAAGGTGAATTTTTTTTTTTTTTTTATATTGAAAACTACTGGATTAAGTCATTTGCCAGAACGGGGCAGAGAGAGAGCATTGGTTTTCATTAGTAAAATGTCTCCAAAGTGTTTGAGGTTTGGTCGTTTCCCCATCATAGGCAATGGCCTCCCCTCTCTTCCGATTAGGCTCCATTCAGTCCTAAGCTTGGGTGGCTTTCCACGGCTATTCGTCTTTGTTTCCAAATATTAAGAGACTGGAGAAAGGGGACATATGAAGTAGCGGGGTGAAAATGCTTTTTATTAAGATGGGGGCCCAGCTAAAAAATGATGGGGGAAAATGATAGCATGCAGGTACTTCCCACACCCCATCCTTGAAGCAAGTCACAGTATTTGCACAGTATTTTGGTTATCTGTGTGTTTTTCACAAAGGACTCAAGGTGGCCACCAAGCTTACTGGTGACCTTCCCCTCCACTGACCACTTTCATGGCATGGGCCAGTCCATCACTGACCAACTAAGTAGAAACTGAAATGAAATCACAATTCTGCAAAGATAAAATGCTTTCCTGGGTGACTCAGCACCAGTCTGGGGAGGGAAAGGCAGTTATTTATTTAGGTGTGCAATGTTCATCTCTAGAAAAATGTGCTCCCTAAAGACTGAGAAGAAGGAATGATGAAAGCGAATCAACAGAAAAGTAGGAGACAGAAGTAATCAAGTGACACTTGCTGATATACATCAGAATCATCATCATCTTATAAGAGAGAAGCTCTGTGATGGGTACAGAGAGAAATGTACTGAATTCAGAGGTCAGGAGTTTTAATAACCTCCCTTCTACTCTGTTTCCCCTCTATACAAGGGATTAAGAATAACTGACTTATTTCACAGGATTGTTGTCAGCATGAAAAAATCTCAGATTTTTAAGTGCTTAAACATTTCTAAAGCTCTCTAAAGATGAGGTCCTATTATTATGGGGTTCCTGTTTCCTTATTTGTAATGGTCATGCAAATTAAGAGCCTTGCTCCCGATGAGAGGGACAATGTTGGGCTGCAGGAAAGGGTCGTTAGAATTGCGTGCATCCCACGGGACTTTTGCCCATAGACTTACCCAGCAAATGCTCTATCTTGCAGGCGCAACTTTTATCGAACTGGCCAAGATCTCAACAATTGCAGTACCTGCCAGAACACGGCATGCATCATATACAGGTACCTGACCACAACAAAGACCGGCATGGAAGCTGTGGGGTCCACAGAACACTCTCATAAATTCTCTTAGGTGCAGAAAGTCAAGGAGGAAGCAAAGACAGGAAGCCTTTGAATACCAGAGACTTAAAAATCAAGGTGCTTAACTGTGAAATGGTTCTACTAAGACAGGCATTGCTTTCCTCCTTGCAATAAGGTCTATAATGATCCCTACACTTACTGAACACTAAGTATAGACACCTTACAAAGCTCTGCATGCACATATGCATCACATTTCAAAATTCTGTCTTATGAGGTAGGTGTTAATGTCCCCAAGGAAGTCGAGACATTTGGCCCAGCTCACAGAAAGCATTTTCAGAGTGCAGAAGGGGCCAGGCTCAGGACTGAAATCTAGATCTTTTGGATTCCAAACGCTGTGATGGAGATTATTCCACCACAGTGCCTCTTCCTCAACAGTAGTTATCAGATGGCAAGCATTTACTATGTGTCAAGAAACAGGCTAAGCACTTTGTGTTCATTTCTAAGTACATCGTTTCCTTCCAGCAGGGGGTAAGGCTGCTGCAATAAGGTGGATTTTTATAAGTAATAGAAGGAAAACATCATAAAGTGGTGAGAGCACTGAACTAAGAGTCAGAATCCCATTCAGATGTCTGCTAACTTGCCTGCGGCTCGGTTTTCTCCTGCGTAGAGTGGGGATGATTATCCCTATATGGAGTTGCCACGAGGAGTAAATGAGAAATATATGTGAGCGCTTTTTGTCACTGTAAACCTTTGTACAAATCCAAGGGCTTATTACTGTTATTGCTAGAAAGATCGATGCCCTTAGCGGGACGCCCATTTCAGTGGCCTGGTGGAAAAGCGGTCAGAAGCAGTCATTTCTGTTGATGGCATCTGATTTTGACAGTGTATGGTTTTGCTTTCTCTGTTAGGTTCTCTCTCAGGTGAGAAAAGCAACCCAGTTGGGTTGCCTGTGTCTTCTTCTAACAGTTTTCTTTCTGGGCTGCAGAACCCTGAGGTCTCACCCTAAGGGGGCGGAGACCTGAAGGTGGGAGGCCCCGACCCTCAGGCAGAGCCTCGGCCATTTTCTCATTGAACTGTTGGTTCCTTGCCCTTAGGAGCCACAGAACCAATGTTTTCACCAAATGGCAGAAGCCCAGGACCAAGCACAGAAAATGCCCTTTATCTAAGTGTAAAATAGCTCCTAAAAAAAAAAAAAAATCCCCTGGAAAAGGCTCGTGACATTGGAAAGTGTGAGGAGGCAGTCTCTGTCTCATCAATCGCTACCTTTTCTGCTCCTTTTTTTTAATATTTCCTATCTTAAGCAAATTTTCTAAGCACTAGGAGGACAAAAATTATTAAATGTCTAGACAGATAGGGAATACAAAAACTATTCATCACAAACAAGAATTATTTTTAACTAACCTCCTTTTACATTTTGGATAGTCTCTTTTCTTCATCAGCCAGATGATGTATTTTCTATTAACTTAAGATGACTTTTTATTTAGCTTATGCAAATGAAAAGGACAAGCGATTATTTCTCGGTCTACTGTGAGTTTCATGGCCTGGCCCTGGGCGAATCACTTCTGGCCTCTGAGTTTCCTCCTCTGAAAAATGAGGTCCTTTAATTAGATGGTCCCCATGGTCCTTTGCAGTTCTGACATTCTGATGTTCTGTGTTGAATTAAAAGTGGCAATATTTGGCTAAGCTATGACCTTCCAACAAGTCCGAGACTGTTGGCATTTTTCTAGTACCTACTTTAAACATCCCAAGCAAACATTCTAAATTAAGTTACACCCCTGGATGGGTTAGTAAGGCTCATGCATACATCTCTTTCCAGTTTTCCAAGAACAGCCATTGCATGCTGATTACACATTACCATTCAAAGCCAAACTGTTCCTCCAGACAGTATCTATATCCTTGTATCTAAGCCATTGCAAAGGAACAGGCAATTAATTTGATGAAAGCAAAGAGATCAGAAAAACATCCCATCATAGTAACAGTGGGAAGATGAGATGTGTCATTTTTTTTTTAACATTTCAAATGACTTCAAACTCTATGTTGTGTCCTGAAAAGTCAGATCTACAAACCAATGAATAAGTGATGTGAAATGTTCATCCTCAGGCCTTGTTAAGCTGAGGTCTCTCTCCCTGATGACGGATGGGCCCAGCGCACGTCACTGTCCATAAAGCGCACGGGCGCATGTTGAACTGCCTGCCGGGTCTTCTTCTCTGGAGATGTTGCTGCTAAGTTAGCAGCACATAAGGTTTTCTAAGTGGCTCAGTCAGCCAAAGGCTATGGCTACTACTACTTGCTTCTATCAACACATGCGGGGTCATCCGTTCTGTCCAACTCGTTCTCTCTGCTCCAAGAGGAGCCTTCTGGCCACCACCCCGTAAGCCTCCTGGGCTTTCTCCTTACCATGGAGCCCTTCCATAGATCCCATCTCATCAGGAAGCACAGCACCAACACAGATGCCTAAGGATTCCATCCACGCATGGCTCTCCTCTTCCAGAGTATTCCTTACACCAGGGAGAATGGGCTCCTGTAAGTTCTGACCGCTGCAGGCTCCAAGGGAAGGGGGCGGGAATTGGCTCTTTGCCTCAAGATGATTCCAGCAGACTCCTCATCTCTCCTTAGCATTAATTCTAGGACATTTTTCTCAAAGAGTTGGGTGACTGCCACCTGTGGCACCCAAAATTAAATAACATGAATTACTTAGTGAGAAAGTTGTTCTCTTTCCAAATTTATTTCAATCCTTGTGATTGCCTAGAGGGGGAAATCAGGATTTGTGCTAGAATGTCTTCAAAACCTTTCTAATGCTTATTTATCACCCTTCTTTGCCAAGAGAGAGCAGGACTCATGTTCACAGCCATAGGCAAGCAACAGTATCTAGCCAGAATGTAATCATTTTAAGATGTTTATTGAAGCTTTTAACTTTTCAAATTAGTCCCCCTAAATATTCATTGTAAATCATGCAGGTCTCCATTTTCAAAAGCGATATTGCCTATTTTGCATAAATGTTTTTAAGTTTAAAAAGGAAATTAATTTAGAGAGCAAAAATAAATAAACAAATAAACCAATTAAGTAAAACAAAACAAAACAAAACGCAAAAAACAAAAAAACATAACGGTGGTGGGTGGATGGATTATTGAAGTTTGAGAAAAGATGCCCTAAGGAGTCAGTTCCTTTTCCTCTTTCAAAGGCACCAGGCCTCTCCGAGCCACATCCTTCCTCCCTTCCTCGCTCCCCTCTCTGTTCCTCCAGCCAGATCTCCCTGTGCTTTAGGTGCACTCTAAAAATGATCACTGAGCCTCTTTGGAAGGCTTTGACTATCCTGATCATGCATTTATTTTCTGGACGTAGCTCCCAGGAAAAATCTGCTTGCTTTAAGCCGTAAAATGCCTCAAGTGTTTTAAAGGAGGAGAAGAGGAAATCTTTCTTATGACACCACCTTCTTCCCCTACCACCTCTTTTGTCAGCATGTTTTGTCTCTCTCTGTCTCCCTTTCCCTCTTTCTCTCTCTCTTCCCTCCCTCCCCACTCCTCCATCTTTCTCTCTCTCCTAACTATAGGGATATATAAACTAACTACAGATATTTCCAACTTAATATATCAAAGGCACATCAGATTCACCTGATACCAAACACACTCTTTATTTTCCCCCACAAAATTAATTCTCTTCCTCTATTTCTTATTTTGTTCAGTACAATTAACCATGACTCCATAAAAAAAACTATAGTTCCCATAACCTCACTCTTCTTCACAACACACAGCAAATTGGTTACCAATTCCACCTGCTAAATCCAGCCCCTTCGCTCCATCCCCTCTGTCTCTGGTCAGTAAAGGCCCTCATCATTTGTTGCCTGAACTCTAACCAGTCTTTTTCACCATAGGTCCCTTTGGCACCATCTCAAGTAATCTTCCACATGGATTGCTAAATTATCTGAAAAGTAGAATCGGACTATGTCACTCTCCCTGCTCAATGATCTTGTCCTGGTTGCTATTATTTCCTTTTGCTAATTTTTCAAGCCTCTTTAAAAATGCTGCTAAATTTCTTACCTGCTGCATCTCCTCTATTTCTCTCCAGCTACTCGACTGGCTTCAAACACCATGTGTTCTATCACACCTTGGTGCCTTTGCCTAAGTTCTCTCACTTCCTGTAACGCCTTTGCTTTGTCTGAACATCTCCTAGTCTCTCAGTTTAAAATCCAGGTAAAATCTCTGGATAACTTTATCCTGCTTCCCGAGAAGGACTACCAGGGTATGTGCTTCCCTCTGCTATGCCATTTACCCTACTGCATTGTATCGCAGTATTTATGGGTTTCTTTCCATCAGCAAATGGCTAGTATCTCAAAGTCATGGGCCAGTGTCTAATACACAGTCGGTGCTCGATAAATTGTTGGCAAAGAAGGGAATGGCAATACTGACTCGGGGAGGAATAAAAAGCAGTGGTGGGCTAGAGACAGTTATTTAGACTGGCCAAAAGGAACACCATTGTTACCACCTGTGTGTGCCCCTACCGTTGGGTGGGGAAATAGAGGGTCTTAGTTAATCAAATGTTCTTATTAGGGAAGGAGGGCTTCTATGTACCAGGTCCACAGTACATCCTTTTGAACTGAATCAAACAAATGACTGAATGTAGGACATTAGCTGTCAGTTTTCAAATACATGGAATGTTACATACTCTCAATGAGACAAACCTAATCAAATCTTCCTTCAATGACTCAGAAAGCTTGTTGCAATTTCACAGGACACTGAGATCCTTGTTGATCATGCTCATCCATTATTGCCCAGTACTGCTGCGCCCACTATGGTAGGAAAGGCAAAGCTTGATTTGTACAAAACCACAAACTCCATCTATGCTAAAACATCTCCCTTCTGTGGCATTGGAACTACACCAGTGACCTCTTTGGGAGAGGTGATTAATGCATGAGGTCTGCAGGTTCTCTTGGTAGAACATCCAAACCCTGCATGGTAGGCATCTGTACAATATTCAGATCAGACAGCTGAAGCTGAGAGAGTGAGTCTCTTGAGCAATTATTCTGGAACTAATTAAGAAGCAATGACAAGATCAGAATTCAGTTCTACCTGCCTGCTAGCCAGATTCCACAGCAGGCTGCCCTCAGAAGCCAGACTCACTTGAGGGGTGTTAGGGTTCAGCGGAATATGATATGGCTGAGTTCTACTTAGCCTAGGGCATCCTGAGAGTTTGCATTTAAGAGGCAGGACCAAAATAGTGTTTTCAAAGTGTGATCTTGGGTCATCTGCATCACAGTCTCATGGATATCTGTGAATAGTGGTTGCTGGGCATCACTCCCGAAATCTGCTTAATCAGAAGGGTGGGGTGGAAGACGGAAATTTGCAGTTACAGCAAATTCTGATCCCAATGAAGCTTGAGAAACATTCAAATATGTAAAATCAGGGTCTTGAAAGGAAAGGGCGATTTACTAGGAACTTTTGTAACCAGCCTACATGTCCATGAATAGAAAGTTCTTGCTAATGAAATACTTTTGTTTTAAATGAATCATTGGAAAGATGCCTTACTTTTCTGATTGGTTTCAATGGTAGAGTTGGACAGTGATATACAGACCTAACTAGGGGGTGCAGGTGACTTGAACATCTATGGATTTTGGAATCCGTGGGTGTCCTGGAACCAACCGCGGGATGACTCTCCTTCTCCCCACATCTTCCATCTCCTTGGGCCTCATCTGAGATGAGCATGCCTGCTGACATTCCTCCTCCAACAAGGTTAAGACCAGTCAATGCCCAATGCTACTGTGAGGCCAAGAGGCTAGGAACCGCCCCCTGGAGGATCAATTACAGGTACCTGACAGGGCGGGTGTGCAAAGTGCTGCCCGGCACCATGGCCTCTTAGGGAGGGGGTGCGGTCACGCCATGCTCCTGAACCAGGTAATACGCATGAGGCTGGATGCTGAGTCCTCTCATTTCCTCAAACTCCACAGACCATAGGCTTCTTTTTTATCATTATTGAGTCCTCCATTGTTACAACTGCTTTTGAACCAGACAGAGAAGTTATGGATATTCTAAAGGAGATTTACTGCAGGCGCCTCCCTTTGTACCCAGCAACCAGCATCCCTGTTCCTGGCGCTGACCCCTCAGATTTGATCATCAGAAAGTATCATAAGGGGTCTCTGTGGAGCACACGCCAAAGCTTTAGAGCCGTTTGCCCTGCAGGAGAAAAGACAGGCCTTCACCTCCTGAAGAGCTGCATGAGTCACCCAGGGGCACACAGCTGGTGGTGCTGGAAGCCTTTCTTGGGTTTCCTTCTATGGTTAGGCTTTTTGAACACTAGGTCTTGGCCTTGCCTGCCACTTAAAGCTATTACCTAACCAAGAAAAGGGCATTTCACTAGAAATGTAATATGCGCCAGGCCTGTGGGTTTAGATCCAACTTAAATTATTTAGTACTTTCCTTTGGTCTGCCCATGATGCTCTCCCAGCATGGAGCCAGATACACTGTGAAAGCCTGATCTTCCAGTCACAGTCCTTTCTCTGGCCAGCAATGAAATCCGTGGTGAAAAATAACTATAAAGCTACTGAAATAACTAAAAAGTACTTTCGAGTAATCGCAGATGCATTTGTACTTCTCATCACACTACAATATGGACTGAGCAGCATTCGTTTTAAATGCTAGAAAGTGAACATTATGGTAATACCAACCAGCCTCCCCAAAACAACTGTCACCAAATATAGCTCAAGCTGTCTCTTTAGGAAACAGGCATACAGTCTGGGGTGCATGTGGAAATTTCTCTGAGCCCCTATAGACTGATCCCCAAGACATTTGCCTCTAGTCTCTGGAGTGTTAAGGGGAAGGAAGTAGGATTTACAGCATCAGCAATTTATCTGCAATAAAAATGAAACCTATTTTAATGCGTTAATAACTAAAGAGGCTGAAACATGCCATAAATATAAAATCAAGCAAGCTGAGAGTTTCACAGGAATAACAACGAACGGCTGCTGGCACGGAGGCCACGGTCGACCACAGAATGACCCAATCTTTATTTCTCTGTCAAGTTAACGTAACGTTCATTACCATTTGTCATACCAGGCATTGTGCCAGGCATTTTGCTAAACACCGTGCATGTAGTATCTCATTTCAGACCTCCGACGACGCTAAAATATGAGTATGGTTATGATCCCCATTTTACAGGTGAGAAAACTGAGACTCACTAAGGTTATGTGTCTTGTCCAAGATCCAACAGGGCCAGGGCTTACACAGGTCCTGCTTTCAGGAGATTTTTCCTGTCCCTTCCCTTCTTATCTTTGACTTTGCATAATCAGCGAATATATGTGCTAAAGTTCTCTGGGCTGACCTACCCTTTTTGAGGACTTAATGTGAAGCCCTTCTCGACACAGAGCCACAGAGGCCAGAGCGCAGATTTCTTCCACAGAGTGATCAGCAGTGAAGATTTCTGCAGCTTGGTCCTGCTTATTTATGTGCCAAGAGGAGAACGTGCAATTCTCTTAGGTGTCGTCAGCTGACAGATGCCCTGGGAGAAGGGGTGCACTTGCCAACTCGAAATGAGTGCAAGTTGTGAAGCTTAAAATTACACCCTATAAATAAGAAGCAAACTGGTCATTAGGAGAAAGTTTTAGGAACAATATCCCTTCCAGGCTGGGGGAAAAATGAACTAACTAAAAGTCCTACTTTCCTGGACTGTGATTCTCTCCCAAAGACACTTTCCAAAGTGACATGATTTATCCTAGTAGTCAGGAACCAAACTGCCCTTGCTGATTCCATTTATTCTCACAGCTGATCCTTTAAATAAGAAAGTTGCAGGAGGTCACTAAATCTGTGGTGCACCTGGGCCCTGTGGCAAGAGGGGTCACTGAACACTCAACAGAGATGAAGAGGTAGAGAGGGGTCCAGGATCTGGAAGATGTCTCCTCTTCAGGGAGATGCCATAGATCATTTGTTTCTCAGCCAGCCTGCTTGGAGCATATGGTTTATGGCAGTGGCTTGTCACTGTTTCTCTTTATAAAAGACCAAGACCCACGTGCTGAGAAGGAAATGCAAAGGGCCCACTGGAGACCTCAGCAGCTTGCCTAGTCTCTAAGATTGCTGAGCCTGATATCACCTTGACCGAGCTGACTGCTAAAGGGTGCCCGTCTTCTCCAGGTGTGTGGCCTGCCTGTCTGAATGGCCCTATAGTCTGAAAACACTCTTTCAGGGTGGGCCGGTCAGCGCATGCAGCCCAGCTTCAGGTCGGGTCTGATCCCACAGGGGCCTGTGGGATCATTTAGGTGCCCCAGGCCTTGGTCACCACCACATCAGCACCCCCACTGCACACACATCTGGCAGCCTGGATCTCACACAGGTGAAGACTACCGTGTTCCTTCAGCACAGCGTAGCTTAGAGCATGGGCTTTGCAGTCAGGCACTCTGGGTTCAAATCCCGCCCGCGTCGCTTTCGGGTGTGTGCCCTTGGAAGCACATTTAACCTGCCCTTGCCTCAGTTTCCTCCTTTATGAAATGGAGACCATATCTTTCTAGTGGAGCTGTGAGAATTACATGAGATATGTAAGAACTGCTAAATCTGTAGTGTCGTGTCTACAATACAGACTTCACTCTGTGAGCCACGGTCCTCTTTCTTCTCCTCCTCCTCCTCTTCCTCCTCCCTCCCTCCCCCTCCTCTTTCTAATTGTTATTATTATTCATTTAAATTACCATGTATTCTCACTTAACATGGTCTAGGTACTGTCTTGTTATTTCTTTCTTAGAATAAGACCCTGGTGACAGCCAGGCCCTGGGCCAAAATGTTTGATCCCTCTGTAGGAGAAAGGATGGACTACGAGTCTGGGAACCAGGCTTAGATTCTGATCATAACTCATAGTGCGACTTCTCTTTGCCAACTCACTTGTTAGCTAAATGGGGATAATAACAACCTTCCCATCTTCTTGGGCTATCGCGAGGATAAAATGAAAACACAGATCTGAAGTGTTTGCACTTTGAAAGTGCTATATAAAAGTAAGAGGTTTCTATTGTTTATTTGTTTTGATGTAAACTTTTATCTCTTTTTGGTGCACCCAACTTCAGTTTGCCCAGCCAAGATACTGCATCCAGAACCTGGCTCTGTGGTTTGCTTATGTACTAATGTATTTATCTACGTTTTGCTTCTCACTCTTTCTTCTCCCAGACAATCCATGACTTAAGCTTCCCACCACTTCCAATTACCTAGCAAAATATCCTTCTGCCTTTCACCTCACATGATGGCTAGAGCATTGATCTGTCAGCTAGATTAGTGAGGTGCCCTCAAGAAAGAAATCTGAAACCTTTCTTCCACCCCTGGTTTACTTTCGCTTTCTAAATGCAATGTGGTACCATGCACAGACATCTCGGCTGGGGGGCTCTTGGGCTCCCTAGACAATGAACCGGGCACCCCCGAACCAGGTGTCAGGTATTCCATGCACCCTCAGAGGAACAACCTCACAGACTGAATGTTCTACACTGTCTCAATGGTTCTAGGCCCAAATTCTATATCGTAACAATTTCTTGGCTACAATTAGCCCCCACTGTGAGGCGAAGCTCTACAGAGTAAGCACTCAGCCCTCCTCTTCATCCATATGGAATACAGATGGCGGAAGATAATAAGGGGGCGGGGGGAGGGGGACAAGGAGGCTCTGATGAAGGAGAGAAGGGGAGAGGAGGTTAGAAAAGTAACTGGTATTTCACCTTGACACCAAACACAAGGCAGATGGCCGTTCCCCAGAATCTACAAACAACCTACTCCTTGAATTCTCACCAAGTAGGCAATTTATTCTTTTTAAGAGGCTGCTGATTACGGTGGGTTATCTCTTTTTCTCCACCCAGCTTCAAGGTGAAAAAGAGATGAGAGAGAGAGCACTGCCCCCCCGCCCCAGCTCATAAGGCAGCTGCTACCAAAACAAAATACACGCCCTCTCCTCTCCCTCAAACCAAACAGTAGTTTGTCAAATGGAAGAATAAGAAGGAAAGCGACAATTTTCCTTTATGTTAATAAATTGCTTTGGCCTAAAAAACATTAATCAATTTCTTTCCAAAGTGCACACACTTCTCTATACTATGCTATTTGCCTGGCCTTGAAAAGAAAGTCACTTTCAATCCCCTTTAAATTGTCAAGACCAGTATGGGGAGTTGCAAGAGGGGTGGGGGTAACTCTCTATGTCCCAGTGATTATAATGGAACCCTGTGGTGTTTCCATAGAAACATAGAATGTATTCTTTCCTGAATGTACATGGAGGGGAGGGGTGAAGAGTGATGTTGCTGGCAAAGTATACAATTACTGAAGAGCTTAAGGTATGAGTGAGGAGGTGAGGCTTCGGTCACTAAGATAGGAAGACAAAAGACTTAGTGAAGAGCAGAGTGGGCAGAGACCATATCCTACGTGAGGACATTTCACCTGTTGTTATTGTCCCGTCTGTGCAACTACCCAGTGACATAGCTTTATAACCCCCACTTTCATCCGAGTCTCAGAAAGGGAAGCAACTTGCCCAATGTCACCCAGCCAGTAAGTGGGGCAGCCTCGGTTCAAACCCAAGAGTATTTCACTTGAGAGCCCTTGCAATATCCTCTATATTGTGCTGCACTTTGAATTGTGACAGCGACACGGAGTTTACATTCTGTCTCCTGGTTTTTCTTTCTACAAGCCTGCCAACTCTGTACACATTCTGGATTCACCCAGAGCATTATTATTTTGTTATTGGTATTAGGACACTATTGTAAGTCTTGATACACTCAGGTGGTCTGTTGTTGTTTGCTTGAATTATGAAGTCAGAAAAATGTCACATATAAGGAGAAGAAGGAAGCTGGTTTATGTGTTCATATTATATGCAGAGGTGTATGAATGAAAAGCTGAAAAGTAGGAGTATTTGAGATAGACACAAAGCATATTTTTAAAGCAACTGTTTAATAATCTGCTTCACACATTAGGACGTAAGACCCACAAGAGCGGTATCTATGTCTGTCTGTCTTACTTTTGTATCCCTGCACAGTGTTAGGGCCAGAGTAGGATGGATGAATGGATGGGTGCGTGGGCGGAGGGAGGGAGGGAATGTCTTACACCAGACAGCAAAGAAAATTCTTAGAATGAGCAGGGGGTTCTTACTTTCTTTGGCTCCACCTGGTGCTCTAGGATGAAGGTTATTTTTCTGCCTCAAGAGAGAGGGCAAGGCCATTTCAGGAGCTAGAACTGTAAATGCAGATGTTCTCTATCTGAACTAGTGCTAGGTGGGGTGATAATCAGTTTGCAACTTAACTGTGTTAAATTTCTTCCTCGAAGCAGTGCAGAGGTTGCAGGAGACAACCCTTTCCCAGGCTCCAAATCCATCTCCTAAAGTTTCCACTGGGAAGACTGAGGTTGTAGGTAGGGCAGACAGAAGTCCACCCTAGACCGAGAGATGAATAGGGGTGCAGTATTGGGTAGTGTGTCCTATAAGGGGGAGCCTCAGTGCGTGTGAGTCTGTGGATGCCTCTGCTTACTGACCTGGCATATCCTGGGCTTTGGCTAGAAGGTCTCCAATAGCTCTTGATGTTGGCTAGCATTTACTGAGGACCTAGAGCCACTGGACTGCCAGCACCCGGGAGCCGGGGAGAACGTCTGTGTGTCTGTCTATCACTCCTTCCCCAGCACCTAGCCCAGGGCCTGGCACATGGCAGATGCTCAACAGATGACTGCTGGATGACTGGCTGACTACTTGGTGCCTAGCTCTGAGTGATGCATGTGCATTATCTCGTTTAAACTTCACTGAGATCCTATGAGTAGGTAACATGTTCCTTTTACAGAAGAGGACACTGTGGCTTAAAAATGAGAAATGACTTCCCCAAGATGGCACAACTAATCAGATGTGGAGCTTTGCTTTGAAAATCACGGTCTATGTTGCATAGATGGCACAGGTTGCCCAGCCAAGAGTCCCTATAGAGGGGACCGAGGAGAAACAAAATAAAAGGATGTAAGCCGAGAAGAAAATCTGTGTGAAGCTTATCGAAAATATAGAAAGAAAAATAATCAGACACCCCTCCCTGATGTCCCTAAGCAGACACCCCATCGGCCACTTCAGCTTCTTCCATCTCAGTTCCCAGTCACAAAAAACCATTCGGGGGCTTCGTTAGTCATGTGTGACAATGATGATTTGTCTTTTTGGCAGCACTTCGTCTGATCCTGGGTCTTTGGGGGGTGACATGGGGACAGTAGACAAGGACAAGTGTCCCTTTAACGATAGATAGCTCCTTTCAGCCCTCGCTGGTCAGAAAGGCTTTAGCCAGTCATGCCACATCACGAACCAACGTGGAGTCTTTCGTCTTCCATATGAAACATTTCATTTCCTCCTTGCTAAGCAAGGAGAATGCACTGTTTTTGTGACTCTGCATTTCTTCCGCTTTCCACACGCCCACACTGGCTCCTCATCTCTGGCCTTCTGAGAGCTCTAGTATGACACCAGGTAACAAACACAGCGAAAGCTTAATAGTCTTCTGACAAGTGTCGCAGCACTGGGAACACCTCCACAAGTAAATCTCCTAGGGCGGAAAGTGGACAACTGAGGGCAGAGGGAGCCCACGCACAGCCTGCGGGATCTGTTTTCTCTGGCCCGCTCCCTGGTCTCTGGGGAGGCTGAGCCAGAGGAATGAGGCAGCTGACAGTCCCTGGCGCCTGCCAGCCTGATTCCCAAGCCCCTGAGGTCGGGGAGCGTGAGTACCCACTGCATAGGCCGGAGCTTCTGCACCCCATGGCCCCGACTGTTTCGACCTCTGGGAACCCTGGTGTGTGATGACTTGTTTACCTCACAGACCAGTGTACAGACCATACGACGGAGTCTGTACATTAATAACTCCAAAACACACAAATAAAATAGAAAAACAAAAGTAATGTTAACGGTGACAACAGTAACAGAAACAACAGGAGCTAACTAACACAGATGGAAGGCTCACTATATGCCAGGCATTGCTCAGAGTACCTCATTTATACCTTCTCATTTCATCGATATACATAATTAATTCCAAAGAAAGCCTTTGAGATAGGTGCTTATATTATGTCCATTTTATAGGTAAGAAAACTGAGTTGTTAGTTTTATTGTATATTCTGTATTATTTAAATCTCATAATGAGGCAGTTTTCATGCATGACATATAAAAGGAATTAAGAATTAGAAGCATTAAACAAATGCGAGACACACTGGAGCAATGTTTACTGAACACCTACTACAAGGCTGCTATATTACATGCCTCATTTAAACTTAGGAACATCCCTGAGAGGAATGCATTATGGGTACCAATTCAGTCAGTGAGAAATTGGAGATTCACAGAGGCAGCGGAATTTTCCCAAGGTCCCACAGCCTGCAGGTACTTAAGCTCTGGGACTAGATTTCAAAGCCCATGTTCTTCCATGTCGGTTGGACACTGGTGATGCTATATCAGTATGTGCTGATTAGAATTTACTTTCCTTCCTTATTCTCTGTGTTTTTCAGTGTAGAATATGATTTTCGACAGCAGGAAGGCAGGTTCCATGAAGTTCTACAGAGTCTGGAAGAAGCGGAACCAGCTGAGGAGCCACCTCCCCCACCCAAGTCCCCAGCGGAAGCACCGGTTCCCGAGAAGCAGGACTTGAGGAGGAAAACCAAGAAGGTGAAGAAGAAATGCTTCTGGTGGATCTGAGCTTGCTGGGCCCATCTGCTCTGCCCTCCCTACACACCTCCCCGAGGCGGGGAGGCCACTGCACGCAGGCCTTCTCTGCAGAGGCCCCAGCCTGTGAGCCACGCCATCTGCAGAATGGGGCAGACTCGGGGCTAGGTTAGCCGTTGCTGGATGCCTGACCACCAGCTTCACCTGAGTGCTGGCCACCGCCTGCTGAGGACTTCATGGACCATGGAGTGACCACTTGCCTAGTTGCCTGTCATGCACAACCTGGCCACATCCTGGTTTGCGAGTCTAGATTCCGTGAGCAAGGCCCCCTTCGTACTTTCCAATACCTCCGTGATGCTAAGCACTTCCTTCCCAACCTGATTTCACCATCCCAGAAGCAAGAAAAAAAGAAATGTACAGAGCAGGAAGATAGAAGAGGGTTTGAAGCAGATATACCAGAAAAAAAATAGATACATAAACTGGCAGTTTTCTATGATATTGGCACACATAAGTATGACAGAAATAGGCAGGACATAAAAATGTAAGATCGCCTGGTGGATTGGGTCATTTTCATTTTTAATTAGCCCCTTGATCCCAAATCATGAATTTGTCATCTCATGCCGTGTGGGCCTTGCAGTCTGTGGCAGAGTAAGGTCACTGCAGCATATAATGAACTGGCTAGTGTGGCTATCCTGTAGTTGTAATTGCTCCAGGGCCCAACTTAGACAATCACGCTTCTCAGCCTGAGACCGCCTGGCAAATGGGCGGGATCTGGTTGGGTTTGAACTTTAAGATTCCACGTTAATTTCCCTGCAACATTTAAGACCATGAGATCCAGCAGCTTGTTCATCCATTTCATCTTACCAGTAACATGTATAAGACTAAGATAAGATATAACACTGGTTCTCATTCATTCATTCATTCATTCATTCATTCATTCCTGCAACAGCTTTGTAGATAGGTTCAGAAGTATATTAATCTACATAATCTCCTTTCCTGGAGATCAGGACATGGTCACCTGATTGCAGAAGCAGCAGGACTGGGGATGAGGATACCTTTATATATTTTTCCATTTTAGTATTAAAGATATTTCCTTCTGAAAGTCTGAATTCTTTTAAAGTCTGGCTCATTCTTTTGACGAGACCCCCATACATGTGGGTCCAGTCAAACTAGCATGGCTGAACGAACTACTAATGTAATATAATTAAATAATCGCTACATACTTTGGGGATGAAGGGTGGGTTGTAAGGTTCATATTCCTTCTCATTAAATTCTCTACCAGCTTGTGGTTAGATTGATGATCCTAAAGGCCAACGTGACATTCAATGAAGAAGGCATTTCATAACCCCCTTTGCTGAAGATCAGGTGTCTGAGTCAGGCTCTGCAGAACACAGCATTCTGTGTGAACATGGCATGTACATACCCCACTGCAAACTGAGACAAAATGAGCAAACCACCCTGACAGTTGCACCTTCCCCTGCCACAGCGCTGCAGTGCACAAAGCTATTTCAGTGAGAGCGAGAGGGAAATTTGGCAAGGAATCTGGGCTTGCACTATTTAAGTCTTGGAATCTCATTCAAGATGTTCTTGTTCTGTTTCTAGTGTAATGTTTAAACCCACAAAATGAGACTGGCATCCATAATGTTAAGCTGGAATTAAGATAAATGCACTTGTCATACTTAAGAAGCCACATTTCAATAAGATATGCTACCACTGGCTGAAAGCCACAGATCTTTCTGTATCCACACAATCAACTTGCAGTTGGCCCCAACAATGGAGAAGAACAGCAGAGAGGATAATCCAATCAAGAAAATCATGTGGGATCTCTTATGTAATTTCATCTTGTAGTAGAGCTTCCATCTTAATTTGCTTTGCTTACACTAATTTTCAAATTACTTTATATTCTCGGGCAGCACGCTAAAATGAAAACAATCCTGTTCCGGAAATTAAGAGACCCAGGCAACAGAACAGTCTAGTCCACTGTCCTTTGGTAAATTGCTTAAATTTTCAGGGCCAATTTTTCCACTCTTGAATGAAGATATAAACACCTTCTCTTCCTACTTGACAAGCTCTGTGCATGGTCCAGCATCAAATGAACAAAATGGCCCAGAGCTGAGCTGAGTCATTTGCCAAAGTTGGCCTTGAATGAAGAGGTGTCTGAGGTCATTTACACAATCTGAACCTTGGATAATTAAGAAGTGCATGTTGTCAGGCTCTTATGTTGAGTTAGGGACCTCAGATAAACCCTCAACCAAATTAAATGAAATTGGGGCTGGAAAATGTTGACATTTCTTGAAATACAACCAAACGAGACTATAATGATTCTATACCTAAGCACAACACAGAATTGCTGGGGCCACCAACCTGCAAATGGGAAGGGAGTCTCTTCTGGAAACCGAGCACTGAAATCGTTATGAAGGAAAAGGATTCAGTAAACACCCTCCTGCCAACAAAAATGACCATCTCTGTGTTTAAAAAAACCCATACATATACATATACCAAAACTCATCTACTCATGTGGAAATCGCTTCTTTGTAAAATATTATGTAACATCTACCATGACAGTCTACAAAAATGCTGTACTTGAGGTTATATGGTTTTATGGGGAGATATTAATTTAATAAAAATTACTTTTATAAAATTTAAAAGAAAAAAGACCGATACATCAACTTAAGTTTAAGGAGTTTATGTAGCTGCTTTCTCTGTAGTTAAAAAAACAAAATGTGTATTCACTATACTTGGAACTTAATACTAGCTCATCTATAGAGCATCTTCTTAAAGACTATGTATAATGTAAGGTTTTGTAAATTTCTAAACTGTTTTAAATGGGATATTATCTTTTGCAATAAACTTACATATTTTTCCTAGGTTTTAAGACTCCATTACTAGCTTGGGTTCATTTGAGTTATAAAACTTAAACTTTAGGAGTATGCCTCTGTGGTCCTAATTTCAGGGCAAGTGTTCGTTATAATTTCTTCTATATTTTCCCAGGAAAACAAATAAACAAAGAACAGATTCAGAACTTAGCGCCAGAATGATCACACGAAGTACCATGTGTCCTGAGAGCAAGAGAGGCCATGTGAATGAATGGGACAGTTGCCAGTTCATTCAGATGAATACACATTCATGTTTTTATCATTATTATGCCCGTACACCTGAACTATAATTTATTCAACATTTTTCTTTATTTTTTCTTTAATTTTCTTCCTTAAAAGGCAACTTTATATCACCACCACAAGAAAAACCAATATGATATTTCAAATATAGAAGACGAAATCAATATAATTTTATTAAGTTCTTGCTAGAGATTGTTGAGTATTGAAGGTGCTAAGCCTAAGACCAGTTCTCTTTGTAAAGAAACTAGCAAATACTCAACATGTGCCAAAGCCACTTTAACACCAGCTTATTTTCTACTTGATTAACTCAGACGTTTGAGAGAGAATTGAAAAGAAAAAATCTTTGCCATCATGTGATTCAATTTTTTCCCTGAGTTGTCCATAAACTATCTAAAACCAGCTTATTTACCAATTTAGGGAGGGAAAAAACTAGACACAGAATCAAAGTCTTGGGCTTGATATTACTCTGCTCCCTTCTTTTTGCTGTGTGGCCTTAGGAAAGCTAACCTCAGTGAGCCTCTGATTCCTTTTCTTATAATGCTGAACATAACCTTTGCTTTACAAGGGCTTTATAAGGGTATCTAATAATTAAGTGGGTGAAATCCCTGAGCACAATGTAGGGTACACAACAGGAGCTCAAGAGATGCGTATTCACTAATTTTTTTATTAAAATAAATTGGGAGAGAGGACAGAAGATGCCTTCATGAGGTCGAACTGAGTTTTCAGAAATAGGCTTAAGATCGTCTCAGGGCAAAAAGTGGTATTGATAAGAAATAAACTCTTTCTGATCTGATTAAGACCAGAAACCATGACAATGAACGTTAATTAACACAGCCTTCAGTGATCCAAGATACTCAGGCATACCAAGCACAGCATGGCAATCTGGGGAGTGAAGGATCCTTGTTGCATGGAATCAAATATACTAGAGGTGAAAGACAAGAGCTGGATCTCTGTAAGAGCTGGGTCCCTGCCATTTTAAGCATGAGGTGATTCAATAAGGCTAGAAGATTCACCCCAGGGCTCACAGCAGTCGTGTGGGGAAGTCCTCGCTGGGAGCAATGTGACTGGTGGATGGAATGTGTGGGAGTCTACCAGACACCAGCACCCAGGGCAGTTCCAGCAAGCACTGGCGCCAGACTTGAGACCCATTCTGACCCCCAGGTACGGTTTCCTCATTAGCTGAGCGGAGGCCTCAGTACAGCTTTCACTTGAAAAGGCTCTCATTTGAAGTTGCTCTAGGCAACTTGCCATATGCTAAAAAATGTATTTTTTTTAAAATGAAGAGACATAGATGTTTTATGATCATTATGCCCATCAAGCATCACTTGTAATAAAAAGAGCTGAGTGACAAATCCATACCCAACACTGTCTGCATTTGGTTTGCACCATGTTTAACTGACTTCATGCTCATAACCCCTTTTGCATACTTTCATCCCACCCCCTCCACCATCTTCTTTCAACCATTTTAAAGCCTGAATGCCTACTGATCACATCTATCACCCCTACTGCTGAGGTTTCCCAAAAACTATGATTTCTTCCTGCCTCCTACAGAACCCTCAGCCCACGAAGACCAAACCTAGAGCTTGGTTTAATCACTGCCAGACTAAGTCAGGTTCCAAGTAAGCATGCCTCTTCACTGCTGGTCTCCTGTTACAAACCCCCTTCTTCTCTCAGCTGGCTGTTACAGACGCATCCCGACTGGTCTCCCCACAGGCATTCCCTTTCCCTTCCAGCACATTCTCTCCACAGCAGCAAAAGCAATCATTGCAAAATTTCAATCTGCACCACGTGACATTCTGGCTGAAAACATGTCAATGGCTTCCTGATAAGCTCAGAACATCTACTGGACCTCTCCCACAGAAGTTCCCATCATAGGCCCTTGTGCCATCTGCTCTCCAGTCACACTGAGTCACCTTGAGTTCCTTGGACCTAGCATGCAACACTCCCTACAGAGTCTACGTACACTTTTCCCTCTGCTTGAGATAATCCCACCATGCCACCCTCCCTGCTCAGTCTCCAGCTCTGTTGCACCTTCCTAGACAAGGCTTTCATAACTACCACCGCCACAGCCCAGACTACACCAAATACCCCATTTACACAATCGCCTGGCACCAAGGACCCCTCCATCAAAGTGCTTGGCATGGTCGTCCTTGTACGTATATTTGTATCATTCTTTGATGAATGTATTTCTCTCTCATTAGCCTACAATCTTCCTAAGATAAGAATCCTGCTTAATTTTGCTCACCGTTGTTATCTCCAGCACTTAGCACAATGAGATTCAAATATTTGTTGCAGTAATAAACTAATGAATGAGTTGGATCCAGTGGATAGACCAAAGAAATGATTCCAAGATTTTTCTTGTCTATCAGTCCTCACATGGCGATGGTCCTACTGGTGTGCACAGCTTCCATCTGTGCTCTCCCGGGCATCCAGCCCTCCACTGATTCAGACTGTCCGCAGCTAATGTGCCGAAGGCTTCTAACTCCACAGGGCTCGATGTGGCACTGAGGACCCAGGAACACCAGGCCACTACCATCCTGTCTCGCCGCCACCCTCAACACCTTTATCTTGAATACTGATGACCCAGTTAACCTTGTTTCAGAACAAACTGCCATCAGAATCAAATTTCAATGCATTTTGCACATTTCACCAAGATATTGCCTTACTGCATGAAAGAGAAAATTTGTTTTGAAATTACGTAGATTGTTAACTATTTTTGCTGTAATGTTTCCATTAAAATGCCAGAATTTATTACATGTGACCTAGTCCATTTCAGACAAAATGCAATTTAAAGGAGTCAGGGTCCATCTAACTGAAGAAGCATTTTGAACAGAGCATTTTGCCTTGGTTAAATCACAACTAAAATGAAAAGACAATAAATATCATACCAAAGTATTATTTGCTCCAAATCAAACAGAAGCTTTATTATCATGAATGGCTTTCATGAATTCTCAGAATCCATAGCTATCTTACATTAAATTTCACTCAAATGAAACCCACGCTTTTTCTCCTGGCAAAAGCTCAATATGTATTTTTTAAATCATCAGCTAAACACAGTGACCTCCCATCGGTGCTTGGGCTTGGT
Organism: Pteropus vampyrus; assembly: GCF_000151845.1. Taxonomy (NCBI): domain Eukaryota; kingdom Metazoa; phylum Chordata; class Mammalia; order Chiroptera; family Pteropodidae; genus Pteropus; species Pteropus vampyrus. The sequence continues at coordinate 226,136 of NW_011888811.1, forward strand.
CTCCCAGGTAGCGCACACAGCATTGTGATACCCTGGTTATGCTGACAAAGAAGGCGTTTTTATCCTAAGCCAAACAGGCTGAGTCATTTCAATTGCTGAAATTGTGAGTGGTTCACACAGGCCTTCCACAGAGCATGCAAACCCCGTCCCACGTGCAGAAATCTCATACGGGTGATGCTGTCGTGGTTTTTTGTGTGCTCATTTATTTCAAGATAAACAACAACAACAACCAATAAGCCATCTGGAGTCAGGGATCAAAACAAGCAAAGCCAAAGCCACGTGAAGCATCGACGTGCACAAACCCAGCCCACTGACCTGTTTGGGCTTCGTGAAATGCATCCCTCCCTCTTCTCTGCTCCATGCATCCACCAGCTCCAAGGAAACTTCTCAGGTGAGCCTCAGTCCATAATCACTTATTTTTCAATAAACAGTTATTGATTCCCTTCTGTGTTCCAGGCAAGAAAACTGCAGATACAGCTCTTATTATGGTCAGGGGCGGGGGTGGGGATTTTGACACTAAGCACATCTCCTTTTCTCATCCACTCACCTGGATGTCCTATCGCCCTCCTTTTGACCTTCTCAATGTTGTCCTTGTTAATTCTCTTGTGATGATTATTTGTCTTAAATTCTCCTCCTTTGCCCATAATACGTTGTGTCCTGAGAGTAGGAACTGCTTTCCTTACCTAGTGAGGTCTAAGGTCTAGAAGGTCTTTGTAATTGAAACGAAATGCTTCAGCACGAGCCCTTGTCTGTTCCACGCAGACCACCACACTGGCCTTCCAAGTCGATTTCCCTTACACTTTTCCTCCCTGTTGCCTGGAAATCTCTCTAAGACACATTTGGCCATGCCATCCCCTGGCTTTTATGTCTCTAATTGCGCCCCACCTCCACCCTCGAGCATAAAATTCCTCACGGCAAACAGATTTCCTTATCATCTGACTCCAAGCTACTAGGTATAGCCTAACTTCCTGCTACTCCACTTTCTCCTGTACCCATCTCCTTGCCACTTTCCAAAAGGTTAGAGGCTATTACTTATCAGTGACTTAGTGCACGATGTCCTCTCCACCTGAGACAGTGTTTCATGATCCATCTATCATGAAAAATGTGGTGGAATAAATGAATAGCAGCCATATCACTACTAATCGTGATAATTAATAAAGGTAATTAAAGAGAAGTAAAATTATATACATAAAAAATGTTTGACTATCTCATTAATTCCTGTTTTTAAAAAAATAGTGTTTGAGGCTTTTTTCCCCGATTATAAAAGGAAAGCAAAATCATTTCATTTTAGAAAAAGTAAAACTACAGAAATGTACAAATCATGTGTCCTTTAAGCAGAAGATACCAACATAACTTTAGCTTCAGAACGTGGTTCCTGGGTCTGACCTCTGCGAGGTCCAGGCCTCTGGTAATGGGCCACGTTTTCCTGCCACCCAACCTTCAGGGTACTAATGACTTTCTTGTTGTTGTTACATTCCTGTAATCCTTTCTCTATATTTAAATCATAAACTTTCCTCAAGTTACTAAAAAATCATTATGAATATTTAATGGCTGCCCAAATACATCACTGTATGAATGTAGCATAAATCTAGAAAAATGGGTTCTGATTTTGAAGGATCATTTGACAAAACTGATGCCTCTGAGTCACTTAAGAAGGCCAGTGCCCTAGGAAGGATGACCTGGACCAGAGACTTATGGGGGAAGCCTATTCATTCGTAGCTGTTCTTCATGGGCAGCTCCAGTGGGAAGGACACTCTGTGATGGGGTTCTTCCTTCCAGTCTGGGACTCAAGCCTTCAGAGCAGACATATGGTAGCCAATTTCATCTCCAGGGGGCTTTACTCACAGCCCAGCTGCAGCAATGGCTTATGCTGCAGGAAATGGCTTATGCTGCAAATCCAGGAAAGATCCCAAGTCAGGGCCATAAAATAGTATGTAATCTGATTCATAACATTGCGTCAAAGTAGGAAGGAGACTATAGCACGAGAGGAGAATAATAATGGCTCCTGCTACGTGTGAAGCCCAGTGCTTTGAGCTTGATACATATGTTTTTATTTAATCTTCGCCATGGGATTGACATGTAATAATCATTATTAGCTCCATTTGGCAGATAAGGGGACTGAGGAAAAGAACTATGAAGTGAAGAGATTTCCTAGTTGTGAAATGAGGCCTCCCCACTCCTTCTGAGAAAAGAGGACCAGTCCCCAGCCAGTAAAATCCCTGCAAACTCCCTTCCCTGCACCCCAGCTCCTGAGCCTTCAGAAAGCAATGCTGGGCATGACGATACTCAGCCAGCGCCCAGTGGCAGACATTCTAATTTCCAAAGTTCTCCAAGGACACGAAGAGAGGCTAGCTGGGGTGACAAGTGCCGGGAAACAGGACAAGAGGTACAGTGGAGTCTGACCTTTAAGACTCCACTGCACTTAAAATGACTTGTTTGCCGTTGGATCTGTCTAGCTCCACTAACAGAGGCGGAAAGGCACTGAGATATTTGGAGGTGATTTCATTAGGATGAGGCATACTGGTCGTACACTTCCTAGAACTCACTGTTCAAGCCCCAGCCCGTGTCTGTGCCTCTCCCTCTCTGTGTGGCTAGTGGAGGCTCCTGCACAGGCACCAGCTTCTCCAGGGCCTGAGCTCACCTCCCCCACAGAACCTCAAAGTGTGTGCTGCTGAGGCACGTGTAAAACTGTCATGGTGGTGGCGGCGGTGGCAGCAGCAGCAGCGTATTTGTCATCTAAGAGCGTGCTCTCCTCATAGCAAAGGCTGCTCGGGCAGACCAAGGAGATGTAGTAGCTGTTTTCACAAATTTAGGAACCTATATCTCCTAATTCCCTTTTCTGTGGTTCATTATGAAAGAGAAGGAAGGTTTGAAGAACAAAACCAGCTCCTTTATGCCCCAGCCCTGGAGCTTTAATTTGTCTAAAAGAATTCCACCACATAGGGCTAGTAGAGCATTTGGGAATTTTATATTAAAAATATCCTTAAGGGAAAGTCTGACACGAAATAAATCTTTTCTTATCTTATTTTTTAAGTCAGGATTCATTTAAAGCTAGACATTAATTTGTACTCTTGATTAGTTTGTCTTTCCATTCATTCACTCCTATAGCCTGCATGAATGCCTGCTCCTTGCCAAGCCCTGGGCCTATGGACAGGAACCTCAAATACAACAGGACACAGTCCCTTTCCTCAAGGATTTTAGTCTTCTGTGGAACACTGATAGGTTAAGAGATAATTCCATTATGACATGATCATGCTGTAATTGAAAAATAGACAGAGAACAATGAGGTCACTGAAGAAAGATGATCTTAAGGAATGAAAGGAGGTTTCACAGAATAGGAGATAAGGCAAGAAATGATGCTCCCTCTCACAATCGTCTAACGCATCCTCTCTACATATTCAAATTTTTCATGTCATTCAAGAACTAGACCCAGTTCTATGAAGTCTACCTTCATAACTGACTCCTGCCCACACATGCTGTGGGTTCCTTGGAAGTTGAGATACCAATCCATCTTCTATGTATATATTTTATATACTCCTTGATACGCAATTACTAAAATCCTTATTAAAGCAAAGCTTCCCCCCTCCCCCACAGGACATAAGCATCATCCACATTTCCATATCAAGCAGCAACCGCCACACTACTCTAAGTTAATGACGCCATCTTTTGGTTACCACTGAATTTTAGGTCTCTTGTATAATGTCTATTTTCTTTATTAACTTGATCTCCCTCTAACACACACACACACGCACACACACACACATACCCCACACATTTACTATCTCTCCGAAATTTTCTCAAATTAATTTTACCTCAGGAAAACAATTTCCCAGACATGCATAGTGAAATGCTTAAGATGTCAGCTCTGAGACCTGGGTTTGGACTCTAGCTTCCTTCTTCCCAGGCATGGGATGCCGGGCAAGGAGGCTGACGCCCTCCGATCGCTGTTTCATCTTTGAGAGGGGATCATAATTTTTGTCAGCAACACAGATTCTCAGCCATTGTGGGGCCATTGAATGCTTTCTCACCAAGAACGTTCTACTCTGAAAGACAATGTTGGCTACACAGCGTGTGAAGAACTCAAAACGGACCAGACGGCAGGCAGTGTGTCGCATTAGAAGATACAGCAAAAGCAGCAGCGAGAGGGGGCATGGCCAGACCCTGGCTGGTGATGTCGGTGGTGAAGAGAAGCATTTGAATTCGAGAGGCCTTTCCCCTTAGAACCTAGAGATGCGCTGGATGTGAAGGAGGAGGCTCTCGCTCCCTCCCAAACCCTTCAGAATCTCCACGTCTCCGTTCTAGCTTTGCCATCTTCTGTTAAACGTGCTGTTAAAACTTATGTCATGAGTACCGACACGCAAGTAAATAAAATGTTCTTGCTCTGATTTTACGGGTTTTTATGGTTGAGTAACCAGAATTGAGGAGATTGATCCTAAAGATATCACTGTCATCATAAAACCGCCAAAAGTTCTGTGTCATTTTATAGGTTTCTGAAAGTTGCCACATAGTTCATCCCATTAGATTTCATGATCCAGGCAGGGCAGCAGCTGGCTTTAAGGTATTTCACTGTTACCTTTAAAATGTGTGATGCTTAAAGAACACCTTAAGGTATTATTAGTGTAGAAGTGCATAACACAGTTTGTTATTTAAGAGCAGAGACTCTAGAAACAGTACTGCCTGTGTTCAAATCCTAGTTCTTCCATTAACGAGTTGTGTGATTATAGGCAAGTCACATGACCTCTCTGTGCCTCAGTTATCTCATATGTAAATTTGAGTACCTGACGCAGGTTAAGGAGATACTTGAGGAGTTCTGCATTCTGCCTGGAACACAAGATATTTACTCAATAAATAAGAGCTTTGTTACTTTTTTTTTTTTTTAATAAGGTGTTGGTTTGCTGAGTGAAGGTCAAGAGTCATCCAACCACTTCTAACTGGGAAGCCCATCTACTTGTGTTCTAGACTGTCCTTCTTCACACCTGCTTCCTATGGGGCAGGGCGGGGTAGAGTTGGCACTCACACTGTCTTGCTGTGGCCCCTGCACAGTCTTCCTAAGGTCTGTGGTCCCTCAGCGTAGTAGAGTGGTTCCATAGTGGGCCATCTGCCATTTGGAAAGTAAAGTCAGAGCTTTGAAACTCTGTGTCTGATGGCTCAGGTGTTTTCTGGAATCTTCAGTGCTATAGTGAGGTGAAACAGTGGCGGATGGGGCAATTTCCACTATTTTTTTCCTTTTCGAACAAAATGCTCTGAATTTCTGGAGCCGGCATGATGTCAACTGTATTTACCTTTATTTAATCGCTCAATAGACTGCTCTGTGAAACCTAGGATAATTAAGCCCAAAATATATCATCAAGAGGCTTGTTTTAACTACCCGAAATAAAAGCTAGCTCCCAATTTCAACAAAATTACCAGATTGTTTCCCTTCCAAGAACTTCTGGCAGTGTGTATGTTCCCTGGTGGATTCTCCCAGTGAGGCTGTCTGTCCCCAGCACTATGGAGCCCAGAGCCAGGGGACAGCCTTAGCTAGAGCCCAGGGAGGGTCCCCTGAGCCACCACCTCACTGGAACAAACAAGCCTGAAAATTTTCCTCTCGTTGCTCTAAGACCTATGGGACAGCGCAATTTACACACGTTCTGAAGTCAGAATCCCTGGGTTCGCGTCCCTTCCTGCTCCTAACTGTGTAACTTTGGCCGTGATGCTCTTGAACAATGAAAGATGACAATTACCTGTGAGAACTCAAAGATATGTTCCATCACATGGTAGGGATTTTCAGCCAAACTTTCTTTTTTATATTTTAACATCTCCGAAGATTATAACCAATATAATATTAACTACTGTGTCACAGTTTAATTGATAGCATGTTCTCTTTCTTTGGTCACATAAAATTATGGTGCATATGACATGTGATATGTAGAAACCACTCCCTGGTAAAATGTAAACTCTCACGTGACTGGGATTGTCCATTACACTCCTGCTCTTACACCACAAATGTGGCAGAGAACACTGCTGATATGAGAGCTTTTGAACTGGGCCACAAAGACACTAGTGACTTCAGTCAAACATAGTATTGGCAAGTATCTTGTACACATCACTGTTCTCTAATCTTATGCTTATCAGAGACATCGCTGATCAGTTCAGCACTTCTTCTCAACAAGTCAAGATGGAGTCTCTGAATCTTTCTGAACATAGTATATTATAGGCAGCTAATACCAACCCACCAGAGTTGGCACATGGAGCGAAATCTATTTTCTGGCTTTGACTGAGGAGCTTGGGAAATAGGGAAAGAGAATGGCCACTAGCCAAATCAGGAAACTTAGATATATGAAAAAGATCTCAAAAATGACAGATTCTATCGCACAGAAGAAAGCATGAAAGAGGTAAAAGCATAAAGTCACAGAGCCAACTCTGCAGCATGAGTGTGGAAACTTTTTCCTGTTCTCCCTCATCCGAATGTCCTTTCTACCCACCCATGCTGCCTTTCTCAGCATCAAAGTCAAACTCCTTGGTAACTTAAGTAGACAAACAGATAGATTAGACTTTGGCAAAGAGAGG
>NW_011888811.1:232734-235047 GCF_000151845.1 Pteropus vampyrus
GTCTGATGGCTCAGGTGTTTTCTGGAATCTTCAGTGCTATAGTGAGGTGAAACAGTGGCGGATGGGGCAATTTCCACTATTTTTTTCCTTTTCGAACAAAATGCTCTGAATTTCTGGAGCCGGCATGATGTCAACTGTATTTACCTTTATTTAATCGCTCAATAGACTGCTCTGTGAAACCTAGGATAATTAAGCCCAAACTATATCATCAAGAGGCTTGTTTTAACTACCCGAAATAAAAGCTAGCTCCCAATTTCAACAAAATTACCAGATTGTTTCCCTTCCAAGAACTTCTGGCAGTGTGTATGTTCCCTGGTGGATTCTCCCAGTGAGGCTGTCTGTCCCCAGCACTATGGAGCCCAGAGCCAGGGGACAGCCTTAGCTAGAGCCCAGGGAGGGTCCCCTGAGCCACCACCTCACTGGAACAAACAAGCCTGAAAATTTTCCTCTCGTTGCTCTAAGACCTATGGGACAGCGCAATTTACACACGTTCTGAAGTCAGAATCCCTGGGTTCGCGTCCCTTCCTGCTCCTAACTGTGTAACTTTGGCCGTGATGCTCTTGAACAATGAAAGATGACAATTACCTGTGAGAACTCAAAGATATGTTCCATCACATGGTAGGGATTTTCAGCCAAACTTTCTTTTTTATATTTTAACATCTCCGAAGATTATAACCAATATAATATTAACTACTGTGTCACAGTTTAATTGATAGCATGTTCTCTTTCTTTGGTCACATAAAATTATGGTGCATATGACATGTGATATGTAGAAACCACTCCCTGGTAAAATGTAAACTCTCACGTGACTGGGATTGTCCATTACACTCCTGCTCTTACACCACAAATGTGGCAGAGAACACTGCTGATATGAGAGCTTTTGAACTGGGCCACAAAGACACTAGTGACTTCAGTCAAACATAGTATTGGCAAGTATCTTGTACACATCACTGTTCTCTAATCTTATGCTTATCAGAGACATCGCTGATCAGTTCAGCACTTCTTCTCAACAAGTCAAGATGGAGTCTCTGAATCTTTCTGAACATAGTATATTATAGGCAGCTAATACCAACCCACCAGAGTTGGCACATGGAGCGAAATCTATTTTCTGGCTTTGACTGAGGAGCTTGGGAAATAGGGAAAGAGAATGGCCACTAGCCAAATCAGGAAACTTAGATATATGAAAAAGATCTCAAAAATGACAGATTCTATCGCACAGAAGAAAGCATGAAAGAGGTAAAAGCATAAAGTCACAGAGCCAACTCTGCAGCATGAGTGTGGAAACTTTTTCCTGTTCTCCCTCATCCGAATGTCCTTTCTACCCACCCATGCTGCCTTTCTCAGCATCAAAGTCAAACTCCTTGGTAACTTAAGTAGACAAACAGATAGATTAGACTTTGGCAAAGAGAGGGAGAGAGGTCAGTAGCCATGAAAAAAATTTTTGTTTTTGTTTTTGTAAAATTTCCTTTTGCTCGTTTGCCACCATAAACACTTTACTGTTCAGAAAAAAAGCAGGAATGGTTATTTCCAGCAAGTGATAATTACAATGCTCTGTGTGCAAGGAGCAATCCATCTTAGCTAGCCCTATGGTTCCTATAAGTTTAATAGCTAACACCTTTTATTGCAATGTTCCCACTCCTAGAAATAAGAAAAAAAAATGTCACTATTTAATCCCACATAATGACATGAGAGAAACCGGCCACCCATACACCCAATCGAGGCTTCTTGGGATTTCAGAAGTACTAGACATGTCTGGCGTTTGCCATAAATATTGGTTGTTTAATATTCCCGAGAATGAAAAGTAACCAATAAAATCATATCTGGAAAATTAAAAGTGACAGTTGGAATGGGGATCTCTCCTCTCGGTCGAATTTTAATTTGAAATTAGATTGGGGCCTTCAGTGCTGAGACTGGGACCCCTGACCTCTGACTGATGACTTTCCAACATCATTTTGTTTAATTTGGAGGAGACAGTTCTATGCTAAAAATTGCTGGGAAGGCTCATTTTGTGAAAATGAAGCTGTATCTTAAGAAAAGCTTGTTTGTTTCTTCCTTCTGACTCAGACGCGTCCCTGCCCCTAGCGTGGCGTGTTGCTGCCCACTCTCGGCGCTCCGCCTCAGCACTGCGGCCACTGCAATTACACTGGCAGACTCGAGAGTGGGTGAGGCTCATGGTGCAGCTTCACCTCAGAAACCTCTGCAATGTTTCCGGAATCAGCCTGGGGGCAGGGGAAATCTGAATGGGCAATCCTTTAGCTGCTGCCACACTTCCTGAGACGTGAGCACCCAGTATTTAGAAAAAAAAAAAAAAAA
>NW_011888811.1:235097-243665 GCF_000151845.1 Pteropus vampyrus
AAAAAAAAAAAAAAAACATTTGTTGAAGAAGAAAAAGCAATCTAATCTGAAGAAAAGGCACATACAAAAAATATGAAGGTCTCATACAGCACAGCATTTTCGGGGAGTATTTCACTCATTCATTATCTCAACAAACAGTTCTTGAGTACCACAATGTGAGAGGCATGCTGCTGAGTGCTGAGGATAAAAGAATGAGTAAAATTCGCTCCTGGCTCTCAAGGGAATCCACAGAATGCAGAGGACATGGAGTACTAAAACAGAAAATCACCTTACAGTGGGCCAACTACAACAAGCCTGATGACCGAGTACGCAGGAGCTGTGAAAGCCAGGCGGGGAGCCGGGTAGAGGGGGACTATGGCCAGAGGTGCTGAAAACAGAGGGGCTTAGTGGGTGATTAGAAGTGGCAGGTGAGTGAGGGGGAAGGATCAAAGGAGGTCAGTTCCATAATATGAGATCATGAACATAGGGAGAGTGTAGAGTGGGCTCCAGGGTCTGGTGATGTGTTGGGTTTGAGATATAGTGAATTTGAGGTACTTGAAACATGTCCCATTGGAGGAGGTCATGGTTTTCTTGATGGCACAGATCTTATCTAAATCATTTCTGAGTCTTTGTGCTGAGTATATAAGAAGTTCCCATAAAACACTGAATGAGTAAATAAATGAATATTATGTACAAGAACTACGTGTGCAAATGCTTCTCACATATCATTTCATGTAATTCTCACAGCAACTCTGTAAGGAAAGTCTAGTAATACCCCGTGTTACAGACAGACTCAAGCCTCAAAAGTCCTAGGTGTAAGAGAGGAGCTATGTATGGCAAGTTCACAGATAAAAATGACTCGAAAAAAAGAGACGGAGCACATGGAAAGATGCTCAACATCATTAGCCATCAGGGAAAGGCAATTAAAACCACTATGAGATACCATTAGAATCGTTATAATCCAAAGGACTGACAATACTAAGTGCTTGTGAAGATGCAGATAAACTAGAATGCTCATACGTTGCTGGTCGGAATGCAAATGGTACAGCCACAGCGAAAATAGTTGGGCAGTTTCTTACAAAGCTACACATACATACTTTCCACATGCCCCCGCAATTCCACTCCTAGGTTTCTACCCAAGAGAAATTAAAATATGCTCACACAAAATGTGTGTGTGAATGTTCATAGCAGCATTATTTATAATAGCCAAAAGTTGGAAATAATTCAAATATCTATCAGCTAGTGAATGGGTAAACATAATGTGTTACATTCCTGCAATGTAATACTATTCAGCAATAAAAAGGAATTAAGTACTTATATATCCTAAAATATGAATGAATCACAAAATATTATGCTAAGGAAAAAGTCAGACACCAAAGAGCTCAAGTTGTGGAATTTCCAGAAAAGACCAATCTATAGAGCTGGAGAGTAGATTGGTGGTTGCTTAGGGCTGGGGGTGGGGGGTTGAAGTGAGACAGAGAGTGACTGCAAATGAACTTGGGGGGTGAAGGAAGTGCTCTGAACTGAATTACAGTGATGGTTGTACAAGCACATACATTTACTAAAACTCACTGTTAAATTTTAAAGTATGTAAATGATACTTCCAAAAACTTAAAAAAAAAAAAAATCAGAACGAGCTGTGTGATTTAGAAGGTGTGTGTTGGGGTGAGATTTCCAGCCAGCTTGGTGAGATTCGGGAACACATTTGTGCTGGACTTTGAAGACTAGGTAGGATTTCAACAGACTGAGATGGCACACGAAGGAATTTCAGACAAAGAAAGCAGCATGGAAATGAGAACGTGCCGGGCATATTTGGGCAATATCCAGACATTCATTTTGGCTAAATATTTGGATGGAAAAAAGTAAGTGAAAAGGAAAAAAATTGGTTGTGATCAGATGAGAGAAGTGGAAAACGAGCAGGCTAATGCATTTACGACTTAATTTGATGGACAGCGGGGAGCCACTGAACACTCTGGAGTAGGGGAGTGTCCTGGCAAAGATTAACAGGGTAGCAGTGAGGAGTGTGTTGGAAGGGCGAGCAACCAGGGCAGAGCATCAAATTACAAGGCTCAGAGAATTGGCTGTAGTGAATGAGGGCCAAACTGTTGCCAACTGCCTTTGTCGATAATGCAAAGGGACAGAGAAACGTATTGTGCTGGATAGAAAGGAAAATCATAGGAGATACCAGTTATTTGGTGCTTTCTATGATCCAGACACTTGTTTTAATGAGTCACTTCTAAAGGAGAGGCAGCAAGTTAAGAGCCTGCTCTACACGGAATGAACCAAATGGATTGATGATCACCTTTAGGTCTGGCTCCATAGAGAAGGAATAAAGATTAGAGAATTCATAAAATGATTACCTAAGGTTTGTTATGGGAACCGCAGACATGGAAGCTTGTAACTGAATAAGAAATAAGGTGGTAGGATGGTAAGTGAGACAAATGACAGAGACCAATTCACGTGGCTCTCTGCCCCAGAAGGATGGACCTCACGGGTTCTCTCTCTGATGTCATCACTCCTTTAAATATGCACTGATACAGGTTAAGCACACGTGCTGTGTTGACATGCACAGGCAAAACCAAAGGGGTGTAAAGAAGATTGTTACTTTGTTGCTTCCAGGGATCAAGTCTGTGCCCAGCTGCTGTTAGAGTAACACTCAGCACCTGACTTCCGTGCTCATGAGACAGGACTATAGTGCATCAACAGTCAGCATCCACCTTTTAATTACTTGCCGGCACTTAACTACCAGGAAATTTCACATAAAATATGTGGGTTTTCAGCTTCTCTTGAGAAGTTGGGAGTTTCGGCAGCTAAATGGTCCAATCACACATGGCATCATCAGAGCTGCGTAGCACTTGTCCTCTTTAAACACTAGGATCACTACCTTTTACACTTCATTCATTCGCTCATTCATTCAACAAGTATTGATCAAGCACCCATTACATGCCAGGCACTGTTGTAGGGACTGGAGATAAAAAGGGACGATGGCAAAATTCCTCATATTCTGGAGCTCATATTCTCACAAGGACCGCCAGGCAATGACTAAATGACTAAGTATCTCAGGTGGTGATAAGTACTGAGAGACATGAAGAAGTGAGGTATGGAGACTGAGAGAGAATGGAGAGGTGCCAGGTATTGCAGACAGTGTGCTAGGGCTGGGGAAGCCCCTCTGGTTAGATGACACTGAGCCCAAATCTGATTAACATGAGGGAACAAGCCCTCATCTGAGGGAGAGACAGGCCAAGCCAAGGACATGACAAATAAAATCATGTTTTATACATGGGAGGAACAGGTAAAGGAATAAGCAAGGGGCACGGGCATTTCAGGCCCTAGCAACAGTCGAGACTTTATTCTGAGTGAGATAGGGAACCGCTGGTGAGTTTGAGCAGAAAAGTGACACGGTGGGACATACTCCGTTATTTTGGTGACTAGCTTCTCTGAGCATTAGAGTTTGGTGCCCTTGTTTTAAAGCAAGATGGACAAAGGTTAAAGCGTTAGAGATGGGCTCTGTGACTGGAGGAGGACAGTAATCAGACCATGGGGCAGGAGTCTCCTGGTATTCAGAATATAGTATTTGCGTAGAAGAATAACCCAAAACATAGCAGTGACCTTGAATTAAGTGACGTCTATGGTAAAAGTTAACACACAACGAAGCCACTTAGAAAACCAAGTGCATGGGACCCTGACACTGGGCACTGTTCGACTCCAGGCCAGAAGAAATAATTGGAAATAATTCAAATATCAATCAATAAAAAAATAATTCAAATATGGTGGACATGAATGTGAAGCACTCTGCCTGCCCATTTACAAAGAGCTTCTCTCACCTCTCCATCTTTATCAGCGATATTCCACCCCCACCGGTACACTCGACTTGGGAGACAAGTCCTGAGTTATGTTTAATTTCAGCACTCGAGTTAACTCTCGTGTTCTCCCAAGTCAGATAGAAAAAATTTGGCCCTTGTCCCCCAAAACGAAGCAGTGATCGGCGCTTGCTGTTCCAATGACCGGATACTCCAGAAACCCAGTCCCCGACCCTGAATAGCCTGAAAGGTCCGACCAGAGGAGGAGGTCTACTCACAATGAGAACGTGCTCGCGCCCCATCGTGATGACTGTCCGGTTCACTGTGCGAAGCAGCTGGGCCATAATTTCTTGGATGTGGTGGTAGGTGAAGGCCTGTAATGCAGAGACATCTGTGTGACAACCAGGACATTGTATCTGCATACCTCTTCCAAAGGACATGTGACAGTGGTCAGACATGGTAAACACAAAGACCACCAGCAGAGCAGCAACAGCAGGGCCATATCGTCATCATCATCACGGTTGTTGTCACAGTATCACTATCACCATCGCCACCTGGCATTGGGCACCAAGAATTTCACTAACCATCTAAACGATAAGTTAGTGATTAAAAGCTTAAGCTCTGGAATCAGAAACTTTTGATTTAGAATACTAACTCTGTCAAGAATTATTGTGCTGCACTGTCTTGGTTACTTAATTTCTCTGTACCTTGGTTTTTCCGTCTCTGTTAACAGTCAAGGTCTAACCTGGAATAAGGAGGGAATGTAATGCAGGGCGTTGGTTATACAGGTGATAAAGAAGCCGAAACATCAAACAAGGTAACCTAGAGATAGCAAGAGCAGGAAGCCACTATCCCTCCCAGGCTGGAGGGACAAATAGAGGAGCCAGTGCTTCTGGAGCCCAGGACTGGGGTTCTGTGATAGAAACTAACCATGGGGTGCTCGTGCAGCAGAAGCTGCATGATCTGCCTTGGGAGAAATCCATGGTGAGCCAGGATGTAACATTTATGGGGTTCAACCCACTTTAAATACAAGTACCTGAGACTTGGGTAGGACTTGCTGATGCTTTTTGAGCCTCTGCTGTGGTAGGCCAGGGTTTCGTGCATTTTTACCTTCCTCTTCAGATTCTTTTACCAGCACAGGCTTGCACAGAGTTCCACCCATGCATATCTGTGAGGGTGGTCATGGCCGAGTGGAAAAGCCCTGAGAGTTTAAATTCAGCACTTCTGGGTCCGAGCGCCAACTGTGCACTTGCACTATGTGACCTCACTTATCACTTAACCTCTCTAAGCCTCAACTTCCTCATCTATAAAATAGGGAAGCTTTTTTCGTCAGTCTCTTGAGGTTCATATAAACCAAAAAGTGACACATGCAATTTTGGAAAAATGCACACACCTAATTCCACTGCAGAAGATTCTGTGGGTCCGAGATAGAGCCCGGACTTCAGTAATTTCCGATTTTTATGGGGCTTATTCTGATGGCTGGGAAACATGACTCAACACTGTGAAGCTCTGGAGATAGAGACTAGAATTTGGGACCAGCCTGTGCCTCCGGGACCTAGCCAGAGCCTGACATAAAAAAAGCGTTAAGTAAATGGTGGCTGAAAACGCGGATAACCACTCACACTTCATCATAAGCACCTTATTAAACTTTGCTGCTCACATCTTAACTGTGGTTTGTCTCTTAATAAAACTCGTGAAAGGAAAATAGATTTGCAATAAGAAAAAAAGAGATGTGTTTATTAAAAACATGCTTTCCCAATGTGCTTTCAATGACTATTGGCATCCAAAGATGAACAGCCCAGAGCTTCTTTCTCTGCCCCAGACTCGCTTATGCACTTGGGCTAATGCTCACTTCCCGAGCCCCATGGAGCTCACCAGCAGAACCTCTGCCACCAGGGCTTCAGCAAAGCATATACTTTACAGAAATAAGTTTTCATGCTTCATCAAGCTCAGCGAGACTTCAGTCTCTTGCTAGATGTGAGCTCCTCTACCACCCAGCCCTTTCCCTACATCTGGCATTTTCCTCCTGATGCTCAGAGGTGGGGGAGAGAACATCCCCCTTTACTTCTTGGCTACAGGTGAGCCTCTCCTGACTTCCTGTTCTCCTTTATTTCTTCAAGCCTTTTACTGACTTACAATCTCCTATTTTTTGCAGTATGTGAAGATGATGCTCATGGTATAACAAAAACAGCTAACATTTTCTGAGTGCTTACTAAATGCCTGGCACCTTACTAAACACGACCTCATTTTACGAAGTGGGCAATATTATGATCTTCATTATTCAGGTGAGAAAACTGAAGCCCAGAGAGGTTAAGTAACTTGTAACTTGTCCAGGGCCACCTATGTAGAAAGTCAAAGAGAAAAGATTCAAACTTGGCAGCCTGCTCCTTGCCCAAACTCACCCAGGCACACTGGAACACAAACAGAGATCTCTGGTTGCTATTTTGGGGCTTCGTCATTCTCTTTCCATCCGTCAAGATGGATAGAGACCCCACCCTCAACTAGGCCAACTCCTGCCTTTAGTGGCTTCTGATCTTTTCTTTCCCTTTTAGAAAATCTTCGGTGCTATGCATTCATTACTCCCATATCTTTTTTGCACTCCTTAGCAATTTCATCATCCTAAGCCCACTGCCAATTTGTGTTATGGTTTCCATTTGATGTCATTTCTGCCCCACGCCCACCCCAGGATTACACCTCTTCCTTTACCAGTAGAGATAATAAAACCCCCTTTTCTTGAACTCTTGTCTGCACCTTGCTTCTTTTAAATAGTCATTTCTTGTTCATCCAAAGGAGCAATTAGGCTGGTCAGGAAGTTTGATTTTCAAGGTGGAAAATTGTCAAATGCAATTCATTTCGCTCTGAAAGCTCCCAATATGAGAGGTGGTGTAGCAGAATGTTTTGGAATCAGACTTGAGTTTGAATCTCAGTTCTGCTAATTTGAGCTGTGTGACCTTGGACAAATTACTTTTCCTCTCTGAATTTGTTTCTATATTAATAAAAGGTGGCAAACCATAGAAATCTCGAAGTCTTGGTTTGAGGAATATATAAGGGAATGCATCAAAAGCCCATACTGAGAACGGGCACAAAGTGAGCCCTCAGTAAGTGGTGGCTGCAACTCATATTCCCCTTGGTCCACAGCAACTTTCTGGCCAAGCTTGCCGATTCCCAGCACGTAGCAGAAAGTGCAGTAAAAGGCAATGCATAATCGAAACTCTGAATGCTATAGAGATGTCACCCAAAGAATGTATAGTGCGTATGCAAATGGAAAACTTTCAAGA
This sequence comes from Pteropus vampyrus, assembly GCF_000151845.1. NCBI lineage: Eukaryota > Metazoa > Chordata > Mammalia > Chiroptera > Pteropodidae > Pteropus > Pteropus vampyrus. The sequence continues at coordinate 242,155 of NW_011888811.1, forward strand.
TGATAAACCTGTGCTAAGCACTAAAAATGCAGCCACAAATCACCCACTGTTAATTGCTCCAGCGCCAGGCAAGTGGAGGGAATCTCCAGAAAAGTGTCTTCGGGGCTCAGACTAAACAGTAGCTTGTAATTGAAATGACAAAGTCAGTCTTCCTATTATGGCTCCGACAAAGAAATTAATCCATCCAACCTAAACATGCTGCAAATTGTAGTGATTTTTTTTCTTTTAATAATTATAGGCTATGATATCAGGAAGGAACTTGGAGTCCTTTCTTTAAATGAAATCTTATGCATAGGCCCAATATATAACATAGTAGAAGGAGAGCTGAAAGTGTGGTGGGTGGTAAGGGGACAACCCCTGCTGTCCCTGCTCACCCCAGGCCCTATGCCAGCCCTAGGACTTGCAGAATGCAATTCAAAACTACCGATTTTCCACAGTATTTCCAGAATATATATAGCAAGTGTTCAGGAAAAAAGATCCAAAATTTGGAAATAAAGCAAAATGCATGGCTTTTTAATAGAGCATTTCCGATAAGCCCTCCTGGGGGAGAGGGAGTCCTTTCACTCTTTTGGGAAATGTAATTTTGTTTGATTAGTATCCATGACTGACTAGAAAGCAGAAATATTATAGCCCTGTAAAGTCAGAGGTTAACTTATAGAAAAATGATAAAGTGTGATATTTTCCTGATTTGCTAAATGTTATTGCTCTGTCGAAATTTTACTTGTCTTACGTCTAAGGCCAATTTAATATAAGCATCTTCTCTCCCTAAACTCAAGAATCCTAAAGACTTTTGAACCAGCTCTTTCTTTGGTCAGCTTTTCTCCTAGTTCAATAAATAAAACTTGAAATGTGCTATCTTAACCATTTTAGAGTTCTACTTTTATACAAGTGATATTGACTACTTACTGGTAGTATTATTAAATTTTGTTTATATTTATCAGAGTTAAAATTGTATATAGTATAGAAACATTCTCCAAGTTTCACTCAAAAACAACAACAGCAACAGCGGCGGCGGCAGCGACGGCATCAGTCCGCCACGCCCGCTCCCATCCCCAGGGGAACTTCTTTACTTCTTTCAGCCTGTGCAGTCGTTATTTGGTATTTATGACCATGCGGCCAAAATTAGTTTGTATGACCCCTTCCTTAAACAAATTTGTTCACTTTTTGGCATCAACTGTTAACTCTCCACCATGAAAAACAAAGACTTCACTTCTTCTTCCTTGTCTCATGAGACATCTGTATTCTTCCCATTTTGCCTTCTTTCTATACCAAATATAATAGTATAATTTTGGTTTGATCAATATTTAGTGTTTAAAATGTTTTGATATATAGTTCAAAAATCTATAGCATTCCTATACTCTAATAATGAATTATGAGAAAAAGAGGTGGAAAAAATAATTCCTTTTGCAAATGCAACAAAAAGAATAAAATATCTAGGAATAAATCTAACAAAACATGTGAAAGACCTATATAATGAAAACTATAAGACCCTATTAAAAAAATTGAAGACG